>NC_140008.1:20844211-21189211 GCF_964263955.1 Coregonus lavaretus | reverse complement strand
GTATAGCCAACCTGAGAACGCCTAACATCGAAACACTGTTTCAGCGCTAATACACAAAGCATATTTCTACATCTAACAAAGCTACTGTACTCAGTCCTGAATATAGTATGCCATTCTCAGGAGCTTGCTGGCTACCTCATGCCTAGATGATTACCTATAATATCCATTATGGATTTAACCCTTCTCCTACCATTAATCCGATTGAGAGACTACTCTAGATTGTGGTGATGATAATGTTGTTGGTTTGTCTTTGGATTACAATCCACTCCAGTTCAGAGTTACATGTTAAGTAGGTTTCCTCTATACAGTAGCTGCTATGACACATAACATACTGTTATACACATGCCATTCAGAACAATGGTTCTCACAGAGCATGACAACGTGCCACAGCACTAAGCTTATTACTTTATTCACCTTCCCAGTTGTCTGCTTAAAATGCCACATACCTATAGGGGTTGCTGTCACTATCAGGAACCTTATAAATAATCCAAGCATATCCTGCGCTATCACAAGCAACACACTTTGAATCTGTATTTTTGTGTTGTTTGCCAAAAGTATCTTTTACACCAAAGCTCTTGAAAAAAAAACTATTGTGGCATGTGTGTCACCCACTCTCTTAAAGGCTTTAATCCTCATGTGCTTATCTGCTCCAGTCAAATGTATTTCTTATCGAAGAGAGTGAGGGGAGCCTTCTGACAATACTGCTGTTATCAAATTTCTTCAGCCGAGTCCCTGTGTCATTCAGCAGTCAGATGGTCTCCAGTTTGATTGATGGATGGGCTTCCCAACAAATAAAATGGGGATCAACAGCTTTGCGCCTCTCTCCCCATCGGAGACCCGAGTGAAACATTCCTCCGTAACAAAGGCGGGATTACGGATGCATTAGCTCTCCATCGACCACGGCCTCCTGCTCCTGTCAATACTTTGCACATAATAACCTGAAGCAATGATAAGGAAACAAAAGGCAGGCGAGATAGGAGCCGGATGGGAAAATAAATCAATAGGAGTGAGGGAAAGTTTTTTCAAAGACACACTGTCAGGCCTGGGGAATAATTTTTCGGACGATGCTGTGGGATAATGCCCCCTGACATGAGGACAATGAGCCCTCCAGGCCCATCAGGGGACTGCGTTGGTCGTCGGCTGGCCTTGATAGCACCAGGAAGATAAGAGGGACAGGGAACGGTCAGGGAGAGTCCTCTCAGACCCACTCACAGGGACACAACACACAGGGCTGTGCTAGACCCTCAACCCTGTGGCATCCTCAATGCTCCTTCTATTAGTCTCTATCATTATGCAATATGTATTTTAATTAATCACTGGTGCACTGAGAGAGCAGAGTCCACATAGCTCTGCAGAGGCTCCTCCTGAGTGTCTGTCTGAACATATCAAGGTTACATTCAAATTTCCTATAGCCGCTCCTGATCAGGTTCACTTCTTCTCTGATAGGTCACTAATGTGATTTATGGCTCTATGTGGCACATTTCTGGAATAGTATACATATTTTCCATTTACCGACCCTGAGCGGCTACTGGAAGTGTATAAGGACCATCTCCATAAAACTGTATTCAGTGACAAAGAAACATTATGGAGGATTTGTTGGTTCACAAATCTGGGTTATACAGTACTAATAACTGGACGAGAAGAAGTCCGGGTAATTGTTTCCCCCTTACTAAATAATTAATTTCTTACTGTTTCACTAACCAATCGTATGTCTGGGGTTGGGAGGTGCAAGTAGTAAAGAAAGAAAGAAAGAAAGAAAGAAAGAAAGAAAGAAAGAAAGAAAGAAAGAAAGAAAGAAAGAAAGAAAGAAAGAAAGAAAGAAAGAAAGAAAACTCAGGCTCTGGAAAATTAATGAGAAATTAGAAAAGATGGCTATGCATGTTCTGTCTGCAGAGGGCTGTCACACAAAGACACAATAAACCCTCGGAACAAACAGGCACTTAAAAACACTGTCCAGAAACAGTGAGCAAATTCAATTACAGAAGTAATTAGAAGATATAGGGCAAGGCTGCCTTTTGGGACTGTGCCAGAAAACATGAATTAATAGTAGTGAATAGGAGGAGGCTGTCCTGGTAATTAAGAGGCAATCACCTATGTCAACGAATACCTAAAAAAAAACACAGGATGGAAACTATGAATTTAGTGATCAAAAATATTTTAAAGATGACTGATAGAGCAAATTCATTTTAAAAGACTCATTTCTGGAAAGATAGCAAGACAATTGCACATGATGTGCTCCTTCTGGCATTTATATTGCTAATTAAATTTTGATAATTTGCAGAGGAATTTTAGAATTATCTGTAAAACAGCAAAGGCAGCATTTGGCAAATATTGTCTGTACTGTTTAACCGTGCTTACAGTACTTTCACTGACAGAGATCGTATATAAGCCAGTCTTCAAACTGAAACCATTCAAAGCAAACTGAGAAAAAATTTACACTTTCACTTCAACTTCTCTTATCATTCATGTGTGCATCCTCCTAATGAGACAATAGCAGCAATTAAATGACCAGATAAGAATAAAATAAATAATAACTTTGATGATTTACCTCCCATGGGGAAAGCTATCATTTCTGCCTGCTGAATTTTGTACCACCACACACTGCGTTTGTAAACTAATTAATCCATTGACAAAGTTCCCAAAGATTAAAAAACTTGAGCTCCATAAAGAGGTAACAGATAGAGAAAATGAAATAGAGTTGCGGATTTAAAGAGTGTTGGAGTAGCTAAACAACAAGCCACATTACACTGTGAAAAATAAAAAAAATTGTACCCTACGCAGAGCTTATTGTCAACATAATGATATTCCTCTCATCCAATGGTTCTCAATCATAATCATTCTTATTAATCATCCATTTCTAAATAATGTTATGTGTGAGTGTGTACACTGCTGGAACACCACTGGTAAGACTTGGTTCACACAGAATATTGGAGAAATGCTATAGACTGAGAACCTAAACTTTGAGCTCTATTCATTCATAAGCACCTGATACTGGAGCATATAAACAGAGAGAAAACACCTAGCAATGAAGCATCGAAGTGGTCCTTATACCCTGAGTAGAAATAATGTAAGATCAAGCTGTAGTCTTATAATTTTCATCATATCTATCTTTTGAAGGAAATTAAATGGGGACCAAGCAAGGGGCTCCAATTAGATGAATTTTAAGTTCAAGATCTTTAAAGAGGATTAGCCTTTCTTTTTTTCCATACACAAAATGTACATATTCATACGCGTTAGAATTTAGAGCCACTTTATGACTGATGAGAGAAAAATTCCACTTAATATTAACAACAGTGACAATATGGGGTTATAAAAGCCCAATAGCCTGAAGGGGATGGATAACACCAACATGCTTTCACATTTCAATGGGGAACTAGTCCTTTATTTACAGCAAAAGGTATATCATTTACTGCCGAGTGTGAAAAGTGGATGGACATAGGCTGGCCCTCATAGTTCATCATCATCGCCTAGAGCTGCATGCTGAAAGACCAATTATCACTTAAATGGAGTTAAAGCCAAAGATGGACTGTCATGATCAACATTCTATTTTCCTCCCAGTCTTGAGGAGGCATCGCTCTGAACCAAAGACCCAAAACAAACTTAACTGGAAATGTGATTAGTGTTTAAAGTATCAAAATCATTAATGATCAAACACGGCACTCCGTTTTAGCACGGTCATGTGAGGCAGAGATTATACATGTGATCTGGGGGCTTAAACGATTTAGTCAATTATGAACGTTATCTAAAATGCTTTAATTTCCTATTCAGCCCTTCCATAGGAGTGTCATTTTGTCAATGATGCGTGATTAAACCCAGATTGCAACAACGTGCAATCGGTCACATCTGGTGGCAGGGGGACCTGAGATCTTAACGAAGGAACGAGGGAGGATTCAAACTTTCCCTCTTCAGCCTTGGCATCCGATTAACACCAGGCTTTGGTGGGATGCCAGCAATGGGGCCATCTGTGTCCCTTAACCCTCAAGATGGCAGATGTAGAAGCAGATTGATTTTTGATTCAGCTGTAAACACAATGAACATCAAGTGTGAGCTGTGACTTGCTACCGTTTCCTGTCATTTTCTGCCATTCTAAATGAGGCAATATATCACATCTGTAGCCAAATTACATCACATTCACTCTATACAGGAGGGAGAATTTACCTACAATAGAGACTAGGGTAATTACTTATCCAGATAGCTAACTTTAGAAAAACATTTTCTGTATCATTTTATCCAAACTAGCCATCAGTTAGTTCCAAAAATCTTTAACAATGTTTGGATTTAGCGATGACAAAGTGACATTACTTCCTATTGATCTCATGCTATGGTTTTACGTGATATCAGGTGGAACCACATCAGAGGTAAGCGTGTCTGGATCGAGATCCTCTCCAGTTCCTCTAGCTTGGCCTGCAGGTCCCTGGATTGTCCTACAGGATGACATCATAGCTGAAGGACTGTTTAAGCGGAGATGCATGCTGTTGGGCCTCCGTGATGCACCACGGATCTCCACCAGGGCACTCCCCATCCCAATCCCTTCTACTGATTACAGGTCTTCTCCACGGTCAGGTGACCAGTCTCAGAGTAAATTGCAGTCTCCCCTTTGCGTTTTCTTTTGTAATACCGAGCTCCGTATCTTAGCCCCTGCCTGCGCCTCACCGACTTCCATTCTATGTCCAAATGACCGTGTTTTTGTGGTGGTAATGGCTCTCATTTTCTCAGCGCCCCATGGTGGCTTCACTTTTCATCAGCCTGTGAGTGGTGGAGACTCCTCTGTCCCCAGAGAGAGGGCTGGTGGTGGGATAGTGTGTTCTGTGGGCTAATAAGGCTCTTCTCAGCTCTGTACCCAATCTTCTCTACCATACATATCAGCATACAGCCAATGACACCTAACACCCCCAAGGTTTCTATCAGAGATAGTGACAATCACAGCAGAGGTCTTCGTCGCCTTTCCAATCCAAAACAGTCCCAGCTGCAGTCCCACTAACATGTTTCAGTGACTGGCTTAATATCATCCAAATGAGCAATTATGACGTGGTATAACAGAATGACATAACATATTTCATTGTATGGGGTGAACTGCAAAAATGCTGAATATCTCGTAAAAATGTTATTCACTTATGTCTCTCCCACCATGGGAAAGATCTGACCCATCTGAAATGTCCCCAAATTCCATCAGAAGTTGAACATTAAAAACCCATACATCTTTATTTTGAGACAGTCCAGCCCTTTGTGATGTGAGCAGCACAGTCACCCTTTTCCCATGTGGGAGAGGAGAAGTGTCCTGCCTGCTGTTGACCTCCAGCCCCTGGTCTGCCTGCCTGTCATCCATCCCCTGGGGACAAGCCAGCACTTCCAGGCTCCCTCTGGACACTCCAGAAATCTCTGTCATCCAACATACAGCCTAGCACACCCACAGACATGCACAGACACACACAAAGAAAGACATAGACTCTCTCTCTCACACCCAAACACACACGCGTTCATGTGCGCGGGCAAAGCACACAAACACACACCTCACTGTGTGTTTGACTTTCTGCATATTGAAAGAGATTTACACTGACAGCAAAATCCCACATTTCAATCATCTGTGTTATCCCAGTACAGTTAGTGGCAGACCAAATCTGCTATTCAAAAAGTATTATTGTTAATCTAACTGCCATTTGATTTCCCTCTAATTCTGTTTCCCTTATATCCCTTCTTTGAACAGGGAACAGTTTCAAGTACTGACCAACATGCAAGCATAATTCCTGTGATGCCCACTGAGCTGCTGGGCCTGGCTGGGCCTGGCTGGGCCTGGCTCGGCCTGCAGGTCTGCCACATACAGATCATGCCTAAACACTCTATTCTCCTCTACTGGAAAAAAAACTATCCCCTCTCATTTCAGCACTGACATCCCCAGCATGATCTGGAAACTGGAAAGTAGTCCAAACTGAGGAAAAGTTAGATAGGGCTTATCTGATATGAATGAACTCTGACTAGATTTACCACAGTCACCTGTATTTGTTTTCAAACTGAACCTTGAAAAAAAACTAAATTGCACACATTTCCAATTGCACAAGTTATTTGGACTGTTCATGCAGCTAGCTACTTTCTTCCATCCTGAAAATCTTGAAAACGATTCACTGTTCTGAAACAGGCGTAGATCAGACATCACACAAGCATGGCGCTTCATGTGGAGAGGCTACTGTGGTTCTCTTTGTGGACTGAGGGGGGGGGGGGGGGGGAGGATTAATTCCTCCTATGTTAATGTAGAGTAAATTCCTTGTTGGGATGTGGCGCCTGCCGGAAGCTGCCGATGGCCGGTGTGAGCCAGGGTCAGGGCCACAGCAGGAGATTAGGTTCTCTCTCCGCCTGTACAGAGAGGGAGAGGAGCGCAGCGCAATGAGGGGGATTTGCGCTCTCAACCCTGAGGGTAGATGTTCACATCACAAAAAGCCCCACCGCAAATTGCACGTATTGAATAGCTAATTTGGCAGTCTCAGTTCAGAGGGGCTTGAGAGGAGAGAAGAGTGTGAGGAGGATGAACACAAAGCTGCAGAAAACAAAAGGCATCAGCTCCTGCGAGGTTAGGCCTGGATGAGGAGAGCTGCGCCCGGCACGGCAAGAGGAGAGGAAGGAGAGGGTGGGCTGGGGGGCTTCCTGGATGAGGGGCATGCCGGCAGCACACAGAGCATTAGTGAGCCTGCTTAGCCCCTGCTCAGCCCGCACTCATTGTTTTCTGACTGGCCACTACCTTCATTAGCACTGGAGTAGCTAGTCGGCTATAGAGCAGAGCACAACTAATGAGGACAAACAGTCAGTCATCAGTGTGCCATTCTCACTACATCATCATCAAGTTACTCACACTACTCTCAACTTTTTAGCCCTGGTTTGGTATTAGAGCTTGCGTGCAACCCAGGTAAAGAAAATATTTTCAGATTTCTTAACAAAACCCAATGGTGATTAAAAACTATAAATTGTCTCATTTCAATCCCAGCTGGGGAAGAGTTGCTTGCTACTTCGGCATAAATGACTACAAATATGCCCAAAATGAGCATAAATGACTACAAATATGCCCTAGGCATGTACACAAGATTAGTAAAGTTGTTTTGAAGTCTGATTGCAAATAAACTAAATTCCTGTGATGAAAGTGCATTTGTAACATGTTAAAGCTGACCAAAAGCACCACTGAGATTATGACTGAGAAAACAGCAGAATAGAATGAGAGTTTTAAGCTCCAAAACCTAAGAAAATAATACTCTTAAATTACCACAACAAAAGCAGGATAGCAATAGTAAATACATTAAACATAACAATAATATTATTTGAAGGCAAGTGTATTTATATAATATGCCACAGAGTTAATCTACAGTGTATAATGTTGGTAAACCACTGGTTTATCAATTCAGTGAATCTGTTTTAAAAAATGTTTCCGTTATATTGTGTTTCTTCTTTGATTGGAAATCCTTAAAAGGATAGTTCGGGATTTTGGCAATGACTTCCCAGAGTCCGATGTGGATACCATTTTTATCTTTCTGCGTCAAGTATGAAGGAAGTTAGAGGTCGTTTCGCAAGCCAACGCAAACTAGCGTTAACATAATGACTAAAAGTCTAAAGGAAAAGCTAGCATTCTAGCTGTTCCCATAGACTTCAAGTCAGTGGTCCTCTGTAGCTCAATTGGTAGAGCATGGCGCTTGTAACGCCAGGGTAGTGGGTTCGATCCCTGGGACCACCCATACGTAAAGATGTATGCACGCATGACTGTAAGTTGCTTTGGATAAAAGCGTCTGCTAAATGGCATATTATTATATTACGCTAATGCTAGTTAGCAATTGTGCTACTGCTAGTTAGCAACTTCCTTCAAACTGCACACAGAGACATAAAAATGGTATCCACGAGTTCATCGGACTCTGGGAAAGTAGATAAAGGGCTTCATTGCCAAAATCCCGAACTATCCCCTTAACAATTATTATAGCCTATATGAAAACAATACAAAATTGCTATGTTTTACCGCAATTTCCGTGGATTTTATGGGTTAATAGTTTTGTAGCACAACATCCACATCCGCTGCTTTTAGAGTAGAAAAGTTTGAGTGAATGGAGCTGTTGCCAGCAGCCATATCTTCTCATCTCCCTCCACTACACCCACCAGCCCCCATCACCAACTTCATGTCCATGCTAAAACACCAGGCATGGAAACAGATGTGCTTTTTGGACCGAAACATACGTGAAACATAAAGGAGAGCGCATCCACTGTCCGCCAGGCTTTCCATCACTGGACCACATTAACATATATTTATTTTAAAGAATGTAACTTTCTTGCACTGCCGACAACTTGGCCTTTTGTTAGGGCGTACTCTCACTGAGTGCATGTAATGGCTGAAATGGATGATGAAGAGACCAAGGGAGGAAAGAAATACACAAATGCACAAAGGAGTCCTAAGAAAGGAGCCCTGTAATGTGGTACTCTGCTGCTCAGACCTGTAGGGGTAGGAGGCAGCATCTTTACGGTGTATCCAGGCAGCACTAAAATCCACTGTCGGTGCCCAATCAGGGCCATTTTTTCTAGCCGCAAGGGCTCCTGCATCCCTGCCTTTACACTACACTGGAAACCCTTTGTACTAATTGCTAGATTGTACCAGATTTTCTAGTTCAGTTCCACCCTATAATTGTCTGACAATGATGGGCAAGGAAGGGGAAAACTTCAGGCTCCAGCGTTGTGCAGGGCTGTGGATTAAAAATGACTCAAGGAAGTGTGTGTCGGTGTGTGCGTGTGGTATGTGTTTGTGTTGAGAGGGGGGTGGGGGTTAAGCCAACCAAAACGGTCTCAGTCCCCCCTTCAACTCCTTGTTTCCGTGGAAGCCAACGTCAAGCAGCCCGAAGCCACTGAAGCGCACTCTCCAGCGAGCACGGCCGAGAGGAGAGCCAAGCCTCCCTTCTATCCTTCTATCCCACCACCACTACCACCACCCTACTTCAAACACACATCCTCCTTGCACCTCTTCTCCACCACACACTGACACACCACCATTTAGAAAGACGTGCTTACAAAGTAATACTCCCAATCCTCTCACAGAATTAACTTAGCTGGGATTGGAAACACACTAATAACTCACTTAATATGAGTTATATATTAATATGTACATCAATTACAGAAAAACAATACACAAAATCAGTAATAACTGCATAACATAATACGAAGAATTTCCAATATTGATTTGAGAAATACTACTACAGTCATTCCTTGGTACTGCAATTCAAAGTCTCTCTTTTGCTTCAACAAATGACTTTAAGCTGCACATTAAATTAGACATTCCCTCATGTCATCTAAGTGAGAAGTGGCCCACCCCCATTCAGACAGGCTGGCTACAGTCTGTCACTCTGCACACTAGCGGCTGAAGAAAGGAGAAATAAATAAACGTTTGAGTGAAATGAATGTGCACCTTTCAGCGAGAGACATAACTCTTTTACATTTGTGCTGGTGCAGGTGCCAAAATGAAAACGGTACCATCATAGACCAGCCCTGTCGCCCTTGCCCCCTCCAGGTGCTATTCTAGTCTACAAACAGCAGTAAAGTAAGAGACAGATCACATAACAAAGACACCTTGCCTGCCACGAGCTGCTCTTGCCCCACTCTGCCCAGACCTGCACCACCTCAGGAGGTATGGTTATTGTTAATCTGCATTCCAAATCAAAACATCCAGCATGCTCGTCTTTAGTCGTTCCACACACTCAATGCCTATATTTGCACCTGAGCACAAATTTCATCACAAGGCCAAAGAACCAGAAAGAAAGAGGGAGGGAAAGGCAGAGACAGGGGGAAGGAGAGAGAGAGAGACCAGCATACTGTAGCTTGACAAGCGGAGAAACAGCCATGCAGTAGCAGTCAGCGGACAGCTTACCTTTCCCCCTCACTGCTCTAAGAGCCTAGACCTGCACATCCATGGTTCTCTCCCCCTGAGCCCATATGGAGTGAAGCAGGGCCGCCTCATGACTCCCACAGCCCGGCAGCCCAGCGCTTTAGCAACTGGAAGAGCACAAGACTAAAATGTCTTCCTCTCTGCCTCAGCCTGCCTTAGTGCAAGGGGAGCTAGGAATGCACTGGCTATAGACTTTTGTCCAAGCTGTAGGTCTTTTTTTAGTGAGGCAAGATTAGTTCATACAAAACTCAACAATACAGCACTGAAACTCATTGTTGATATTCAACATTTTTCACATAGCGGAACAGAATAGACAATACGGTAGCTAGGAAACCATGGGCTGGATTACAAGTTGATGATATCTCATCCTTTCGCAGGCCTGTAATCCTTTCATTGAGTGGCGGACAGAGCAGACGTAAACCAAAATCAATATCAGTGGAACTGGACTGGGGGTGAGGGGCTGTCAGGATGTTTTCACATTGCTGCACGCTTCACAATAATTTTGGGGGGGTGGATTCAGACCAGACAGGCTTTACACTACAGATCTGCTCCACTTGGAGATAGCCCTGAATAGACGCTTCCACATAAGCCAGTCTTAGCTCTCTTTCAAAATGATGACTATCACTAAATACTGTACTGCTATAAAAATGTGTGCTTGTTACAGTACAACATAACAAATCAGTGTGCAAAATTGTGCCCTTCCCTAAAACATTTTTACAACACAAACAATGTGTTTTTATGAGAAATATGTTTCAGGAAGAAAAAAAGAAACACTGCCATGCACATGCATTTTAATTGTAATATAATTTGAGCAAATATAATAAACTACATTTGCACATGCATTTAAGTAATAAACCAAATGAGCCCTTAAATGTTTGCAAATTGAACATCAACATTACAGTTAAACATATTGTCACACAGGTATGAATTATTCCAAGTTAAAACCACTGCAGCAGGTGAAGAGTAAAAGGCTGATGAGAGATCTTACCATGGCTGCTATACCTGTGTGCCTGATCCAGTCCCAATTCCACACCAGCTGCCACATTTTCCCAGGGCTCCTGAATACTCTAGATAGCCAGAGAGAGGGGATTGTTCAACCCCTTCCTTTTCATCACCTCTGCAATTGACCAATTGACAACTGATTGATGGTTATCTTTTCACACCGACAAAGGGAGAAATTACCATCTCTAAATCTATGTACAGTAAAAAGGCCCAAGAGTAAATTACATGTTGCTCAAATTCCTCCTTCACTCAGTCCGCACGATGGCAGGCAAACAAAAAAGTTTCCTTTTTGTCACTTCTGGGGCACTGTAGACTTGGCCTTCCCTGCCAACTGCACAGAGAACTTGACAGCTTCTTTAAATGGGGTAGCACAAAGGGCCTTGAATGAGGGATGGTACCAGGCCGGGCGGCCATTCTCCAGAAAGGCTCCTTTTTTGCATTGAAAACAGAGGGCTTGTGAAAAAACAGATAAGCCATATCTGAATAAGAGCTGGGACACTGCGAGTGACCTTGGGGAGGGGGAGATTCTATGTAGCTAAGCTTTTCAGACAAGCACAATGCCTTCTCTGCATCCAAATAAACAGGCCAAATACAAGCAGCACAGTTGCTTATCAAACCTCTGCTTGGTTGAGTCACCTTTTCATGCAGTGCTCACTGTGTTACATCGGTCAGATAAAACAGTGGAATACATCAGGTGCCCTCCTGAAATGATTACATCTACTGTACATACTTACACAGAACTATTACACTAACCATGACTACCCAACGCAATGACAGTGACTTGTGAGACAAACATTATTTAGCTCAATCTACATAGCACATACCCCCCATCTCTGCACGTCCTGCATGGACTTCGAGTAATAAAGGAGGCATGGAGGAGTAGGAGTAGGTGGATGTCTGGGGGCCAGTGATGGAGGCAGCCCCAGCCCAGAACAGGGGCCAGGGCTGGCATCTCCTCTTTGTATGGAAGCACAATCCTCAAACACCCCTTTTCCTTTTCACAGACTCTCAATCAGAGCAGATGGGACCCAACCAAGAAGGCATCAACTTTGGAGGAGGAGAGTCCTCTATTCAAGGATCCCAGTTAGAGAGAGAAGCTTCTCTGTCAAATAGCCCAGTGTTTAAGCATGTTGCTAAGACACCAAACTCAACGTTATCTCTGAAAATTTACCTACAAAACAGAAAGGAGCAAACTTCGTCCTAATTCTTTTAATTTGTTTGATTTTAATTCCCAGATACATGATGCGTCGGCCATGTTTTATTAATGAACCGCTGTAGGGAACTCTTCAAATTTATATAAACAAATTGATAACAGGAGAAGGGAAGCAAATGGTGTAGATATTGGCACCATGTGGTTTCCCTCCACTTGGGTACCAATCTGTTGGGTTTAATTGTTCATTCATGGTATGAATACTTAAATACGTGGCTCAGCATGAGGTCAGGATAATAACTACATCCTTAGCAACTGAACCCAAATTGCTACTCATTTCATGTTACCATGGAAATATTCCACAATGTCTATGATTACACTTCTGTCTTACATATTGAGGCATACTGTAGTCTGCAATGGACACATCTCCACACACACTACCATTCTCTCTCCTTTCTCATTCCCTCTCCCCCTCTCATACATACAGGCTTGTTCCCTTTAGCAATATCTTGATATAATTGGTGACATTTTATCCTAATAAAATCACATGAAAAATAAGAATCAAATCAGAGATATATGTGCCTAAAAACAAAGAAAGCTAGTGGAATCAAACCAAATCGAATGATTTGTCGTGAAGAGGGCACAACAAAACCTATTCCCCCTCAGGAGACTGAAAAGATTTGGCATGGGGTCCTCAGATCCTCAAAAGGTTCTACAGCTGCACCATCGACAGCATCCTGACTGGTTGCATCACTGCCTGGTATGGCAACTGCTCAGCCTCCGACGCAAGACACTACAGAGGGTAGTGCGTGCTGCCCAGTACATCACTGGGGCCAAGCTTCCTGCCATCCAGGACCTCTATACCAGGCGGTGTCAGAGGAAGGCCCTAAAAATTGTCAAAGACTCCAGCCACCCTAGTCATAGACTGTTCTCTCTGCTACCACACGGCAAGCATTACCGGAGCGCCAAAACTAGGTCCAAGAGGCTTCTAAACAGCTTCTACCCCCAAGCCATAAGACTCCTGAACATCTAATAAAATGGCTACCCAGACTATTTGCATTGCCCCCCCCCCCCTCCTCTTTTACGCTGCTGCTACTCTCTGTTTATTATCTATGCATAGTCACTTTAATAACTCTACCTACATGTACATATTACCTCAATTACCTCGACTAACCGGTGCCCCCACACATTGACTCGGTACCGGTACCCTCTGTATAAAGCCTCACTATTATAATTTTTACTGCTGCTCTTTAATTATTTGTTACTTTTATTTCGTATTATTTTATATTGTATTTTTTGTGATTATTTTTTATATTTTAATTTTTGGTATTCTTTCTTAAAACTGCATTGTTGGTTAAGGGCTTGTAAGTAAGCATTTCAATGTAAGGTCTACACCTGTTGTCTTCGGTGCATGTGATTTGATTTGATACAATTTTCAATTCTAACTCTTAAATCCATCTTGGCCATCTGTTCCTGCATGTTGTGATCCTCAGGTCAGAGCCACTGATTGAGAAGAGGACTGAACAAATCAGTGATGGACAGTTAGACACACAAGGAACATCTCAGCCATTACACTCTATCTATCACATATCAGGCCTGGCGTAAACACAACCTGTGCTCTCACCACGTCTCTCAGAATCGATCGCCTCCTGCCACAACATCCACAGTAACACAGAGCACATTGAAAGACCATGACGGCAGGCATTCACTTGTAAAAGGTAGAGCAGACTTGTTTGTCGAGTACAACCATACAGCGTTATCATTTTCTTTACTCTCTACTCTGTTTTTAATCAAATTAGCTTTTGCAGAAAAGGTTAAAACAAAACAATAAATAGGGCATTGCCATAAATATATTTGTGTATGTGTATATGTATGTGTTTTACCATTGTGGCGTGATTTGTGTGTGTGAAATATCCATGATGGAGCCTATAGGAAATGCTGGATGCCTGCCTGTGCCAGTGCCAGCCCCTGAGGCCTCTGTACCCTTACCTCTCTGGCTCTCCCTCCATGGGGAAATGTGATTACATGTGTGTGAGGGGTAGGTGCTGAGTAGAGAGCTGCTGACACCCGGGAGGCACACTTTGCAAAGCCTCTTGTCCAAACAAGTCAGATCTGGGGGTGAGGCAAGACACCCCTAATTGTCTCTCTCAGTGTGATCCTGTCAATCAATGAGGATGACGGTTACCTCCGGAGTAACATCCCTGAAATAGCCATCATTACCTTCTCCCAGACCATTATCGATGAAGCGTGATATCATCTGCTGAGTGTATCCACCGCTTTCTAAATCCAGACATCTTTTACGAATATAACTCTCATAATATTTGTAGACGCTAAACTCAATGCAAATTACAAAGAGGAAAAAAATACTATGATATGATTTGGGTAGAACAGAACATCAGATTCCTCAGTGGTCTATAGAGCAGTAGAGGCTCCTCAGAGGAGGAAGAGGAGGTCCATCCTACTCGCTGAATTTAATGTATATATTTTTTTACATTAAAAGAAGTTAGCCTTTTTAAATAAAACTATACTAAATATATTCACGTCACCAACTAACTGATTAAAACACAATGAAGGTCTACAGTAGCCTCAGCAGCACCTTCTAGGGTAGCACCATGGTCTTGCCATAGGACAGCTATTTTCCATCCTCCTCTGGGTATGACTTCAATACAAAACCTAGGAGGCTCATGGTTCTCACCCCCTTCCATAGACTTACACAGTAATTATGATGACTTCTGGAGGACATCCTCCAACCTATCAGAGCTCTTGCAGCATGAACTGACATGCTACCCATCCAATCAAAGGATCAGAGAATGAATCTAGTACTGAAAGCATAAGATACAGCTAGCTAGCACTGCATAAAGTGTGGTGAGTAGTTGACTCAAAGAGAGAGAAAGACAATAGTTGAACAGTTTTGAACACATTAATTTCTTAAAAACATAAATAGAAGCAGCAGAGAGAGAGAGAGAGAGAGAGAGAGAGAGAGAGAGAGAGAGAGAGAGAGAGCTATATTTAGTTTTTTTCTTCTTCTTAGTTTGCCTTTTACATACTTAGCTAGCTAATGCAGACAAATTAACCTACTCAACAACCTGACTCAAGCAGAAAGGAATAATATTTATGTTAGCTAGCTGGCTAAGGCTATCGAACACTACAATTCTTCCAAGGTAACCTTTCGGCTAATGCAGCCAGTGTAACTGCTAAACTGCTTGCTATACACTGTACTGCATGATTGTACACATGTATTGGATTGTGGGTTTACTAACACGTTAGTTCTAGTAGCTATGTTGACTATAACATGAACTAATATGGTGTAGCAGGGGTTGGAACTGGTTCAGGGAACAGAACCGAAAACCGGAAAATAACCAAATGTTTCAAGGAACAGAATCAGACCCGGAACAAAAGTTATCTATAATGTTCCGTTATATTAAAAGCATGGGAACCGGTAAATAACATTCTGTTACGTTCCAGGCATGTTTTTGCAGTACCAAAAAAACGCAACAAAGCTCCTATGCAAAGCCCTACCTCCGTCAATCAGAAACTTCTTCCAGCCTCTGCCTGCCAGCTGGAAATACAGTGGGGGAAAAAAGTATTTAGTCAGCCATCAATTGTGCAAGTTCTCCCACTTAAAAAGATGAGAGAGGCCTGTAATTTTCATCATAGGTACACGTCAACTATGATAGACAAAATGATGAAAAAAAATCCAGAAAATCACATTGTAGGATTTTTAATAAATTTATTTGCAAATTATGGTGGAAAATAAGTATTTGGTCAATAACAAAAGTTTCTCAATACTTTGTTATATACCCTTTGTTGGCAATGACACAGGTCAAACTTTTTCTGTAAGTCTTCACAAGGTTTTCACACACTGTTGCTGGTATTTTGGCCCATTCCTCCATGCAGATCTCCTCTAGAGCAGTGATGTTTTGGGGCTGTCGCTGGGCAACACGGACTTTCAACTCCCTCCAAAGATTTTCTATGGGGTTGAGATCTGGAGACTGGCTAGGCCACTCCAGGACCTTGAAATGCTTTTTACGAAGCCACTCCTTCATTGCCCGGGCGGTGTGTTTGGGATCATTGTCATGCTGAAAGACCCAGCCACGTTTCATCTTCAATGCCCTTGCTGATGGAAGGAGGTTTTCACTCAAAATCTCACGATACATGGCCCCATTCATTCTTTCATTTACACAGATCAGTCGTCCTGGTCCCTTTGCAGAAAAACAGCCCCAAAGCATGATGTTTCCACCCCCATGCTTCACAGTAGGTATGGTGTTCTTTGGATGCAACTCAGCATTATTTGTCCTCCAAACACGACGAGTTGAGTTTTTACCAAAAAGTTATATTTTGGTTTCATCTGACCATATGACATTCTCCCAATCCTCTTCTGGATCATCCAAATGCACTCTAGCAAACTTCAGACGGGCCTGGACATGTACTGGCTTAAGCAGGGGGACACGTCTGGCACTGCAGGATTTGAGTCCCTGGCGGCGTAGTGTGTTACTGATGGTAGGCTTTGTTACTTTGGTCCCAGCTCTCTGCAGGTCATTCACTAGGTCCCCCCGTGTGGTTCTGGGATTTTTGCTCACCGTTCTTGTGATCATTTTGACCCCACGGGGTGAGATCTTGTGTGGAGCCCCAGATCGAGGGAGATTATCAGTGGTCTTGTATGTCTTCCATTTCCTAATAATTGCTCCCACAGTTGATTTCTTCAAACCAAGCTGCTTACCTATTGCAGATTCAGTCTTCCCAGCCTGGTGCAGGTCTACAATTTTGTTTCTGGTGTCCTTTGTCAGCTCTTTGGTCTTGGCCATAGTGGAGTTTGGAGTGTGACTGTTTGAGGTTGTGGACAGGTGTCTTTTATACTGATAACAAGTTCAAACAGGTGCCATTAATACAGCTAACGAGTGGAGGACAGAGGAGCCTCTTAAAGAAGAAGTTACAGGTCTGTGAGAGCCAGAAATCTTGCTTGTTTGTAGGTGACCAAATACTTAATTTCCACCATAATTTGCAAATAAATTCATAAAAAATCCTACAATGTGATTTTCTGGATATTTTTTTCTCAATTTGTCTGTCATAGTTGACGTGTACCTATGATGAAAATTACAGGCCTCTCTCATCTTTTTAAGTGGGAGAACTTGCACAATTGGTGGCTGACTAAATAATTTTTCCCCCCACTGTATTTGCCAGTGTGTGTGCATGTAGGCTACCTTCCCCTCCCCCTAATGGTTCTGTTCAGAACTAAACGATTGGAAAATAATTTCGGTTCCAACCACTGCTGTGTAGCGGTTAGCGGTTGTGGTATGAAGGTTTGGCTTGGAGAGGTTTTTGCGTCTGGTCACAGACAGCTGTTGTGTTGTGCACTGAAGTCCACAAGCAAAGGGAAATGGTGAGAGGAGGAGAGCACGTAGATGCGAGAATTATACAACGAGCAAGGTGATGATGCTGTTTGTGGCTGTTAGTAAAGTGAACTGTGTGTGTATTCATTCCGCCGATTCTGTTGCAAAACATTTCTTAAATGGAAGCAAACGGGACAAAACGGGGCTGGACCCACCCAAATTTGTCCAATGGAAACTCTCGTTTTAGTTGCAAAACTGAACATTTTGCAACTCTTGGGACTAACAATTACACCCCGGATCAGCTATATGCATGCAAGAGTATGCAAGGCTGTATTGAATGTGTCACTGTCTGTCACCTTGATTACTCCAATTTGTCTCTCGACCTGTGCACCTACGGTTATAAACTTTCATTTTTAGGCTAGGTTGTAGCAACCTCATGATGGGTATAGGGCAAATTCAAGTATCATGTAGTAGCCTAAACCTATTGATGTTCAATTGAGCTGGGTGAATGGAATATGAATGACAGTCATCCAATATACAGTAATAGAAATAAGGCCATGTTCATAATAAAAAAATGGTCCTTCCTAATTTTAAACAGCACCAACCGCCACTGCTATAGAGGCATTCACTTTGGCATTCATATTGTTGATGACAGACAGAGAATCTCAGTAGCAGCAGCCTTCTGTTTTCCTATGGCTCAGTGGCTGTTAGGTTTGATAACTCTGCATTAGGGAGGTGATCTTTGTCAACACTGCCCGGCTGATGTTATTTCTCAGATGACACTATACACATCACTACACTCAATTGGGAACATGACAATGGGAGCATAGGGGTGCAGTGTAACTACATGGACTTCTCCACTGCAGCATGAGAGACTGTAAGGTAACCTGATCTCTGGTCTTCTTGCACTGTCAAATATATATTATTGCAGTCAACGGCCTGCTCATCCCCACCTGGCTGAACCTACACTACTCTTTATAGTTAGATCACTTTACTCTTACTCTTTACACTTATGCCTACATCTAGACACCAGCATAAAACAGGAATGTCTAGTAATGCTTAAATGTTTTATTGTATTTGATTTTACCTTTATTTAACTAGGCAAGTCAGTTAAGAACAAATTCTTATTTACAATGACGTGAGTGAGTGAGTGAGTGAGTGAGTGAGTGAGTGAGTGAGTGAGTGAGTGAGTGAGTGAGTGAGTGAGTGAGTGAGTGAGTGAGTGAGAAGGTGGTGTGTGAGTGGTGGGGGGGGGGCTTTGCTGCAGGGTAAACACAGAGTACAACAGCGAGGCCACACTTATTGTAGCTGGGGACGTGTTCTACAACCACGTGCAACACCCACCCTGGATCATTGCTATTCTCCCTTCCAGGATGGCTATAAGGCCCCCTTGCGCACTCCCTTCGGCAAATCAGATCACACCTCGATTCTGCTCCTACCCACCTATAGGCAGAAACTTAAACAGGAAGCTCCCGTGGTAAAGACTGTTCAATGTTGGTCTGACCAATCAGAATTGATGCTTCAAGATTGTTTTGAACACGTGGACTGGGAAATGTTCAGGTCGCCTCTGAGAATAGTATCAACATATACACTGACTCAGTGACTGGGTTCATCAGGAAGTGCATACAGGATATTGTTCCCACTGTGGCGATTAGAACTTATCCAAAAAAACAAAAACTGTGGAAAGATGGCAGCATTCGTGCAAAACGAAAGTGTGAACCACCGCATTTAACCATGGCAAGGTGACTGGGAACATTGACGTGTACAAAGAGACCAGCTACGACCTCCGTACAGCAATCAAAGAGGCAAAACGACAGTACAGGGACAAAGTGGAGTCACAATTCAACAGCTCAGACACGAGACTTATGAGGCAGGGACTCTAGACAATCACGGATTATAAAGGGAAAGCCAGCCACATCGCGGACACCGACACCTCACTCCCGGATGAGCTAAACACCTACTTCGCTTCGAGGAAAACAACATCGAGCCGCCGATGCGGGCCCCCGACGCTCACGAGGACGCTCGTTCTCCGTGGCCAACGTGAGTAAGTCATTTAAGTGTGTTAACCCTAGCAAGGCTGCCGGCCCAGACGGCATCCCAAGCCGCGTCCTCAGAGCATGTGCAGAACAGCTGGCTGGAGTGTTTACGAACATATTCGATCTATCCATACCCCAGTCTGTTGTCCCCACTTGCTTCAAGATGTCCACCATTGTTCCTATACCCAAGAAAGCTAAGTTAACTGAACTAAATGACTATCACCCTGTAGCACTCACTTATGTCATCATGAACCTTACCAAATACCCTAGACCCACTATAATTTGCATATCGCCCCAACAGATCCACGGACGACGCAATTGCCATTGCACTGCACAATCCTAGACAACATAAATACCTATGCAAGAATGCTGTTCATTGAATACAGCTCAGCCTTCAACACCATAGTGCCCTCCAAGCTCATCACTGAGCTCAGGGCCCTGGGTCTGTGCAACTGGGTCCTGGACTTCCTGACGGGCCGACCCAAAGTGTTGAAGGTAGGCAACAACACCTCCACCCGATGTCACAGGAAGGCCAAGAAGATCATCAAGGACCTCAACCACCCTAGCCACGGCCTGTTCACCCCGCTACCATCTAGAAGGCGAAGACAGTATAGGTGCATCAAAGCTGGGACCGAGAGAATGAGAAACAGCCTCTATCTCCAGGCCATCAGATTTAAACAGTCACCACTAGCCAGCCTCCGCCCAGTACCCTGCCCGGAACCTTAGTCACTGTTCTAGCCGGCTACCACCCAGTACTCTAACCTGCACCTTAGAGACTGCTGCCCTATGTACACAGAGTCGTTGAACATTGGTCACTTTAATAATGTTTACAGACTGTTTCACCAACTTTATATGTACAGTACATACTGTATTCTAGTCTTGGCTCATCCTATATAACTTGTCTTTGTATTTTTATTGTGTGTGTATTTTTTTATTTTTTATTGCTAGGTATTACTGTACTGTTGGAGCTAGAAACACAAGCATTTCGCTGCACCTGCGATAACATCTGCAAATCTGTGTATGCGACCAATAAACTTTGATTTTGATTTGATAAACAAAAGCACCAGTGTGGAGTGGAGGTAAGCCTTTTCACACCCTGGTGAGTGAACAGCAACACTAAACCCTGAGGGAAAGGTGTGAGATGTGAGCTAGGCCACGGACTCCCTTCTCTCAGCAAGGGAGTCTTAGCCCCCTGGCGTGAGGGGGTGAGAGCGTTTCCCAACAGTGTCTGTGCTCAACACCTGGAGGACAGCTTGGTGATAATGAGCCACTAATGGTCTGGGGCCTGATGCAGCATCCTCTGTGGTCATTAACACATTAGTGTGTTATTAAACATGGTGGTAGAGTAGTTTCAATGTGGGAGTGACAGGTGGCAAAGTGGATACAATGTAACCTTCAGTGAAGATTTTATGGAGTGAAAAGGCTTACACATAGGAGGTGACAAATAATACATAATGTGATCAATGACAATTCTGAATTACAGGTCCAATGCAGCTGTTTTTATCTCAAAATCAAATATTTTCTGGGTAGCAACTAAGTACCTTACTGTGATTGTTTTCAAATAAAATGGTCAAAAATAAACAAAAATACTTTATTAGCGAAGAGGAATATCTCAAGCAAGAATTTTGCTAGGACTGTCTGGGAGTGGGGAGGGGAAAACTTAAAACTAGCTGTTATTGGCATAGAGTTTTCGGAACTCTTTCTTATTGTTCTATTAACTCATTTACCGCCTGGTGATGTCACCAGACAGGCCAAAATCCCATCCCACCAAAACAGGCTGACATTTCTGGCGGTCTTTTAACAGCTCTTACACTAATAGGGCATTATTATAACTTTCACAATTTCACAGTATTATTCCAACCTCAGTGTGGAAAATATATATAAAACAGGAAAAATCACCTTTTTGACTGCACTGAGCCTTTAAACCATGATGTCATCTAGATTTAGATATGAATCCAAATTAATTAACATTCAACTGATAAGTAACTACCTGGAAATCTCCAGGTAGTAATGGCCATTTCCAATCCAACACAACCATTGATTATATACCGTAGTAAGCATTGAGTTGGGCCATTGTATCCGACAAACGAGTACAAATTGTGGGCCGGCTTAGTCACTGCTTAACCTGCCTAATACTTCCTAATCTCTTTCAGAGTGAGAACCTGTCAAGCAATTAGCATGTTTAAAACAAAGAGCGGTGTTTAGGGGAGGAGACAGTCGTTTCCACAGATCTGCATGACAGTTTGGCCCCATACACACAGCCAGAACCCCCTGGAACAGCCATTGTTGGCCGCTGGGGAGAAGGGCCTTTGTGCAAGGGTATCTGAAAGGCATTGTCGAGTAGTTGGCACCTTTTGAATATATTGCTGCTGTCGCCTCTGTAATTCCGCATCACAATAAGAGGTGTGTACGCTACCTTTTGTGGGCTGAAGAATCTAGCCCATTTAAAAGGAATTGTTGTCTAACAAAGCTCAGCTTAACACCCACTAAAACATTAACATCAACACTCATTAACAGTCAAACAGGTGGGGAGCAGAGCAGGGCTACCTCTCACACTGGGCTTAGAATAACTAACATGGTATACAGTGCCTTCAGAAAGTATTCCACATTTTGTTGTTACAGCCTGAATTTAAAATGGATTAAATTGAGATTTTGTGTCACTGACCCACACACAATACCCCATAATGTCAAAGTGGAATTATGTTTCTAGAATGTTTACAAATTAATAAAAAATGAAAAGCTGAAATGCCTTGCGTCAATAAGTATTCAACCCCTTTCTTATGGCAAGCCTAAATAAGTTCTGGAGAAAACATTTGCTCAACAAGTCACATAATAAGTTGCATGGACTCAATCTGTGTGCAATAATAGTGTTTAACATGATTTTTTTTATGAATACCTCATCTCTGTACTCCACACATACAATTATCTGTAAGGTCCCGCAGTCAAGTAGTGAATATTAAACAGATTAAACCACAAAGACCAGGGAGGTTTTCCAATGCCTCACAAAGAACGGCACCTATTGGTAAATGTGTAAAGAAAATACAAAAAATAAAAGCAGACATTGAATATATCCCTTTCAGCATGGTGAAGTTATGAATTACACTTTGGATGGTGTATCAATACACTCAGTCACTACAAAGATACAGGTGTCCTTTCTAACTCAATTGCCGGAGAGGAAGGAAACCACTCAGGGATTTCACTATGAGGCCAATGGTGACTTTAAAACAGTTACAGAGTTTAATGGCTGTGATAGGAGAAAACTGAGGATGGATCAACAACATTGTAGTTACTCCACAATATTAACCTAAATGACAGAGTGAAAAGAAGGAACCCTGTACAGAATAAAAATATTCCAAAACATGCATCCTGTTTGCAATAAGTGTGACACTCTGGCTCCGGGACTTTTGTATTTGAGCCAGGGTGTATTGTGTTTTGTTGGGTATTTGGGTGTATTTCTATGTTTGCATTTCTGTGGGGTTCGTTTCTAGGTTTGGTCAATGACTCCCAATCGGAGGTAACGAGTGTCAGCTGTCGGCTCGTTATCTCTGATTGGGAGCCATATTTATCTGTATGTTTTCCTGTGGGAGTTGTGGGTTTTTGTTCCGTTTCGGTCAGTGTACCGTGGACTTCATTGAGTCGTCTTTTGTTTTGTAGTTCGATAACGTTTGTTTAAATAAGTCATGTTTCTTGGACACGCTGCGCCTTGGTCATACTTAGACGACATAGACGACCGTGACAGAAAAACCCACCATAAAAGGACCAAGCAGCGTGTCAAGCGGCAACAGGATTTATGGACGCCTATCAAGGATTCATGGACATGGGAGGAGATACTGGATGGAAAGGGTCCTTGGGCACAACCGGGAGAATATCGCCGCCCTCGTGAAGAGCTGGAGGCAGCTAAAGCCGAGAGGAGGTGGTATGAGGAGGCAGCACGGAGTCGAGGCTGGAAGCCCGTGGGTACTACCCAAAAATTTCTTGGGGGGGGGCTAAAAGGGAGTGTGGCGAAGTCAGGTAGGAGACCTGCGCCTACTCCCTGGACTGACCGTGGAGAGCGAGAGTACGGGCAGACACCGTGTTACGCAGTAGAGCGCATGGTGTCTCCTGTACGCAGGCATAGCCCGGTTCGGTACATTCCAGCTCCACGTATCGGCCGGGTTAGAGTGAGCATTGAGCCAGATGTCATGAAGCCGGCCCAACGCATCCGGCTACCAGTGCGTCTTCTCGGGCCGGCGTACATGGCACCAGCCTTACGCATGGTGTTCCCGGTTCGCCCACATAGGCCGGTGCGGGTTATTCCACCTCCCCGTACTGGTCGGGCGACGGGGAGCATCAACCCGGGTAAGGTTGGGCAGGCTCAGTGCTCAAGGGGGCCAGTAAGCCTGCACGGTCCGGTATTTCCGGCGCCACCTCCCCGCTCCAGCCCAGTACCACCAGTGCCTACACCACGCACCAAGCCTCCTGTGTGTTCCCCGAGTCCTGTGCGTCCTGTTGCTGCTCTCCGCACTAGGCCTTATGTGCGTTCCCAGGGTCCAGCATGCCCTGTTGCTTCTCCCCGCACTAGGCTTTATGTGCGTTCCCAGGGTCCAGCATGCCCTGTTGCTTCTCCCCGCACTAGCCCTGAGATGCGTGTCCTCAGCCCGGTACCTCCAGTTCCGGCACCACGCACCAGGCCTACGGTGCGCCTCAGACGGCCAGAGTCTGCCGTCTGCCCAACGGGGCCTGAACTGCCCGTCTGCCCAAAGGCGCTTGAACTGGCCGTCTGGACTGAGCCTGCAAAGCCGCCCGTCTGCCATGAGCCTTCAGAGCCGTCCGCCAGACCGGAGCCGCTAGAGCCTTCCGCCAGACAGGATCAGCCAGAGCCTTCCGCCAGACAGGATCAGCCAGAGCCTTCCGCCAGCCATGAGCAGCCAGATCCGTCAGCCGGCCATGAGCAGCCAGATCCGTCAGCCAGCCATGAGCAGCCAGATCCTTCAGCCAGCCATGAGCAGCCAGATCCGTCGGCCAGCCATGAGCAGCCAGATCCGTCGGCCAGCCATGAGCAGCCAGATCCGTCAGCCAGCCATGAGCAGCCAGATCCGTCAGCCAGCCATGAGCAGCCAGATCCTTCAGCCAGCCATGAGCCGTCCAGCCAGGATCCGCCAGAGCCGTCCAGCCAGGATCCGCCAGAGCCGTCCAGCCAGGATCCGCCAGAGCCAGCCAGCCAGGATCCGCCATTGAGTCCGGTGCTGTCCCTTAGCCCGGTGCTGCCCCTTATCCTGGTGCTGCCCCTTAGTCCGGTACTGCCCCTTAGTCCGGTGCTGCCCCTTAGTCCGGTGCTGCCCTTTAGTCCGGTGCCGCCCCTTAATCCAGTGGGGTTTAGTTGGGGGGTGGTCATGTGGAGGAGGCTACGGAAGCGGATAGTGACTAAGGTGGGGTGGGGACCACGACCAGGGCCAGAACCGCCACCGTGGACAGACGCCCACCCAGACCCTCCCCTAGACTGTATGCTGGTGCGCCCGGAGTTCGCACCTTTAGGGGGGGGGTACTGTGACACTCTGGCTCCGGGACTTTTGTATTTGAGCCAGGGTGTATTGTGTTTTGTTGGGTATTTGGGTGTATTTCTATGTTTGCATTTCTGTGGGGTTCGTTTCTAGGTTTGGTCAATGACTCCCAATCGGAGGTAACGAGTGTCAGCTGTCGGCTCGTTATCTCTGATTGGGAGCCATATTTATCTGTATGTTTTCCTGTGGGAGTTGTGGGTTTTTGTTCCGTTTCGGTCAGTGTACCGTGGACTTCATTGAGTCGTCTTTTGTTTTGTAGTTCGATAACGTTTGTTTAAATAAGTCATGTTTCTTGGACACGCTGCGCCTTGGTCATACTTAGACGACATAGACGACCGTGACAATAAGGCACTAAAGTATTACTGCAAGAACAAATGTGGCAAAGAAATTAAATGTATGTCCTGATTACAAAGTGTTATGTTTGGGGCATATCCAACACAACACATAACTCAGTAAGTCATAACTTCTCTTCTTATATTCAAGCATGGTGGAGGCTGCATCATGTCATCGGCAAGGACTAGGGAGCTTTTTGGATTTAAAAAAAAACGTAATAGAGCTAAGCACAGGCAAAATCCTAGAGGAAAACCTGGTTCAGTCTGCTTTCCAACAGACACTGGGAGACAAATTAAACTTTCAGCTGGACAGTAACCTAAAACACAAGGCCAAATATGCTGGAGTTGCTTACCAAGACAACATGAAATGTTCCTGAGTGGTCTAGTTACAGTTTTGACTTAAATCGGGTTGAAAATCTATGGCAAGACTTGAAAATAGCAATGATCAACAACCAACTTGACAGAGCTTGAAGAATCTTTAAAAGAATAATGTGCAAATATTGTACAATCCAGGTGTGTAAAGCTCTTAGATTCACAGCTGTAATCGCTGCCAAAGGTGATTCTAACATGTATTGACTCAAGGGGTGTGAATACTTATGTAAATTAGATTTTTCTGTACTTCATTTTCAATACATTTACAAAAATTTCTAAAAACATGTTTTCACTTTGTCATTATGGGGTATTGTGTGTAGATGGGTGAGAAAACATTGATTTAATCCATTTTGAATTCAGGCAGTAACACAACAAACTGTGGAATAAGTCAAGGGGTATGAATACTTTCTGAAGGCACTGTATACAGTAATAACAAGATATACAAAAATATTGGTATTTTGACTCAAAATACCAGTTCAGGTCTGACTAATTCTGACCTCAGCAGTTAGCATGACAAATGTAGTTTACGAAAGTTCAATCAGGAAAACTGGCTCTGAATGCTTGTTTAACTTCATCCAGTAAGCATAACATAATTCACTTTGTTTCCTATTCTACGGGCATAGGGCTACCTGCCATCACGTCATCTGGCTCCGAGGATCTTCCCTCAGAGACGAGGCCATTCCCCAAACTATTTAATAAAATGTCATATTGCATTTGTCACGCCCTGACTCAGGGGACTCTATGTTGAGTCAGGGTGTGTATATTCTTTGTTGTGTATGTTCTATGTTGTATTATCTAGTATGTGTATTTCTATGTTGGCCGGTGTGGTTCCCAATCAGAGGCAGCTGTCTCTCGTTGTCTCTGATTGGGGACCATACTTAGGCAGCCTATTGGCACTGTCTAGTTGTGGGATCTTGTTCCGGGTAAGGTTTGTTGTGTGTTAAACCTTAGGACTTCACGTTTCGTTTGACTGGGCAGGCTCCGTGTTATGCGGAGCTACGTACTGTGTCTCCAGTCCGCCTCCACAGCCCGGCCCGGCCTGTTCCTGCTCCTCGCACCAAGCCAGTGGTGCGCGTCGCAAGCCCAGCCCGGCCTGTTCCTGCTCCTCGCACCAAGTCAGTGGTGCGTGTCGCCAGCCTGGCCCGGCCTGTTCCTGCTCCTCGCACCAAGCCAGTGGTGCGCGTCGCCAGCCCGGCCCGGCCTGTACCTGCTCCTCGCACCAAGCCAGTGGTGCGCGTCGCAAGCCCGGCCCGGCCTGTTCCTGCTCCTCGCACCAAGCCAGTGGTGCGCGTCGCCAGCCCGGCCCGGCCTGTTCCTGCTCCTCGCACCAAGCCAGTGGTGCACGTCGCCAGCCCGGCCCGGCCTGTTCCTGCTCCTCGCACCAAGCCAGTGGTGCGCGTCGCCAGTCCGGCCCGGCCTGTTCCGGCTCCTCGCACCAGACCAGTGGTGCGTTTGTCCAGTCCGGCAAGGCCCGTGCCCGTTCCACCGGTGCTTAGTCCGGCACCGGTCAGCTGCTCCACTCCGGAGCCAGAACAGTCCGCTCCACCGGTGCCTGATCCAGTTCCGGTCAGCTGTGCCACTCCGGAGCCAGAGCAGTCCGCTCCACCGGTGCCTGATCCAGCTCCGGTCAGCTGCTCCACTCCGGAGCCAGAGTAGTCCGCTCCACCGGTGCCTCATCCAGCTCCGGTCAGCTGCGCCACTCCGGAGACAGAGCAGTCCGCTCCACCGGGGTCCAGTCCAGCTCCGGTCAGCGGCTCCACTCCGGAGCCAGAGCAGTCCGCTCCACCGGTGCCTGATCCAGCTCCGGTCAGCGGCTCCACTCCGGAACCAGAGCAGTCCGCTCCAACGGTGCCTAGTCCAGCTCCGGTCAGCGGCTCCAGTCCAGACCATGACGTAAGCCCCTCTCCAGGTTCGGGGTCTCCCACACTAGGGTCCAGACAGGGCCTGGCGTATCGTGGGAGGAAGGAGAGGGGAAGTAGCGCGCCGAGGTCCAGACCAGACCATGGGCGCAACAGGGAGGCGGAGAGTGAGTGGTCGTCACGCCCGGAGCCGGATCCGCCTCCGAGGCGGAATGCCCACCCGGCCCCTACCCTGTTATGTTTATGTTGTGCGGTCGGAGTCCGCACCTTTGGGGGGGTTACTGTCACGCCCTGACTCAGGGGACTCTATGTTGAGTCATGGTGTGTATATTCTTTGTTGTGTATGTTCTATGTTGTATTATCTAGTATGTGTATTTCTATGTTGGCCGGTGTGGTTCCCAATCAGAGGCAGCTGTCGCTCGTTGTCTCTGATTGGGGACCATACTTAGGCAGCCTATTGGCACTGTCTAGTTGTGGGATCTTGTTCCGGGTAAGGTTAGTTGTGTGTTAAACCTTAGGACTTCACGTTTCGTTTGTTTATTCAGTTTAAATAAACATGTACGCATATCACGCTGTGCCTTGGTCTGACCCGTCTTTCAATGAACGTGACAGCATTCCCTCTTTGTTGTTCATTCAGTTAAGCCTGTACTTGATTGAACTGAACATCATCATCCGGCTTGTATAAAAAAGAGACTAAAATAACAGACTCCACGGCAGCTGTACAGTAGTACCTGTATGTGGTGAACTAGTCTATAGGCCTATTGCCTAAAGCCCTGAGGACAGCAACCAGCCCCCAGTGTACCTGCCCAGATCGCAGTCCACAGACTCATTCAGTCTATCAATTAGTGATGTGTAAAACAAGGGACCATCATAGTTAGGAGGAATCCAAAGGTTTTCTGTTATCTCACATCCGAATCAGACAGGAGTGGGTTCACTTCAAAGCCCCTCTCTCATGTCATCATGTCACAGAGGCATGATATTGTGACTATGAGCTGACCAAGCTCCACAGACCGCGGCTCCCGGATCCCAGTGTCTGACAGGTTACACCAGGGTTACACACGTACAAATACGGCTGATTGTAGCAAACACACACACAGCCACCTGATCAAAGCCCAACTCCCATCACAGAGGCAATCAAGTGAAAACAAGCCAGTGGTCTGTGGCTCCGCTACTGCAGTACTGCAGCCCACTCTGAAAGGAGCTGTCTGCAAGGCCCACATGGAATAACATAATTATTCCCACTGCAAAATTAAGTGGAATCCCCAATATTACCAAGGATGTTAAATGGCTTTAAAAAATAACCAGCAGTTACAATACAGGATTTCAAAGGGAGGTGAAGTGAATTCTATTCGAGAGGAAATCTATACCTGTCAGCATATTCCCAAAATACAAGAACAGGGTGCAGATATTGACTGTGTATGCACTGCAGTCAGCTATATTTCACTGGGTTTACAGACACCCCTATGAGGTTAATCTGTCTGAAATTAAACAAAAATAATTCATGAAGTAAGATCACTACACTTTAACCTGGACAAAACCACTTTACTGTAATCAAAACCAAACAGATACCAACTGTTGAGAGAGGAGAGAAAAGGTGCTCTTGACCAGGTCAGAGTGACTGAGGAATACAGATGTGGTCATGAGAACATGGGTTCTTCTTAGTGTTCTTCAATAATCAATCTGATTATTGATCATCCTAATGAGGATCAATCACGTTCATCACAGCTCTGACCGGTCCGAGTGGGGGACACACACCAGTAAAACCACTCCACCAAAACACTATCTTTGTTTTTCCTGTCACACTGAAGGTTATCTCAGCAGGCAGTGGGGACGTCAGCTGACAGCCATTTCCCATGATGCCCCAGCAGAAGCCGTCAAGCTGTCCATCCAACTGTCAGGTGACCAGTGGTTCCCATGGTTCCCCCCTCTGCCACTCCATTGAACTGAAAGGCTCTATTATCTCTGCGTGTTGGAGAGGTACTGCTCAGGCTTTGATAAGCTATCACTGGTCCCAGGTGAGCGCTAGCTAACAGCACATCACATCAGGACAAAACGAGCCAGCAACGCCTGGCAACCAAACAGACCCAGCTTTATCACATGTCCACAACACTCAGCAGTACACAGGCTTGTGGTTATAAAAGTGTCTTTGCAAGTGCAATATAAACATCTATCTGTAAAGTAAACAAACACTAAATGTATTTATATCCACTTGATATAACTAGTTTTATCAAAATCTGTGGTGATAAAATATATATTTTCAGCCACATACAGTGGGGGGAAAAAAGTATTTAGTCAGCCACCAATTGTGCAAGTTCTCCCACTTAAAAAGATGAGAGAGGCCTGTAATTTTCATCATAGGTACACGTCAACTATGACAGACAAATTGAGAATTTTTTTCTCCAGAAAATCACATTGTAGGATTTTTAATGAATTTATTTGCAAATTATGGAAAATAAGTATTTGGTCACCTACAAACAAGCAAGATTTCTAGCTCTCACAGACCTGTAACTTCTTCTTTAAGAGGCTCCTCTGTCCTCCACTCGTTACCTGTATTAATGGCAACTGTTTGAACTTGTTATCAGTATAAAAGACACCTGTCCACAACCTCAAACAGTCACACTCCAAACTCCACTATGGCCAAGACCAAAGAGCTGTCAAAGGACACCAGAAACATAATTGTAGACCTGCACCAGGCTGGGAAGACTGAATCTGCAATAGGTAAGCAGCTTGGTTTGAAGAAATCAACTGTGGGAGCAATTATTAGGAAATGGAAGACATACAAGACCACTGATAATCTCCCTCGATCTGGGGCTCCATGCAAGATCTCACCCCTTGGGGTCAAAATGATCACAAGAACGGTGAGCAAAAATCACAGAACCACACGGGGGGACCTAGTGAATGACCTGCAGAGAGCTGGGACCAAAGTAACAAAGCCTACCATCAGTAACACACTACGCCGCCAGGGACTCAAATCCTGCAGTGCCAGACGTGTCCCCCTGCTTAAGCCAGTACATGTCCAGGCCCGTCTGAAGTTTGCTAGAGTGCATTTGGATGATCCAGAAGAGGATTGGGAGAATGTCATATGGTCAGATGAAACCAAAATATAACCTTTTGGTAAAAACTCAACTGAACTGAGATTTTGAGTGAAAACCTCCTTCCATCAGCAAGGGCATTGAAGATGAAACGTGGCTGGGTCTTTCAGCATGACAATGATCCCAAACACACCGCCCGGGCAACGAAGGAGTGGCTTCGTAAGAAGCATTTCAAGGTCCTGGAGTGGCCTAGCCAGTCTCCAGCTCTCAACCCCATAGAAAATCTTTGGAGGGAGTTGAAAGTCTGTGTTGCCCAGCTACAGCCCCAAAACATCACTGCTCTAGAGGAGATCTGCATGGAGGAATGGGCCAAAATACCAGCAACAGTGTGTGAAAACCTTGTGAAGACTTACAGAAAACGTTTGACCTGTGTCATTGCCAACAAAGGGTATATAACAAAGTATTGAGAAACTTTTGTTATTGACCAAATACTTATTTTCCACCATAATTTGCAAATAAATTCATTAAAAATCCTACAATGTTATTTTCTGGATTTTTTTCTCTAATTTTGTCTGTCATAGTTGACGTGTACCTATGATGAAAATTACAGGCCTCTCTCATCTTTTTAAGTGGGAGAACTTGCACAATTGGTGGCTGACTAAATAATTTTTTCCCCCACTGTAAATGTCACAACTTTCACAAATGAGCATTAGAAACACCAAGTGTCAATATATTTGTATTCCATAGTTCTCTTTACCAATTTCCAATGGCCTACAAATGGTAGTACGCTATGTTACAATTGCATACATTTTGTAAGTAATAAAACATAAAATATCATGCAAAGCAATTCAACTAATCTTAATTTGCTCTAGTTTTCATAGTTTCCAATCAGAGAAGAAGAATAGTGTAGCTACCACCACCTTTTGTACAAACACCTCCATACACATCACATTCTGGATTATTATAGTATCTGGGAAATTAAACATGGCACTAAAACCATGCTGCTGTGGAAGTGTGCTGTGTTTACTTCACTCACCCAGAGAGAAACACATACCCAATCAGGTTGAGATATCCTACGGTGCATAGCCCTCAGACATAGCTCCCTGTTCAACACTTGTTGGGTACACAGTTTCATTACCTGAGCTGCCACAGGGCATCACGATATCACCACAAAGCCAAATGTCAGATTGTTTCAGTATCTCCCTCTGCATTTCAGGCTAAAATAATTCACATAATTGTGTAATGCGGCTTTGTGATTGCCTTTGCATTACAACATTGCTATTTTGTTATCATTACAGAAGTGATGGAAGTCAAATTGCTTTTGACAAATTTGTGGATGAAGCCAACCAAAACCATGAGAGATAGCTACCACCATCAGCAACAACAGCTGTGCTGCTCTTGAGGAACGAGACAAAATAAATGAGCTTCGAAATGAGCAGAAAAGATAGCAGAGGAGAGGGGTGGAAAGTCTCATTTCCCATTCAATTGAAAATAATGTTTTTTTCCTCCTATACAGGGTACCATGGAGAGAAAGAAAATTGAATAATACATTTTTTTCTGTTTTCCTCCAGTGTAAAATATCCCTTTCCTATCGTGAAATCTAGTCATATCTTTCCACAGCCTGAATGACACTTTCCCAGTCTCGGTAAAGGCAGTGAAAGGTTGTTTGTTCTGCTAATTAACTTTATTACCCTGATAGCTCCCCACAGCCTTTGACGAAAACAATTACCATCCTTTTTTTCACTGGCAAAAATACTATTAATTAGAAATGGGGCCTGGTCCCTGCCATGTTAGCCTGCCATGTCCCCAAGCCCTCGAGCAGGATAGCATTACATTGTCAGTAGTAATTTAGCTCTCATCTGTCTCTGCTAATTATTGTCACATTCATCAAATTCATCAAGGAAAGTGCTCTCAGAAGGATTGCATATTTGCAGTTAATATAGCATAAACTGGTATTACCCATCACCACATTTGTGATGATGAGAGGGACACAACTTATTCATCCCTAATTAGAGCAAGCTGGGTAATTAATTATACATTCCGCCTTATTACTTCAGAGTCCCAGATATTGTTTGTAGAAAAACTGGAGAGGGAGAGAGGGAGAGGGGAAAGAGCAGGCGAAGCCACGAACCAGAGGGGAAAAGAGGGGGTGACGTATTTTGTCATATGCGCTTTGCTGTAATTCCCACCTAACAAAAGACTCAGAATCAGCGGGGAAATTGCAACTTGTCAGCCGCCAAATAAACTGCAGTAATAACTGATTAATGATCAGCACCTGTGACAAATGCAATGCAAGGCGAGAGACATGCTTCACATAAATAGAGAAAATTCCTAACAAATTCACCAACAAATTACATTTTTAAGACTGCACATAAGAAAGTATAAAACGTTGGTAAGAAAGATATTAGAATTTCAACAAAAACATTTAACATAAGGGCCTCCCGGGCTGTATCACAACCGGCCGTGATCGGGAGTCCCATAGGGCAGCACACATTTGGCCCAGCGTCGTCCGGGTTAAGATGCGCGGTTTGGTGGGTCATGTTTCGGAGGACGCATGATTCGACCTTTGCCTCCCGAGCCCATTGGGAAGTTGCAGCGATGAGACAAGATCGAAAAAATTATAATAATATTTAACATATTGTGACCATTTCCATGACATAATATTGAGACCTGTTTTTTCCACTGTAAATAGCCCCCTTGTCAAGCAAGGCCAATGTCCTATGTGCACTGCCTAGTCAAAGTCTACACACCCCTACTTATATTTAAAGATGGAAGATGGAATCCGCAAATAGGGAAAACAGCGCCACTGTCCGCCCAACCACCGGCATTATTGTTTTTGCTTTGTTGAGGAAGCGGAGGTGAGCAACATGAAAAAAAACTGTGTTTGTCGTTTGCAGTAACTTCTTTGTTGTTGTAATATCGCAAACAGATGGGGCAGTTTCAACATTAAGGATTATAGCTTTAAAGGGGCAGTACAGCAACATTTGAAATATACTTATTGACAAATAAATAAATAAATCAATTCACTTCAAAATATGGCTTAGTTTTCCTTATTTACTTACCACACAGCCAGCGCTACCATCACTGTTAGTGAAACAATGGGAGTGGTGGGGGCTATAGCAGCATGCTTCAAAAAGGACAGGGATTCTGGTATTTATATCACATTTTCAGTACAATAAAAAACTATCTGATAATACACCAATACAGCACTGTGTATAGTCGTGGTCAAAAGTTTTGAGAATGACACAAATATAAATTTTCACAAAGTCTGCTGCCTCAGTTTTTATGATGGCAATTTGCATATACTCCAGAATGTTATGAAGAGTGATCAGATGAATTGCTATTAATTGCAAAGTCCCTCTTTGCCATGAAAATGAACTTAATCCCCAAAAAACATTTCCACTGCATTTCAGCCCTGCCACAAAAGGACCAGCTGACATCATGTCAGTGATTCTCTCGTTAACACAGGTGAGAGTGTTGACGAGGACAAGGCTGGAGATCACTCTGTCATGCTGATTGAGTTAGAATAACAGACTGGAAGCTTTAAAAGGAGGGTGGCGCTTGAAATCATTGTTCTTCCTCTGTTAACCATGGTTACCTGCAAGGAAACACGTGCCGTCATCATTGCTTTGCACAAAAAGGGCTTCACAGGCAAGGATATTGCTGCTAGTAAGATTGCACCTAAATCAACCATTTATCGGATCATCAAGAACTTCAAGGAGAGAGGTTCAATTGTTGTGAAGAAGGCTTCAGGGCGCCCAAGAAAGTCCAGCAAGTGCCAGGTCCGTCTCCTAAAGTTGATTCAGCTGCGGGATCGGGGCACCACCAGTGCAGAGCTTGCTCAGGAATGGCAGCAGGCAGGTGTGAGTGCATCTGCACGCACAGTGAGGCGAAGACTTTTGGAGGATGGCCTGGTTTCAAGAAGGGCAGCGAGGAAGCCACTTCTCTCCAGGAAAAACATCAGGGACAGACTGATATTCTGAAAAAGGTACAGGGATTGGACTGCTGAGGACTGGGGTAAAGTCATTTTCTCTGATGAATCCCCTTTCCGATTGTTTGGGGCATCCGGAAAAAAGCTTGTCGGGAGAAGACAAGGCAAGCGCTACCATCAGTCCTGTGTCATGCCAACAGTAAAGCATCCTGAGACAATTCATGTGTGGGGTTGCTTCTCAGCCAAGGGAGTGGGCTCACTCACAATTTTGCCTAAGAACACAGCCATGAATAAAGAATGGTACCAACACATCCTCCAAGAGCAACTTCTCCCAACCATCCAAGAACCGTTTGGTGACAAACAATGCCTTTTCCAGCATGATGGAGCACCTTGCCATAAGGCAAAAGTGATAACCAAGTGGCTCGGGGAACAAAACATCGACATTTTGGGTCCATGGCCAGGAAACTCCCCAGACCTTAATCCCATTGAGAACTTGTGGTCAATCCTCAAGAGGCAGGTGGACAAACAAAAACCCACTAATTCTGACAAACTCCAAGCATTGATTATGCAAGAATGGGCTGCCATCAGTCAGGATATGGCCCAGAAGTTAATTGACAGCATGCCAGGGCAGATTGCAGAGGTCTTGAAAAAGAAGGGTCAACACTGCAAATATTGACTCTTTGCATAAACTTTAATGTAATTGTCAATAAAAGCATTTGACACTTATGGAATGCTTGTAATTATACTTCAGTATACCATAGTAACATCTGACAAAAATATCTAAAAATACTGAAGCAGCAAACTTTGTGAAGACCAATACTATTGACCACGAGAGGGTAGCTGGTTTCTGTATTACAGTTTTACCAAGAATATATACCACTGACAGACTTGTATGAGCTGTTTTGACTGCAACTAAGCATATATCTAAGGTATTTTAGATTTTGTAAATGGTTATACCTAGTTATAACCAGTTATAACCATAGGCGTATACATAAGGTGCTACATCTCTGCAAGTGATCTGTCTATCTGGTCAAAATCACTGATACAGGTCCCCCTCCACCCTCTGATGATATGTATAACTTAATATTATCTCTCCAGAGAAATCTGGATTAAAATAAAAACTTCTAAAGATTTTCTTTAATAACTTTACGGAGAATATACACCAATCCAGCTCTCTATGTAGATTCAGTGTGTATCTGAGTTCTGTATTGGCAGACCATTGGCAGACTTTGTATATTCACAAAAAGAAGGTACTTTTGGTTTTGTACACAGTCATACGGTACATGGTATAGAAAAGTACAATCTTAGGTGAGTACATGGGAAGCTACAGTATATCTTTCCAGATGATCTGTCTATCTGGTAAAAATCACTGATTCAGGTCCCCCTCCACCCTCTGGTGGTATGGATAACTTATAATTATGTCTCCAGAGAAACCTAGATTCAAATAAGGGTCTTATTTATCAAAATACTATAGGCAGAATTAAGTGTTTTTGGCTGGGGACAAAATGACGCTAAATGACTTGAATGAGTCCATATTAATACAGAAATACTAAACAATTATTTAGATTTGTTAAGAAAAAGTTGAATGACAAAGTCATGAAAAAATGGAAGAATTTAATAAACCACCTTTGGGCTATGATAAAAAAAATATGCCTAGAGTCAAAATGACCCCAGTCGGCAGCTTGAGGGTTAAAATGACATCTTAAAAGGGATTCAATTAGATTTTTTTACAAACAGATCTACAAAATCTACTCCACATTTTCAAAGTAAAGTTATAAATAAATAAATAATATTAAAGAAAATAAAAATGAACATGTCTTGATTGGGTTTGTCTTCACACACCAGAGTTAATCCTTGGGGGAAGCACCTCTGGCAGCCATTAGAGCTGTGAATCGTTTTGAATAAGATTCTACCAACTTTGATCAACTCTTGGGCAACATACAGTACATTCAGAAAGTATTCAGACCCCTTGACTTTTTCCACATTTTGTTACGTTACAGCCTTATTCTAAAATTGATTAAATTATTTTTTCCCTCATCAATCTACACACAATACACCATAATGACAAAGCAAAAACAGGTTTTTAGAAATGTATGAAATAATTTTTTTTGAAATATAACATTTACATAACTATTTCAGACCCTTTACTCAGTACTTTATTGAAGCACCTTTGGCAGCGATTACAGCCACAAGTCCTCTTGGGTATGACGCTAAAAGCTTGGCACACCTGTATTTGGGGAGTTTCTCCTATTCTTCTTTGCAGATCATCTCAAGCTCAGTCAGGTTGGATGGGGAGCGTCGCTGCAAAGTTATTTTCAGGTATTCCAGAGATGTTCGATTGGGTTCAAGTCCGGGCTCTGGCTGGCCACTCAAGGACATTCAGAGACTTGTCCTGAAGCCACACCTGCATTGTCTTGGCTGTGTGCTTAGGGTCGTTGTCCTGTTGGAAGGTGAACATTCACCCCAATCCGAGGTCCTTAGCGCTCTGGAGCAGGTTTTCATCAAGGATCTCTCTTTACTTCGCTCTGTACATCTTTCCCTCGATCCTGACTAGTCTCCCAGTACCTGCCGCTGAAAAACATCCCGACAGCATGATGCTGCCACCACCATACTTCACTGTAGGGATGGTGCCAGGTTTCCTCCAGACGTGACGCTTGGCATTCAGGCCAAAGAGTTCAATCTTGGTTTCATCAGACCAGAGAATCTTGTTTCTCATGGTCTGAGAGTCCTTTAACTGCCTTTTGGCAAACTCCAAGCGGGCTGTCATGTGCCTTTTACTGAGGAGTGTCTTCTGTCTGGCCACTCTACCATAAAGGCCTGATTGGTGGAGTGCTGCAGAGATGGTTGTCCTTCTGGAAGGTTCTTCCATCTCCACAGAGGAACTCTGGGGCTCTGTCAGAGTCACCATCGGATTATTATTATTTTTTTTTTTCACCTTTATTTAACCAGTTCTCATTTACAACTGCGACCTTGCCAAGATAAAGCAAAGCAGTGTGATAAAAACAACAACAACACATAGTTACACATGGGATAAACAAAACATACAGTCAATAACACAAATAGAAAATCTATATACAGTGTGTGCAAATGTAGTAAGTTATGGAGGTAAGGCAATAAATAGGCCATAGTGCAAAATAATTACAATTTAGTATTAACAATGGAGTGACAGATGTGCAGAAGATGATGTGCAAATAGAGATACTGGGGTGCAAATGAGCAAAATAAATAACAATATGGGGATGAGGTAGTTGGGTGGACTAATTACAGATGGGCTGTGTACAGGTGCAGTGATCGGTAAGCTGCTCTGACAACTGATGCTTAAAGTTAGTGAGGGAGATAATCGTCTCCAGCTTCAGAGATATTTGCAGTTCGTTCCAGTCATTAGTAGTAGAGAACTGGAAGGAATGGCGGCCAAAGGAGGTGTTGGCTTTGGGGATGACCAGTGAGATATACCTGCTGGAGCGCAGACTACGGGTGGGTGTTGCTATGGTGATCAATGAGCTAAGATAAGGCGGGGATTTGCCTAGCAGAGATTTATAGATGACCTGGAGCCAGTGGGCTTGGCGACGAATATGTAGTGAGGGTCAGCCAACGAGAGCGTACAGGTCACAATGGTGGGTAGTATATGGGGCTTTGGTGACAAAACGGATGGCTCTGTGATAGACTACATCCAATTTGCTGAGTAGAGTGTTGGAGGCTATTTTGTAAATGACATCGCCGAAGTCAAGGATCGGTAGGATAGTCAGTTTTACGAGGGCATGTTTGGCAGCATGAGTGAAGGAGGCTTTGTTGTGAAATAGGAAGCCGATTCTAGACGTAACTTTGGATTGGAGATGCTTAATGTGAGTCTGGAAGGAGAGTTTACGGTCTAACCAGACACCGGTATTATATATTCTAAGTCAGACCTGCCGAGAGTAGTGATTCTAGTCGGGCGGGCGGCTGCATGCAGCGTTCGATTGAAGACCATGCATTTAGTTTTACTAGCGTTTAAGAGCTGTTGGAGGCTACAGAAGGAGTGTTGTATGGCATTGAAGCTCGTTTGGAGGTTTGTTAACACAGTGTCCAATGAAGGGCCAGATGTATACAAAATGGTGTCGTCTGTGTAGAAGTGGATCTGAGAGTCACCAGCAGCAAGAGCAACATCATTGATATACACAGAGAATACAGTCGGCCCGAGAATTGAACCCTGTGGCACCCCCCATAGAGTCTGCCAGAGGTCCAGACAACAGGCCCTCCGATTTGACACATTGAACTCTATCTGAGAAGTAGTTGGTGAACCAGGCGAGGTAGTCATTTGAGAAACCAAGGCTATTTAGTCTGCCAATAAGAATGCAGTGATTGAGAAGACGGCTGTACAGTACTGTCTTTTATCGATCGCAGTTATAATATCATTTAGGGACCTTGAGCGTGGCTGAGGTGCACCCATGACCAGCTCGGAAACCAGATTGCATAGCGGAGAAGGTACGGTGGGATTCGAAATGGTCGGTGATCTGTTTGTTAACTTGGCTTTCAAATACTTTCGAAAGGCAGGGCAGGATGGATATAGGTCTGTAACAGTTTGGATCTAGAGTGTCACCCCCTTTGAAGAGGAGGATGACCGCGGCAGCTTTCCAATTTCTGGGGAGATACGAAAGAAAGGTTGAACAGTCTAGTAACAGGGGTTGCTACAATTTCGGCTGCTAATTTTAGAAAGAAAGGGTGCAGATTGTCTAGCCCAGCTGATTTGTAGGGGTCCAGATTTTGCAGCTCTTTCAGAACATCAGCTATCTGAATTTGGGTGAAGGAGAAGCATGGGCAAGTTGCAACGGAGGGTGCTGAGCTGGTGGCCGGGGTAGGGGTAGCCAGGTGGAAAGCATGGCCAGCTGTAGCAAAATGCTTATTGAAATTCTCGATTATCGTAGATTTATCGGTGGTGACAGTGTTTCCTAGCCTCAGTGCAGTGGGCAGCTGGGAGGAGGTGCTCTTATTCTCCATGGATTTTACAGTGTCCCAAAACCTTTTGGAGTTAGTGCTACAGGATGCAAACTTCTGTTTGAAAAAGCTAGGCTTTGGTTTCCTAACTGATTGTGTATAATTGCTCCTGACTTCCCTGAAAAGTTGCATATCGCGGGGGCTGTTTGATGCTAATGCAGTACGCCACAGGATGTTTTTGTGCTGGTCAAGGGCAGTCAAGTCTGGGGTGAACCAGGGGCTATATCTGTTCTTTATTCTTAATTTTTTGAATGGGGCATGCTTATTTAAGATGGAGAGGAAAGCACTTTTAAAGAACAACCAGGCATCCTCTACTGACGGAATGAGGTCAATATCCATCAAGGATACCCGGGCCAGGTCAATTAGAAAGGCCTGCTCGCTGAAGTGTTTTAGGGAGTGTTTGACAGTGATGAGGGGTGGTCGTTTGACCGCGGACCCATTACGGACGCAGGCAATGAGGCAGTGATCGCTGAGATCCTGGTTGAAGACAGCGGAGGTGTATTTAGAGGGTAAATTAGGCAGGATGATATCTGTGAGGGTGCCCATGTTTACGGATTTAGGGTTGTACCTGGTAGGTTCCTTGATAATTTGTGTGAGGTTGAGGGCATCTAGTTTAGATTGTAGGACGGCTGGGGTGTTAAGCATATCCCAGTTTAGGTCACCAAGCAGTACGAACTCTGAGGATAAATGGGGGGCAATCAATTCACATATGGTGTCCAGGGCACAGCTGGGGGCTGAGGGGGGTCTGTAGCAAGCGGCAACAGTGAGAGACTTATTTCTGGAAAGGTGGATTTTTAGAAGTAGAAGCTCAAACTGTTTGGGCACAGACCTGGATAGTATGATAGAGCTCTGCAGGCGATCTCTACAGTAGATTGCAACTCCGCCCCCTTTGGCAGTTCTATCTAGACAGAACATTTTGTAGTTGGGGATGGAAATTTCAGAGTTTTTGGTGGCCTTCCTAAGCCAGGATTCAGACACTGCTAGAACATCAGGGTTGGCGGAGTGTGCTAACGCAGTGAATAACTCAAACTTTGGGAGGAGGCTTCTGATGTTAACATGCAAGAAACCAAGGCTTTTACGGTTACAGAAGTCAACAAATGATAGCGCCTGGGGAGTAGGAGTGATACTGGGGGCTACAGGGCCTGGGTTAACCTCTACATCACCAGAGGAACAGAGGAGGAGTAGAATAAGGATACGGGTAAAGGCTTTAAGAACTGGCCTTCTAGTGCGTTGGGTACAGAGAATAAAAGGGGCAGATTTCCGGGCGTTGTAGAATAGATTCAGGGCATTATGTACAGACAAGGATATGGAAGGATATGAGTACAGTGGAGGTAAACCTAAGCGTTGGGTAACGATGAAAGAGATAGCATCACTGGAGGCACCGATTGAGCCGATCTCCGCGTGTGTGGGGGGCTATCTGAGGCAGGTTGAGCGGGACTGGGGGCTCTACAGTGAAATTGTATAATAAGAACTAACTGAAACAGCAATAGGCAAGGCATATTGACATGGGAGAGAGGCATAAAGCAATCACAGGTGTTATTCGAGCGAGCTAAGACAACAACTGGTAATGGCGACGAAAGTTTGGGCTGAGGCTAAACAGATAAACAGGACAGATAAACAAGATGGGGTACCGTGTAAAGGAACAGTCCAGCAGGCATCAGCTGTGTAGCTGATTGATCATAAGGTCCAGTGAACAGCAATAGATGAGTCCGGGAGCAAGTTTGATGGCTGCTACGGCACAGGCGAGCAGGAGGCACGGCTATTGATTGCGTCTGCTAGCGGGCCAGGGCTAGCAGATGGATCTTCGTGGTCGTCGCAACGGGAAGCCTGTTGAAACCATATCAGGCGATTACGTCGGCAGACCAGTCGTGATGGATCAGCGGGGCTCCGTGTCGACACTAGGAGGTCCTGTCCGGTTGACAGAGGTAGATAGCCAGGAGATGGGCCTGGCTCGAGGCTAGCTGAAGGCGAACTGGTGCTAGCTTCGGGACAGTGGTGATTAGCCAACAACAACATCCATTCGGTTGCAGCTAGCTAGTTTTGACGATCCGGTGTTAAAGGACCAGTGATTCAGTTATACCGGCAGAAAATCCGATATGTTCTGGGTCGATAGCGCGCTGTGCAGACTGGCCGATAATTGTCCAGGCTAGAGCTGGCTGGTAGGTAGTGCAGGCCACGGACAATGGTGAAAACCTCTAACGTTGGCTAATAGCAAGTAGCTAGCAAGTAGCTAGTTAGCTGGCTAGCTGGCTAGTTTCAGCCGGTTCTAGATAAAAAGGTATAAGAAATAATAGAATCCGTTCCACATTGGGTGAGGCGGGTTGCAGGAAAGTATATTTAGTTGAAGGATGAAAAGTGAGATTGAGAAATATAATACAGTTGACGTCGAAAGTTAACATACACTTAGGTTGGAGTCATTAAAACTTGTTTTTCAACCACTCCACAAATTTCTTGTTAATAAACTATAGTTTTGGCAAGTCGGTTAGGACATCTACTTTGTGCATGACACAAGTTATTTTTCCAACCATTGTTTACAGACAGATTATTTCACTTATAATTCACTGTATCACAATTCCAGTTGGTCAGAAGTTTACATACACTAAGTTGACTGTGCCTTTAAACAGCATGGACAATTCCAGAAAATGATGTCATGGCTTTAGAAGCTTCTGATAGGCTAATTGACATAATTTGAGTCCATTGGAGGTGTACCTGTGGATGTATTTCAAGGCCTACCTTCAAACTCAGTGCCTCTTTGCTTGACATCATGGGAAAATCTAAAGAAATCAGCCAAGACCTCAAAAAAAAATGTGTACACCTCCACAAGTCTGGTTCATCCTTGGGAGCAATTTCCAAATGTCTGAAGGTACCACGTTCATCTGTACAAACAATAGTACGCAAGTATAAACACCATGGGACCATGCAGCCGTCATACCGCTCAGGAAGGAGACGCGTTCTGTCTCCTAGAGATTAACGTACTTTGGTGCGAATAGTGCAAATCAATCCCAGAACAACAGCAAAGGACCTTGTGAAGGTGCTGGTGGAAACAGGTACAAAAGTATCTATATCCACAGTAAAACGAGTCCTATATCGACATAACATGAAAGGCCGCTCAGCATGGAAGAAGCCACTGCTCCAAAACAGCCATAAAAAAGCCAGACTACGGTTTGCAACTGCACATGGGGACAAAGATCATACTTTTTGGAGAAATGTCCTCTGGTCTGATGAAACAAAAATAGAACAGTTTGGCCATAATGACCATCGTTATGTTTGGAGGAAAAAGGGGGTGCTTGCAAGCCGAAGAACACCATCCCAACCGTGAAGCACGGGGGTGGCAGCATCATGCTGTGGGGGTGCTTTGCTGCAGGAGGGACTGGTGCACTTCACAAAATAGATGGCATCATGAGGAAGGAAAATTAGGTGGATATATTGAAGCAACATCTCAAGACATCAGTCAGGAAGATAAAGCTTGGTCGCAAATGGGTCTTCCAAATGGACAATGACCCCAAGCAAACTTCCAAAGTTGTGGCAAAATGGCTTAAGGACCACAAAGTCAAGGTATTGGAGTGGCCATCAAAAAGCCCTGACATCAAACCTATAGAAAATGTGTGGGCACAACTGAAAAAGCGTGTGCGAGCAAGGAGGCCTACAAACCTGACTCAGTTACACCAGCTCTGTCAGGAAGAATGGGCCAAACTTCACCCAACTTATTGTGGGAAGCTTGTGGAAGGCTACCCGAAACGTTTGACCATTAAACAATTTAAAGGCAATGATATCAAATACTAATTGAGTGTATGTAAACTTCTGACCCACTGGGAATGTGATGAAAGAAATAAAAGCTTAAATAAATCATTCTCTCTACTATTATTCTGACATTTCACATTCTTAAAATAAAGTGGTGATCCTAACTGACCTAAGACAGGGAATGTTTACTAGGATTAAATGTCAGGAATTGTGAAAATCTGAGTTTAAATGTATTTGGCTAAGGTGTATGTAAACTTCCGACTTCAACTATACGAAGAAGACAAAAAACAAAAAAACTGGCTATTTACATGAGCACACTACAGAATACACGACCGCACTTGGTTTTTGCTCTGACATGCACTGTCAACTGTGGGACCTTATATAGACAGGTGTGTGCCTTTCCAAATCATTTCCAATCAATTGAATTTACCACAGGTGGACTCCAATCAAGTTGTAGAAACATCTCAAGGATGATCAATGGAAACAGGATCCACCTGAGCTCAATTTCGAGTCTCATACCAAAGGGTCTGAATACTTATGTAAATAAAGTATTTCTGATTTTTTTTTTGTATACATCTGCAAACATTTCTACAACCTGTTTTTGGTTTGTCATTATGGGGTATTGTGTGCAGATTGATGAGGGAAAAATGTATTTATTCCATTTTAGAAAAAGGCTGTAACGTAACAAAGTGTGGAAAAAGGGAAGGGGTCTGAATACTTTCCGAATGCACTGTATATCCATTTTTTTTTTTTAATTGCTCAAGCTCAGTAAATTTGGTTGGGAATCATTGACAGCAATATTCAAATCTTGTCTCTGTAATTTTTGTAAAAAGTCAGGACTGAGACTAGACCTCTCAGGAACACTTAAAAACTCCTGGAAAGCCATTCTGGTGTATCTTTGGCGTTTAAATTTAGGTCAGGTTTTCAGAAGACTGAGGCAGGTTTTCTAACCTTTTACCTTTGCTCCTTCCATATTTATTTTTATCCTGACAAACTCCCCAGTCCCCGCCGGTGACAAGCGATAGAAGTTCAGAACGAGAAAGTGTAGGCTATATAGAAATAATGACAATCAAATTTGAAAACCATGAAACAAAATAAGGATTGATATCACAACACTCATTCCAGTGTTCGAACTTGTAACGGGCTGCGTGGGATTTAGGTCCGCGATAGGTATAACGGGAGCCGCTTGCTGATTTGACAGCGCCAACACAGTTGCACCTCCGACATCGCCTAGATGGTAAGCAGTGGAGCGGCTACAGTGAGGGAAAAAAGTATTTGATCCCCTGCTGATTTTGTACGTTTGCCCACTGACAAAGAAATGATCAGTCTATAATTTTAATGGTAGGTTTATTTGAACAGTGAGAGACAGAATAACAACAAAAAAATCCAGAAAAACGCGCTGAGATTAGGAGCACATTCTTAAAGGGAGTGCTCCTAATCTCAGCTTGTTACCTGTATAAAAGACACCTGTCCACAGAAGCAATCAATCAATCAGATTCCAAACTCTCCACCATGGCCAAGACCAAAGAGCTCTCCAAGGATGTCAGGGACAAGATTGTAGACCTACACAAGGCTGGAATGGGCTACAAGACCATCGCCAAGCAGCTTGGTGAGAAGGTGACAACAGTTGGTGCGATTATTCGCAAATGGAAGAAACACAAAATAACTGTCAATCTCCCTCAGCCTGGGGCTCCATGCAAGATCTCACCTCGTGGAGTTGCAATGATCATGAGAACGGTGAGGAATCAGTCCAGAACTACACGGGAGGATCTTGTCAATGATCTCAATGCAGCTGGGACCATAGACACCAAGAAAACAATTGGTAACACACTACGCCGTGAAGGACTGAAATCCTGCAGGGCCCGCAAGGTCCCCCTGCTCAAGAAAGCGCATATACAGGGCCGTCTGAAGTTTGCCAATGAACATCTGAATGATTCAGAGGAGAACTGGGTGAAAGTGTTGTGGTCAGATGAGACCAAAATGGAGCTCTTTGGCATCAACTCAACTCGCCGTGTTTGGAGGAGGAGGAATGCTGCCTATGACCCCAAGAACACCATCCCCACCGTCAATTATGGAGGTGGAAACATTATGCTTTGGGGGTGTTTTTCTGCTAAGGGGACAGGACAACTTCACCGCATCAAAGGGATGATGGACGGGGCCAGGTACCATCAAATCTTGGGTGAGAACCTCCTTCCCTCAGCCAGGGCATTGAAAATGGGTCGTTGATGGGTATTCCAGCATGACAATGACCCAAAACACACGGCCAAGGCAACAAAGGAGTGGCTCAAGAAGAAGCACATTAAGGTCCTGGAGTGGCCTAGCCAGTCTCCAGACCTTAATCCCATAGAAAATCTGTGGAGGGAGCTGAAGGTTCGCGTTGCCAAAGGTCAGCCTCGAAACTTTAATGACTTGGAGAAGATCTGCAAAGAGGCATGGGACAAAATCCCTCCTGAGATGTGTGCAAACCTGGTGGCCAACTACAAGAAACGTCTGACCTCTGTGATTGCCAACAAGGGTTTTGCCACCAAGTACTAAGTCATGTTTTGCAGAGGGGTCAAATACTTATTTCCCTCATTAAAATGCAAATCAATTTATAACATTTTTTACATGTGTTTTTCTGGATTTTTTTGTTGTTATTCTGTCTCTCACTGTTCAAATAAACCTACCATTAAAATTATAGACTGATCATGTCTTTGTCAGTGGGTGTCACGATCGTCATACACAGTGGACCAATGCGCAGCGTGATTTGCGAACATACTTATTTATTAGAGTACCACACGAACAAAACAACAAAACGATACGTGACGTCCTTGGTAACAGCCACTAACCATACACGGAACAAGATCCCACAAAACACTGTGGAAAACAGGCTGCCTAAGTATGGTTCTCAATCAGAGACAACAATCAACAGCTGATTCACGTTGCCTCTGATTGAGAACCACACCGGCCAACATAGAAAACACCTAACTAGATAAAGAACATAGAACACAAACACATAGAAACTACACACCCTGGCTCAACATAACAGAGTCCCAGAGCCAGGGCGTGACAGTGGGCAAACATACAAAATCAGCAGGGGATCTGATTGAATCAAGCCCACGTCTGTGAGTCCAGAACCTGGACTCAAGGGTAGATGTAACATAGTAAAAGTAAATCTGTCTCCCTCCATTTAGTATGATATGATACGTTTTGTAAGTATTCATTAATTAGCTAAAATGCTAAAGTGGTCCGTGATGAGATTCGGACACGCAACCTTTGAGTTGCTAGACTTGATCAACCTCCTTTTTTTGCGTTTTTGCCTCAAGTAACCTGTCTTATGTAACCATACCAAACGCTTAAAAATCTGTCTGTGCCCTTGGGCACTTAACCATAATTGCTCCTGTAGGTCGCTCTGGGTAAGAGCATCTGCTAAATTACTAAAATGTAAATGTAAAACATGATGCTGCCACCACAATACTTGAAAATACAGAGGGTTTCACTCATTGTTGTGTTTTATTGAATGTGACCTAAACCTGTAGATTTTAATTTGCTGTGATGTCTTGCAATATTACTTAACAGCCTTGTTGCAAACAGAATTGATGATTTGAAGTGGATTGTTATACACAGGCTTGCTTCTTTTTACTTTGTCATACAGGCCAGTAATGTAGAGTGAATGCAATATTGTTGATTCTCTGTATTTTCAAATATTGTGGTGCATCCATCACAAATGATCATGAAATTCGTCACAGACACACAAAAAAGTCACAATTTTGCATTTCAATCACAGATAAAGGCGGTAGATTACTTAAAACAGAAACGATAGGAGGGAGGTTGGTTGGGGAGAATGAGTGGGCGTATTACTCGAAGGTCTAGCAACCCAAACATTGCGTGTTTGATTCACATGATAGACAACAGCTTTTTAGCTAATTAGCAACTTTGCAACTACTTACTACTTATTAACTACTTAGCTAGCATGTTAGCTCACCCTTTACTACTTAGTTAGCATGTTATCTAACACTAACCTTAACCCCTACCTGACCCTAACCCTAACCCCCAACACTAATCTTAACACCTAGCCTAGCTAACGTTAGCCACTTAGCTAACCTAGCTAATGTATTTGAAAGCCAAGTTAACAAACAGATAACCGACCATTTCGAATCCCACCGTACCTTCTCCGCTATGCAATCTGGTTTCAGAGATGGTCATGGGTGCATCGCAGCCACGCTCAAGGTCCTAAATGATATTATAACCGCGATCGATAAAAGACAGTACTGTGCAGTCGTCTTCATCGACCTGGCCAAGGCTTTGACTCTGTCAATCACCGCATTCTTATTGGCAGACTAAATAGCCTTGGTTTCTCAAATGACTACCTCGCCTGGTTCACCAACTACTTCTCAGATAGAGTTCAATGTGTCAAATCGGAGGGCCTGTTGTCTGGACCTCTGGCAGTCTCTATGGGGTGCCACAGGGTTTAATTATTGGACCGACTCTTTTGCTGGTGACTCTCAGATCCACCTCTACGCAGACGACACCATTTTGTATACATCTGGCCCTTCATTGGACACTGTATTAACAAACCTCCAAACGAGCTTCAATGCCATACAACACTCCTTCCGTAGCCTCCAACAGCTCTTAAACGCTAGTAAAACTAAATGCATGCTCTTCAATCGATCGCTGCTTGCACCCGCCTGCCCGACTAGAATCACTACTCTCGGCGGGTCTGACTTAGAATATGTGGACAACTACAAATACCTAGGTGTCTGGTTAGACCGTAAACTCTCCTTCCAGACTCACATTAAGCATCTCCTATTTCACAACAAAGCCTCCTTCACTCATGCTGCCAAACATGCCCTCGTAAAACTGACTATCCTACTGATCCTTGACTTCGGCGATGTCATTTACAAAATAGCCTCCAACACTCTACTCAGCAAATTGGATGTAGTCTATCACAGTGCCATCCGTTTTGTCACCAAAGCACCATATACTACCCACCTGTATGCTCTCGTTGGCTGGCCCTCACTACATATTCGTCGCCAAACCCACTGGCTCCAGGTCATCTATAAATCACTGCTAGGCAAATCCCTGCCTTATCTTAGCTCATTGGTCACCATAGCAACACCCACCCGTAGTATGTGCTCCAGCAGGTATATCTCACTGGTCATCCCCAAAGCCAACACCTCCTTTGGCCGCCATTCCTTCCAGTTCTCTGCTGCCAATGACTGGAACGAACTGCAAAAATCTCTGAAGCTGGAGACTCTTATCTCCCTCAGTAACTGTAAGCATCAGTTGTCAGAGCAGCTTACCGATCACTGCACCTGTAAACACAGCCCATATGTAATTAGCCCACCCAACTACCTCATCCCCACATTGTTATTTATTTTGCTCATTTGCACCCCAGTATCTCTATTTGCACATCATCTTCTGCACATCTATCACTCCAGTGTTAATACTAAATTGTAATCATTTTGGACTATGGCCTATTTATTGCCTTACCTCCATAACTTACTACATTTGCACACACTGTATATAGATTTTCTATTGTGTTTTTGACTGTACGTTTTGTTTATCCCATATGTAACTCTGTGTTGTTGTTGTTTTTATCGCACTGCTTTGCTTTATCTTGGCCAGGTCAATGTTGTAAATGAGAACTTGTTCTCAACTGGCTTACCTGGTTAAATAAAGGTGATATAAAATAAATAAATAAAAAATGTTAGCCACAACAAATTGGAATTAGTTATGAAGAAAATTATGTACTGGACACAAATGTGTGGTGGACAATAAAATATTTACATAGAAAATCGTGTGGTGGACACTGAAAAATGTATGGTGGTCATCGGTGTGTAATGGGTATGCTTGTCACTGGCGAGTTTATTAAGAAATATGAAGGAGCAAAGACCAGGTAAAAAGTTTGAGGAAAACCTGCCTCAGACTTCTGAAAACCTAACCCTGGGATGTAGTTACTTTTTTTCGCGGGACAATTACACATATTTTAATGCCATAGACACACCAGAATGGCTTTCCTAGAACAACTTAGCATATGTTATAGCAGGTAGAGGAAAATGCTTGTGTTACTAGCTCCTAACAGTGCAGCAAAAATTCTAAACAAGAAACAAGAAATCACGAATGTCAGAATGAAACTGAGCTTGAGCAATTTTGACAAAAACAATGGATATACAGTGAGGTCTAAAAGTATATGGACAATGACAACTGTTTTGTTGTTTTGGCTTTGTACTCCAGCACTTTGGAATGACTATGGCTAAAGTGCAGACTGTCAGCTTTAATTTGAGGGTATTTTCATCCATATTGGGTGAACCGTTTAGAACTTACAGCCCTTTTTGTACATAGTCCCCCCATTTTAGGAGCCAAAAGTATTTTGACAAATTCACTTACATGTATATGTGTATTAAATAGTCAAAAGTTTAGTATTTGGTCCCATATTCCTGCCACGCAATGACTAAATCAAGCTTGTGACTCTACAAACTTGTTGGATGCATTTGCATCTTGTTTTGGTTGTCTTTCAGATTATGAATAGTGAATAATGATACACTACATGGCCAAAGGTATGTGGACATCCCTTCAAATTAGTGGATTTGGCAATTTCAGCCACACCCGTTGCTGACAGGTGTATAAAATTGAGCACACCGCCATGCAATCTCCATAGACAAACATTGGCCATAGAATGGCCCGTACTGAAGAGCTCAGTGACTTTCAACGTGGCACTGTCTTAGGATGCCACCTTTCCAACAAGTCAGTTCGTCAAATGTCTGCCCTGCTAGAGCAGGGCAGACATTGCTACTGGCTAGTTAATTATTTATGCATAGTCACTTTAACTCTACCCACATGTACATATTACCTCAACTACCTCAACTAGCCGGTGCCCCCGCACATTGACTCTGCAATGGTACCCCCCTGTATATATAGCCTCCCTACTGTTATTTTATTTTACTTCTGCTCTTTTTTTTCTCAACACTTTTTTTGTTGTTGTTTTATTTTGACTTTTTTTGTTAAAAATAAATGCACTGTTGGTTAAGGGCTGTAAGTAAGCATTTCACTGTAATGTCTGCACCTGTTGTATTCGGCGCATGTGACCAATAAAATTTGATTTGATTTGATTTGAAACACACCGCCCGGGCAACGAAGGAGTGGCTTCGTAAGAAGCATTTCAAGGTCCTGGAGTGGCCTAGCCAGTCTCCAGATCTCAACCCCATAGAAAATATTTGGAGGGAGTTGAAAGTCCGTGTTGCCCAGCGACAGCCCCAAAACATCACTGCTCTAGAGGAGATCTGCATGGAGGAATGGGCCAAAATACCAGCAACAGTGTGTGAAAACCTTGTGAAGACTTACAGAAAACGTTTGACCTGTGTCATTGCCAACAAAGGGTATATAACAAAGTATTGAGAAACTTTTGTTATTGACCAAATACTTATTTTCCAACATAATTTGCAAATAAATTCATTAAAAATCCTACAATGTGATTTTCTGGATTTTTTTTCCTCATTTTGTCTGTCATAGTTGACGTGTACCTATGATGAAAATTACAGGCCTCTCTCATATTTTTAAGTGGGAGAACTTGCTGTCAGTGTTGCTGTAGGTGGGTGTGGTGGTGGAATCAGGCGCAGGTAGCAGAAAGTAAGTCCAAAAGACTTTAGTGGTTTGCACAAACACAAGCACGAAATAAATGCCCTGAGGCGAGGACTCCGCACGCAGGCGAAAATAAAATGGGCGCACTACACATGTGCGACAAAATACTCCAATACAATGGAGAACAGCTCAACCGAGCAAAATGTATATACACTAGCAAAACGCACGACAGTGAAAACAATCACACACAACACTAGACAAACCCAACGAGAACTTATAGGACACTAATGACACTAAACGATAACAGGTGTACAAAACCAGACCAGACCAAACGAACATGAAACATACAACGGTGGCAGCTAGTATTCCGGAGACGACGAACGCCGAAGCCTGCCCGAGCAAGGAAGAGAGGCAGCCTCGGCCGAAACCGTGACAGTACCCCCCCCTTGACGAGCGGCTCCAGACGTGCGCCGACTCCGGCCTCGGGGACGACCAGGAGGACGCGGAGCAGGGTGCGTCGGGTGACCACGATGGAATTCCGTCAGGAGAGACGGGTCCAAAATGTCTCTCCTCGGCACCCAGCACCGCTCCTCCGGGCCGTACCCCTCCCACTCCACTAGATATTGGAGACCCCCCATCCGACGTCTCGAATCCAAGATGGACCGCACGGAGTACGTCGGTGCCCCCTCGATGTCCAATGGGGGCGGAGGAGTCTCCCTGATCTCATTTTCTTGGAGTGGGCCAGCTACCACCGGCCTGAGAAGAGACACATGGAACGAGGGGTTAATATTTTTATACTCAACAGGTAGTTGTAATCTGTAACACACCTCGTTCAATCTTCTCAGGACTTTAAATGGCCCTACAAACCGCCGACCCAGTTTCCGACAGGGCAGGCGGAGGGGCAGGTTTCTGGTAGAGAGCCAGACTCGATCACCAGGTGCGTACACCGGTCCCTCACTGCGGTGGAGATCGGCGCTCGCCTTTTGACGACGGAGGGCCCGCTGCAGGTGGACGTGTGCAGCGTTCCATGTCTCCTCCGAGCGCCGCACCCACTCATCCACCGCAGGAGCCTCGATCTGGCTCTGCTGCCAAGGTGCCAGAACCGGCTGGTAACCTAACACACATTGGAAAGGGGTTAGGTTAGTGGAGGAATGGCGTAGGGAATTCTGGGCCATTTCGGCCCAGGGAACGTACCTTGCCCACTCCTCCGGCCGGTCCTGGCAGTATGTTCTAAGAAACCTACCCACATCCTGGTTCACACGTTCCACCTGCCCATTACTCTCCGGGTGGTAACCCGAGGTGAGGCTCACCGAGACCCCCAACCGCTCCATAAAAGCTCTCCAGACTCTGGAGGTAAATTGGGGACCTCGATCAGACACAATATCCTCGGGTACCCCGTAGTGCCGGAACACATGGGTGAATAGCGCTTTGGCGGTCTGCAGGGCAGTAGGAAGGCCCGGCATAGGGAGCAAACGACAGGCCTTAGAGAACCGGTCCACAACGACCAGTATAGTGGTATTCCCCTGTGAAGGAGGAAGGTCAGTGATGAAATCCACAGAGAGGTGAGACCATGGTCGTTGTGGAACGGGCAGGGGTAGTAACTTACCCCTAGGCAGATGTCTAGGCGCCTTACACTGGGCGCACACCGAGCAGGAGGAAACATAAACCCTCACATCCCTCGCCAACGTGGGCCACCAGTACTTAGCACTAAGACAGTGCACTGTCCGGCCGATACCAGGGTGTCCAGAGGAGGGTGACGTGTGAGCCCAATAGATCAATCGATCCCGAACCTCGAGCGGAACGTACTTCCGACCCTCCGGGCATTGAGGTGGACTAGGGTCGGTGCGTAACGCCCGCTCGAGTTCAGCATCGACCTCCCACACTACCGGTGCCACCAGACAAGACTCCGGCAGTATGGGAGTGGGCTCCACGGACCTCTCCTCCGTGTCATACCGCCGAGACAGCGCATCTGCCTTACCGTTCTGTGACCCAGGGATGTACGTGATCTTAAATACGAACCGGGCCAAAAACATATTCCACCGCGCCTGGCGAGGGTTCAGTCTCCTCGCTGCCCGGATGTACTCCAGGTTACGGTGGTCCGTCAAAATGAGGAAAGGGTGTTGAGCCCCCTCAAGCCAGTGCCTCCACACCTTTAGGGCCTGTACCACGGCTAACAGCTCCCTGTCCCCTACGTCATAATTTCGCTCCGCCGGACTGAGCTTCTTCGAATAAAAAGCACAGGGGCGGAGTTTAGGTGGCGAAACGGACCGTTGCGAAAGCACGGCTCCTATACCGGCCTCTGACGCGTCCACCTCTACCTGAAATGGTAAAGAGGGATCCGGATGCGCCAGCACCGGGGCCGAGGTAAACAGGTCCTTCAGCCTCCCAAACGCCCTGTCCGCCTCGGCTGACCACTGCAGACGCACCGGACCCCCCTTCAAAAGAGACGTTATGGGAGCTGCCACCTGTCCAAAACCCCGGATAAACCTCCGGTAATAATTCGCAAACCCCAAAAACTGCTGCACCTCCTTCACAGTGGTTGGCGTTTGCCAATTACGCACGGCTGACACCCGGTCTACCTCCATCTTCACCCCTGACGCAGACAACTGATAACCCAAAAAGGAGACCGATTCCTGGAAAAACAGACACTTCTCTGCCTTAACATACAGGTCGTGCTCCAACAGCCTCCGCAACACTCGGCGCACCAGGGCCACATGCTCGACTCGGGTAGACGAGTACACGAGAATGTCATCTATGTACACGACCACCCCCTGCCCCTGCATGTCCCTGAAGATCTCATCCACGAATGATTGGAAAACTGAAGGAGCGTTCATCAACCCGTATGGCATGACAAGATACTCGTAATGGCCCGAGGTGGTACTAAAGGCTGTCTTCCATTCATCGCCCCCCCTAATGCGCACCAAGTTGTACGCGCTCCTGAGATCTAATTTAGTGAAGAAACGCGCCCCGTGCAATGACTCCGTCATGGTCGCAATCAGCGGGAGTGGATAACTGTACTTCACCGTGATCTGATTGAGACCACGGTAATCTATGCACGGGCGTAACGCACCATCCTTTTTCTTCACAAAAAAGAAACTCGACGACGCAGGGGAAGTGGAGGGCCGTATGTATCCTTGTCTCAGAGATTCATCTATGTAAGTCTCCATAGCTCTCTTCTCCTCCTGAGACAGAGGATACACATGGCTCCGTGGGAGCGCAGCTCCTGCCTGGAGGTCTATCGCACAATCTCCCTGCCTATGGGGAGGTAACTGCGTCGCCCTCGACTTACTGAACACAATAGCCAAATCCCCATACTCAGGGGGAACGTGCAGTGCGGGCACCTGGTTTGGACTCTCCACCGAGGTAGACCCTACGGAAACGCCTAAACATCGACCCACACACTGGGCAGACCACTCCATCAGAGCCCTCTCCTGCCACGAAATAGACGGGTTATGGGTACTCAACCAGGGCATGCCCAGCACCACCGGATACGCAGGCGAGTCGATCAGAAATAGCTGGATCATCTCCTGATGACCCCCCTGCGCACACATCCTAAGTGGCGCCGTGAATTCCCTGATCAAGCCTGCACCCAACGGACGGCTATCTAGGGCATGAACGGGGAAGGGGACGTCAACAGGGAGACGGGGAATCCCTAAGGCTAAACAAAATCTCTTATCAACAAAATTCCCAGCCGCGCCTGAATCTACCAGCGCCTTATGCTGGGAATGAGGTGCGACCTGTGGAAAACGCACAGGTATACAAAAGTGCGCAACAGAGAGCTCTGGGTGAGTGGGGCGCCTACTCACCTGGAAGGGCTCCCCAGTGCGGGGCCTGTCGTCTTCTCCCCTAGGAGGCCATCCCCAGCACCTAGCCGCGGTGTGTCCTCCCCGACCACAGTTGGTGCAGGAGATGGACCCCCTCGTACTCCGACCCTTCCTCTCCCTAGCGCCAGCGCCCCCGAGCTCCATGGGGCACGGCTCGGAGGCGCTGGAGGGTGAAATGGACGGACCCCCCTCGGGACGTCCGCGGGTAGCTAGCAGGGTATCCAGCCTGATGGACATGTCGACTAACTGGTCGAACGAGAGGCTGGTGTCCTGACAGGCCAGCTCCCTACGGACGTCCTCACGTAGACTACAGCGGTAGTGATCAATGAGGGCCCGTTCATTCCACCCTGCATCCGCCGCTAGAGTACGGAATTCCAAAGCGAACTCCTGGGCACTCCTTCTCCCCTGCCGGAGGCAGAACAGACGCTCCCCCGCCGCTTTCCCCTCCGGGGGATGGTCAAACACCGCCCTGAAGCGGCGGGAGAACTCGTCGTACGTGATGGTGGTAGCGTCTATTCTCCTCCACTCGGCGTTGGCCCATTCTAACGCCTTGCCGGAAAGGCAGGAGATCAGGGCGGACACGCTCTCGTGCCCCGAGGGCGCCGGGCGCACGGTGGCCAGGTAAAGCTCCACCTGGAGAAGGAAGCCCTGACACCCGGCAGCGGTCCCATCGTAGGCCCTCGGGAGCGAGAGTCGAACTCCTCTGGGTTCCGGAGCGGGAATGGGCTGGCTTGCCGATGGTGAGGGCAGGGAAGATGGCGTTGGGGGTGTCCCTCGGGTCTCCCAGCGTTGGAGGGTGGTGATCACCTCCTGCAGTGCGGCCCCCATCCGCAGGATCTGGTCATTCTGCTCCCGGACCCTGTCCTCCAACGTCTCCTGTGCTGCTGCGGCTCCTGCTGATTCCATTCGAGCAGGTGTGTGATTCTGTCAGTGTTGCTGTAGGTGGGTGTGGTGGTGGAATCAGGCGCAGGACGCAGAAAGTAAGTCCAAAAGACTTTAGTGGTTTGCACAAACACAAGCACGAAATAAATGCCCTGAGGCGAGGACTCCGCACGCAGGCGAAAATAAAACGGGCGCACTACACATGTGCGACAAAATACTCCAATACAATGGAGAACAGCTCAACCGAGCAAAATGTATATACACTAGCAAAACGCACGACAGTGAAAACAATCACACACAACACTAGACAAACCCAACGAGAACTTATAGGACACTAATGACACTAAACGATAACAGGTGTACAAAACCAGACCAGACCAAACGAACATGAAACATACAACGGTGGCAGCTAGTATTCCGGAGACGACGAACGCCGAAGCCTGCCCGAGCAAGGAAGAGAGGCAGCCTCGGCCGAAACCGTGACACTTGCACAATTGGTGGCTGACTAAATACATTTTTCCCCCACTGTATGTTGCCCTAAGAGTTATGCAAGGTTGGTAGAATCTTATTAAAAATGATTCACAGCTATAATGGCTGCCAAAGGTGCTTCTACCAAGTATTAACTCTAGGTTGTAAAGAAATACACAATCAATATATCCCCCCCAAAATATATATTAATTTGGAAAATGTTTTTTCTTTCACTTACAAAATGTGGAGCAGGTTGTGTAGATCGGTAGGGAAAATAACAAATGTAATGTTAAGGGAGCAAAATGTGAAGACAGTGCAAGGGGTGTGTAGACTAGCGACTGTACGTATGAATAAAAGTACTTCATATTTAAATGTGTGAGGACTGCATAACTTTGAATAAGGTTGAGCCTTCTTGCCTCCCCAGCTGTGTGGCATGTTTTTTAGTTTTTTTATCCATTCTCTAACTAATGGCCAAAGATACAAAAATCTTTCTTCCCTGACGGACTGTGGTTAACATGGGCGTAAAAATATATACAGCCCTTCCCAATACCTTATAGCCTTAGCTAACCTGAGGTTACAACTAGGGCCGTAGCCAGGGTCCAAGATTCTTTAAGAAAGTTGAAGCTCATTTACTGACTGCATTTTTATACCCAAAAAAACTATATTTGAAGACCAGCAAAAGCAAGCAAAAATGACCCCAGCCACTATCACTTTGGTTGCTGTAATTGAGTGACTGTCAATTACTGACATAACAAGAGGAAAACTGCTGATGCACAACCACATTTTGAAATTGCATCTTGTGTATTCTACTATTCTAACTCTCAACAGTAAGTTGAGACCCCGACTGAGTCCCCCCACTCCCCTACCCCACTCCACATTTGAAAAATGTACTGAAGTCCGGACCTCTGTGTCCTCATATGTAGCTAAGGCCCTGGCTACAACCCATTGCTGCAAAAAGAGTGTAATTACGATTGATGGACTTTTCAATCTAGTGTGGAGATTACATCCTCCCAAAGCCTGTAATGATGTAAGAGCAGCTCCAGAACTCTGGGAAGGAAGAGTAGCCTGTCAGAGTCCTGGAGAATGTCAGATTAAACTAACATGTGCCAGTCAATATTGGTACATAGTGACCCTAGGTACCTTTGAACCAAAACCATGAAGTCCAACATTTCCCCCTGAAAGTGTTTATCTGTAAGGATGGCTTACATGTCCTCTGAAGCAGATATTGAAACTGATTGGACAAATGGTAAAATACCAGACAGGGGACCACAAGGCCGATCTCAGAAAATGGGGAGAAAAAATCTTAATCTGCAACACAATGCTGCTCTCTTGAAACCCTATCATTTTCACTTCCAGTGGGTCTGCTGTCTGACTGTGAATGAAGTGAAAAGAACGGATAGTGTCGAAAATTGGATCAGAGCTAACATTCGCTCATTTTTATCAGCAGCTACCAAAGGTCATCTGACATAATAGCTGATGAATTTAAACCCAGCGGATTTCATTTGCAATTTTCAATTTAGCAAGGCCTCCGAACCCTACTGCGATAAGAGCCTTCTCCTATCGTGGCCTGTCACAAACATCAAGGATCCGTGCAAGCCCACAGGAAGGGAAGAGGAGAAAGCAGCATATCACAAGAATGAAAGATAAGGTTGGTAGGGAGAAGAGGGTGTTACCATGTGCAAAAGTTGAGAAGTAAGTTAAGTAAATTGCATTTATAAGAGGCCACGATGAGCAGACCATATTTGACTATTTTCAGGTAGAACTAAAAGGCTGGCATCTATTGAAATAACACACACAGTATAACTGGCTAATTAGTCTGCAGGTAAAACTACTCTTCCTTGTCAGAATGAACAATGTACAGTATGACATGGTAGAGTCTGTATCTATTTAGTACATGGTGTCTGTCTGTATCCGTTATATAAGTAATCGTAGTGTAAGGATGAGAATTGGATGTTCATCATTGATTACTAATGCCTGACCTGTGTCTATAAATTTATCTTTGTCACGTGAACAAATTGAGATGGTGGTCGCATGTCCTGGAATAAAGTCACATCCTGTTGAGCGCCCTCTGCTGTCTCATGTCCAAGTCTTATCTTTCCTATAGCCGATGGTCCACTCTCCGAACGGCGCGTTATAGTAGCAATAGCAGTCAGTCACACCATAGCTTTGCTTTTTAGAATTATATGGCTATGATTATTTAAAAAAAAACGGATGTATATCAAAGAGTTTATAAAATATAACTAATATGGTTATTGTGGTTTAAAGTTACTTTGAGGTGATTTAGGCATGCTATTTGGACCATTTTAGCACTTTCATTTTTATGAACTCAACAATGTTCAATACTAAGCTGTAGCCAAGTAAACAAAACCAAATCTTGAGCTTTTGACTCGCTATGTCCATTGACTCCAAGGATGTCCTATCCTAACTTGCATTGCGGGTGAATAGTCATAGTATAGCCTCATAATATTACATGATATTCTCATCCTTCACTAATACTTAATGCAGCGTAACATGGAGCCATATATTATCCAGACATATTATCCTGAACGAGGAGCTCTGCCAAGGAATCCAAACAAAATACTCCCATCAAATTCTATTCAAAGCTGGTAAGGGACACCTGACTATCCTAGAGACGAGGAAGCAATCCGGCAGGAGGCTGAGTGAATAGGAGAGAGCCACTCATAGGCACTTGGCAGAGATGCCGGGCCTAGGAAGGGATGGAAATCGCAGAGAACAGCTGTGACTAATATCGTCTTCTAAGTGCTAGACCCAAAGAAAATGTAGAGTGCTTCAGAACAATTCGGAACATAAAAAATCTAGATTTTTTTTTTCTAACAGGAAAAATATGTACAATTATGGCCCTGATTGAACTCTACTTTGGATTTAATAGCTGCCAAATTGTACCAGAGTGGCTTAGGATGTTGAAGTCAACGTTAAAACAAAGGGATTCACTCAACGACTATTCAATGTAACATGATGTGCAAGGTATATGATAGAATTGGAGCTTTGGACATCTATGATGACAACACTAATGCATTATAGTCCAGTATAAGAGAAGTGACTGAGCAGTAATATGTCTTCATTAAGCCGATACAATGCTGAAATACATTCAATCATGTATCATACAGTAAGAATGCTCTATCTCCAATGTAATCCACTACTAAAATGGGAAAATTAAATGGAAAAATACGTAATGACCTTGAAAGAAATAGCTCTTCAGTTGGGGTATTCTTCCCAGTGTTTGTCAAATTATCACAGTGTTGTGTGTGTGTGTGTGTGTGTGTGTGTGTGTGCACGTGTGCACGTGTGCTCTTAAAAAAAAAAAAGATGCCTCATCTTCCCGAGCCAGGGACAACGCGGTTCGATGCAGCAAAAACTGAGACGTGTGACAAGTGTCTTCATCTTGCATTAATTGCTCAAATTGAAGCTGTGCCACATCTCTCCAAGCTAGATGGTGCTGCAAGGTCCCTTTGATATGATAATGGTATGCTTCTTAGCAGAGGAAAATGCAAATTGCAGACGGTAATTTGGTGGCATGCACCTGCCGACACGAGACTCTTCTCCGCCTTGCCATGGCCGAAGTTCCAGCCACACACAAAAGCAGCCCACTGGCGAAATTACACTCAGTCACTCAGGCCCGTGTCTCCAACAGATGCTCCCTCTCCCGGTATTGAACACCAGCTCTGGTCTACATTTAGATTTTTCATATTCAGTCAACAATATCAAACCAGCACACAGTTAAAAATTGCTGCAAACGTGTCATGACATATAATTATATATTTGTAATACTGTGTGTAGTCTTTATTTTAACTTCCAGTGAGATGTTGTAGTGCACCTTAGAGCTGAGCTTGCACCATGATCATCTCCAGACAAGAAACCCACATGGTTCACTGAATAATGGCTCCTCTCCAACTTCTCTAACAAACCTTCTTGCTGCAAAATCTAAATGTGAACACATTGACATTGTTCAAGTACCATAATACCAAACGATGCCAAACTCATCCTTGAAAGGTCGTTCCAGGCCAAAGTGCTGTGGTTCATGTGCCGGATACTAGCCTAATGTTTGATGTGTGAAAAATGAAAATACATAAATAGGCAAATACTCATAGTCCTCAGCATGTGCTTTCCCTCCTACTCCAAACACATCACAGTCATATGATGTCAATGGCTGCTCTGACTCTCTACTCTGACTCATACTCATGTGCATCAGAAACAATAGCATTGGTTCATCTCTGACACCATTGAGTTCATCTTTGCCTCGCCACAACTTGTTTCTAAACACAACTAATTTAAGCAGGAATACTAGCCTTTCCCATAAAATGCACCTACAGTCAAACATCACTGGTCATCCAAGCCATCTCAGGCCAGTTTTATGATGTAATTATTTGGGCGCTGACCCCCAACAGTTACAAGTGGCCATTTCCATGTAAAAGGACCCATGAGCACCAACATGTGAAGTTTATAGGAGCATATCCAATTTGGTGACAAATGAAAGCTAAGAGTCTATCTTTTTGGGAAATGAAGGCATATACAGTGCATTCGGAAGGTATTCAGTCCCCTTCACCTTTTCAACATTTTGTTACGTTACAGCCTTATTCTAAAATGGATTATATTGTTTTTTCCCCCTCACCAATCTACACACAATATCCCATAATGACAAAGCAAAAATAGGTTTTTAGAAATTTTTGAAAATGTTTAATAATAAAAATATATCACATTTACATAAGTATTCAGACCCTTGACTCAGTACTTTGTTGAAACACCTTTGGCAGTGATTACAGCCTTGAGTCTTATTGGGTATGACTCTACAAGCTTGGCACACCTATTTGGGGAGTTTCTCCCATTCTTCTCTGCATATCCTCTCAAGCTCTGTCAGGTTGGATGGGGAGCGTCGCTGAACAGCTATTTTCAGGTCTCTCCAGAGATGTTTGATCGGGTTCAAGTCCAGGCTCTGGCTGGGCCACTCAAGGACAAGCTTCACCATAGGGATGGTGCCAGGTTTCCTCCAGACATGACAATTGGCATTCAGGCCAAAGAGTTCAATCTTGGTTTCATCAGACCAGAGAATCTTGTTTCTCATGGTCTCAGAGTCCTTTAAGAGGAATCATTTATTTAATCCACACAGATGGAAAAAGTCTTAGAAGGTATTAGAAATACATCAAAGCACAATAATGTTGAAGCAAAAGCCCCTGCTAGCTAATATCAACATTTATATTTAGTTTTGCAGTAATTACACTGAACAAAAATAGAAACGCAACGTGTAAAACGCAACAAATAAAAGATCCCAGAAATGTTCAATACGCACCAAAGACTTATTTCTCTCAAATGTTGTGCACCAATATGTTTACATCTCTGTTAGTGAGCATTTCTCTTTTGACAAGATAATCCATCCATCTGACAGGTGTGGCATATCAAGAAGCTGATTAAACAGCATGATCATTACACAGGTGCATCTTGTGCTGGGGACAATAAAAGCCACTCTAAAATGTGCAGTTATAGACTGCAGGAATGTCCACCAGAGCTGTTGCCAGAAAATTTCATTTTAATTTCTCTACCATAAACTGCATCCAATGTCATTTTAGAGAATTTGGCATTACGTCCAACCGGCCTCACAACCACAGACGTATGGTGTCGTGTGGGCGAGCGATTTGCTGATGTCAAAGTTGTGAACAGATTGCCCCATGGTGGTGGTGGGGTTATGGTATGAGCAGGCATAAGCTACGGACAACGAACACAATTGCATTTTATCGATGGCAATTTGAATGCACAGAGATACCGTGACGAGATCCTGAGGTCCATTGTCGTGCCATTCATCCGCCGCCATCACCTCATGTTTCAGCATGATAATGCACGGCCCCAAGTCGCAAGGATCTTTACACAATTCCTGGAAGCTGAAAATGTCCCAGTTCTTCCATGGCCTGCATACTCACCAGACATGTCACCCATTTAGCATGTTTGGGATGCTCTGGATCGAGGTGTACGACAGCGTGATCCAGTTCCCGCCAATATCCAGCAACTTGGCACAACCATTGAAGAGGAGTGAGACAACATTCCACAGGCCACAATCAACAACCTGATCAACTCTATGCGAAGGAGATGTGTTGCGCTGCATGAGGCAATTGGTGGTCACACCAGATACTGACTGGTTTTCTGATCCACGACCCTACTTTTTTTTTTAACAGTATCTGTGACCAACAGATGCATATCTGTATTCCCAGTCATGTGAAATCTGTAGATTAGGGCCTAATTAATTTATTTCAATTGACTGATTTCCTTATATGAACTGTAACTCAGTAAAATCGTAGAAATTGTTGCATGTTGCGTTTATATTTTTGTTCAGTATATTTGCCTTCTGATAGTTTAAGAAATATTGCCTAAAGTCTTGTCATTCTGTTACCAAAGATCCAAATATCTTTAAGATATTTATAATTTCTCTTCCTCATGAGGAGGGAGGATTATGAAAGTTCACAGAAGTAACAAGTAAAGTTAGTAAAAATCAGTAACAGAATGACTGCAATTGAATTGGCCACTATGGAAAATCATAGTCACAAACCACAGTTGCAGTAGAGTACAGAACAGTACAGTACAGAAGAACACACATGTGTAGAGTACAGTATAATGTGATATACTCTACTGGACTGGACTTTACTTGGCTCATCGTGCTCTAGCGACTCCTTGTGGCGGGCCGGTACCTGCAGGCTGACCTCGGTCGACACATTGGTGCGGGCGGGTGTTAAGAAGCGCGGTTCGGCGGGTCATGTTTCGGAGGACGCATGACTCGATCTTTGCCTCCTGAGCACTTTGGGGAGTTGCAGCGATGAGACAAGATCCAAATTGGGAAGAAAAAGGGGGTAAAATAAATCAAAAATAATAATAATAGCCAGTGTGAAGAATAACACCCAAACATGGAAAGGAGGATCTTAAATTTTTCTACATTTGTGTACCTACTCAGGAAACATCACCATGAAAAGAATAACATTAATAATTATGCATTTCTGTATAGTACATATCAAGGACCTGTTACCATCATTGATCCACTTCACTTACTGTAGTTCAATAACTCAAGGTGTCATATCATAGCTGACACCCCCTTCTTTCTGCTGACATCTTTGAATCTTAATTTGGGGTAGATATTTAACAGAGTTTTGGGAACGTGGTCACATAAAAAACGGCGGGAGATTTTACTGTCATTCTGTTACCAAACTTTGCATACGGCACTGTTCCTCAAGTAAATGTGTTTTAGTAAAATGTTCAATTGTAATTCTTAAAAGTAGACTTCAGCATATAGTTGTATGGTTTATTAAACTTTGCAATCAACCGTTTTTGCTTGGCATGTATTTTAAAGTGAAAAAGTGAGTCTTAGCGTCACTCTGTTACCGTGGAATTGCACAAGTGTTCCTGGGAATCTGGTTAACTGGACAGTTACTGGAACGGCAGCTGAGTCATTTTCCCTTTGCAACCACTGGAGGTGGGAAGAAGAGAAAGAGGGACTGTGACTGACAAAGACAGTCTTCATGTGTCATCTCCTCGCCCCCCTGGCCCCACAACCCAACCACAGACATTCAGTCCTGAAGAGCCAAGTCTGTGACCTTAAACCAAGCCCCCCACCACCATAATCCCCCAGTCTCCCTGCCTCCTATTTGTCCATATTAACCAGTCGTGCCCTGGCCTGGACCACCAAAACAAGTAAAGCCAGTAACACACTGGTGTGTATACTGTATGTGTCTGGGCCACCAGAACACACATGACTGGTGTTCACCCGACTGCCACCATACCTGGCACAGATACCCCACTCAGCCTGGCATATCACTGCAATGTCAAAAGAATAGATAGCAGCACTTTACACATTACACAGCCATTATCCCAGGGCAACTGTGACATTATAATGTATGTATGTAGGTACTGTACCTTGTAACCAGATGTCTTAGAATGGGCAGTTACACAGTTTCTTATCATTACTACATTCAGTTTGTCTAAAGAACGGATAAAACCACTGCCAGTGTCATGAACTATTAATAGTGGATCAATGTGGAATTATGTCATAATGAGTCTTCCCTGTGGAGGGGGTTGAGCTTGGGGACCCTCTCTGCTGCCAAAACACCATTCTCAACCTTGTGAGAAAAACAATGTCCACCAGTCAGGCCTGGTTCACACAGAGCAGCCTCACAAACAGGAGGCCCCATGCATATTAATGAACTCTAACTATGCCATAGGTCAGTGATTCAGACCCAGCCCGATCATTATCTAAGCTTTCCCTACCAGTGGAGAGGGGGCCCGAACAGGCCTCATTAGAGAAATGTTTGTCCCAGAGTTTGGGGGGCAGGGGAGTAGGGTGGTGCGATTCATAAATGGTTCAGTGTCTTGTGCCAAGCATCATATTTCTCAGTCACCTCCTTGCCAAATGTTGGATGCACATATTCATGAGCCAAAGAAAAAGATAATGTCAGTACCTTCTAGATAATGTTCACAGCACATACCTAAACTTTTGCAATGCATCATTTCTCCCTGTCCTTGTGCAACATTTTCTTTCAGGAAGCTGAAGACATTGGCACACTATAGGCTACACAACAGCTTCAGATGCTTATAAACAACATGCCCCCACTGATATATGACCATTTGTAGGACAATACTTCTTACTCTGGTGGATGAAGAAAGCAGGTTTTTACATTACAAATGGCCCTCATCTCTCTAGGTCTGCATTGGTTAACAAGATAGCATTCATGAGTCTGCAGAACACAAAATGCTTGGCCATACAAACTTCTCTCACACAGCCAATGGCCTCTTTCCCCTTCATTTAATGGCGTTATGAAGAGAACCATCCAGGCACATCTGTAGAGCTGGTAGATGTTGCTGTATTGTTCCTACAGTAAAAGATAGAAAGTCCATAATTTGACAGGCTGCTCCCGTGCTTGTCCTCTGACAGACTCACCACAACAAAGACAGACAAACAAAGTGACTGTCAGCTTTCTGCAGCGTGATGAGAGAATGCTTTAGTAAAAGGTTCTCTCGCTATTGCAATACTGTCCAACAAAAAGAATAATCCACCAGGGTTTGGACTGTTATGTTTATGGCAAATACTTGTACCGAGTGATTCTATTATGATAAATGGCATAAAGTAGGCCTACAAATGTTCTACATGTCAAAATAATAGCATTTTCGGTTGTTTCTTTTGTTGACACACTCCAAGAAAGTGCTTATGTAAATACAGGCCAATAAGGGGGCCTTATGCTTCTGTAAGATGCAGGATGCAAAAGAGAGCAGGGGTTAAACCTACAAAATTGAAATATTCACGAGGCCAGCGTTTCCGAATCCTAGCAACAGTGGCGGTTATTTTGGCGGCCCAGCGTGACATTCACTGAAGTCACAGCCCAACGGTGGATTAATGGCCTGAGTGATGAAGCTTGGGAGCAGACTGGTGATGCTGGCATGCTGCCCTTTCCTTGCCCACATATGCGACGACAGGGTCATTCCTGTCCCACTACCCTGAATGAAAGGGCCCCTTCTTACTTGGCTGCAGTGGTTGGTGTGCTGCCCCTTTCAGGGCCCAAGGCTGGCTGTCAGTTTGAATACAACAAATTGGTACATTCTCAGAATAATAATTAGTGCAGCAATGAACATGCCATTGTCTATCATGCATAACGAAGGAACTGCCTTCTGGTTACGTGACTGACTTATGACGCCTTTGCCGTTATTGACCGACTGCAAGTTAGAGGCAACCTTGGCTTTCCAAAAATATTTTAATCAAATGTGAGATTCCCATGACTATTATTTCTCATATTATGGTCACATATTACAGCCACTGGCAGAACTGTTTCAAATCTATATTGATGTCTCTATTTTCAGTCACAGATTTCTCTGCAGTTCTTATTTATGTTTCAGCTCAACTATGGTCCTTTATCTGTCTGAATGGAAGTATGAACCCTCTGGACTTTAATCAAGGTTCAAAGCAGAGAGAAAAGTCTCCCTAAAGCTCTACATTTACCGTCATACTGTAGCTTTCAGATCAACAAGTCAATAGTCAAAGGAACATAGGAGAGCTGAAGGTGATAGCTTAGAATAATCCTCTTACTGGATTTCTGAGGAGGTAAGGAAATGGTCCTGGTTAGAATAATCAATCTCTGAGGGTAATTATCTCAAAATGTGCCATGGAATCTATCTGGCCAGTTCTTAGGGATATTTTAATAATACATACTTTAGGAAATGCATTGCTTCATACTTACAGATGACTGATAGACAGTTTGTTAGAGATACAGTATAAATAATGAGGTTGTATTTTCATTCATGCTAGAAAATTCATACTGCAATGCATAATCTTACGGTGTACACAATTCAGTCAAAAATTAAAATGTATTATTCTTATGTGTTGGATTCAACAAAAGAGCAGTTTTTAAGGACACTTTTGAGTGGCCTGGCATACGAATGAAAAAGAATTATCTATGGAATGTGATTCTGCAAACTTGTATGTGTTTTAGTGGACCCATTTCAAGCCACAGTAAGTGTTTATGTGTTTGCCAACATCATATACTGTCCTAAGAGCTGTTGAGGTATAGCTATGGTACACAACCATATTGTATTTGCCTTAGATGACTTGAATGATTCATGCAGTACTAAATATGACATTAATTATTTTATTAAGTGTCAATGCTTTCAACATTTCAATTTTCAGCATTCTGTATCTTATTGGCTTTTTCAGATTTAAAAAAGCGTGAAAGTAGCCTAATCAATTCAGAAAAATGCAAATCTATTTTTGCAAAAATGTTACCTAACTTAACTTTTTCTTCTTGTCAATTTATTTGGCAAACAGACAACAGCTGTAGGAGGCGAACATCATTACTAATTTGCCCAGCATGAATGATACTGAACCTGTTTCCATGGTAATACATTTCATTTGCTTTCTTCCTAGAAACCCTGAACAGTGTCTGAGCCCGGAACACATTTCTCTCGCACCTTTGACTAACGCTTTGTGTTGGAAAATGGAACCTCATGCATGTACAACCCAAATCAATCATCCCCAACAAGTTTTAAAAGTTCAATTTTCATTGTAATGGCAGAAAGTATTGATCTATAAAAATTGGGCGTAATATTACAAGATGGAATTAAGTCCAATATGTTTACATCAAGGAATTAGTTAAATGTCAATATCAGTACAACTTTCTATATTGCTGTATTTGTAGAAGGACCCATTCCTGGTGTCTTCATAGAGATGTGATATACCACTGGCAACATGATCTGACTTTAGTAGTCTCAGGGGAGATATAAAGCCACCACATAGCCATGCCCACACAATATAATCACAACTGTTATGGTTATACATAATAGCCATAGCAAACCCATTTGCTATGTTCTCTAACGGTGACAAACTGCCAGTAATTACTGATCAAATCCCCTGCCCATCACTCCTTCCTGGTCTGCCATCTGAGGGGGGTTGGAGGAACGGCTCTGGCAGCCACATGACAGAGTGCCCCCTTCTGGTGTTAGGTAGAGGGAGCAAAAACACAGGAGCTGGTTTGAACATACATCTTACATAACACACCATATACCACCCTTCCTCTGTTGCCTTCATCTAACAGGATTCAATAGGAATGACAGAGCTTCAGCCTCTCTAACACCAACAAACAGCCCCCCACAGAAATTAACAGTGATATTAGTAGGCATGTGTCTCTTCTAATCTCATCTGATAACTCTGGGCTAGTTCAGTTGAATACACCTGCATTAGGATATAATTATAATTATTAGGCTACACCAGGAGCTAATAAAAAAAACATATTTTGTTTAATTCCATCTTACCAAATACCATAAAAATCTATTGAATTGTACAGTATCTGCCTGGCATAATTTTTTATCTGTGACCAATGTTCCACTCTCATTTTGAGCATATTATAAACCTATTATAACAATTGTATTTCCCATATGGAGTGCAGGAGTTCAAGGAAGGAACAAATATTCTCTTCATTTTGTCAGAGGCTGTCTCAGCTGTCTGTGCCTTGCCATTCTGACATCGGGTATAAAAGACAAGCAAGCGGTTTGCGACATCACACGCCACAAAAAAAGAAGATGGAAGAGTTTATGGGGCAGAGATCAGGAATAAGTGTTACTCTACAACATACTGAGCCTCGAAAAAATAATAATTTCACATTCTTTAATTTTCAGAGTAAAATGGACAGCCATTTCAGGTCGAATAATTGTTTGAACCAAGGATTTTATCATTAATCCAGGAGGGCTGGCAGATCCGGGGTCACACTGGGGGTTGATTAGGTACGAGGCGCACAAAGCTCTCTTCAGTCGATGCCATTGAAAAGAAGCAAGTAATTTAGATTCAGAATTGGTCTAGGACTGTAAAGCTCCCTCCATTACAGAACATTTTCAATTTCAGCCTCACAATAAACATCAAGCTTGCCAAGTAAATTACAGCATTTGGTAATGTACTGGAGGAGATAGGTGGGTCTTGACAAGAGGACACAACCCAAGGCTTCAGCAAAATAAATACTTGAGATATGAGGCCTCATTTGACTTCGGTGGACTCTCTGTTTTTTTCAACACCCAAAGCAGCCGTTGTTTTATATCAATATCAAATCATTTCTGGGTAACACTTAAGTACCTTACTGTAATAGTTTTTGTAAGTACCTTACTGTAATTGTTTTTTAGCAAATAACTATTTCTCAAGCAATAATTTTACTAGGATTGTCTGGGAGTGGTCTGAGTGGGGAAGGGAAAACGTAAAACTAGCTGTTATTGTCAGAGAGATTTGTAACTCTTTGTTATTGGTCAATTAATGAATTTACCACCTGGTGATGTCACCAGGCAAGCCGAAACTCCTGCCCATGCAAACTGATTAGAAGGTCCTATCTGGAAATAACACTGATTGTAAATGTAGTATATTGTATACGTTCTACTGCTGAAGGTCTTCATTTAAAAAAATATATACATTTTTTCACACTTTTACAGTGTTAGTTTAATCAGCTGTTGTACAATATGATACAAAACACAGGACAAACTGAATTGTCTGCACTGGGCCTTTAAGGTATTTTCCTAAGCTTACCAACATGCATACTAGAATAGTTTTTGGTCAATCTAAATATGCCAAAACAGAACATTCTGAAAGAACCACTGAAAATGTCTGTCAAAATATTAAGTAGACAAGTGTGGATGAAAACAAATGACTGAGATCCAATCTAAACTTGTACACATCTTTGCTTCCCTTTTTGAGTGTTTCTAACACTTAAATTCTGAGATGTATATATTTTTTTAAATGAAGACCTTGAGCAGTAGAACGTATACAATATACTACATTTACAATAGACAATACAAAGACCACATATTATGGCATGTTTACATCCATGCATCCATCCTACTGTAGCACTATGTGCCATTCTTCCCTTGTTTCATTTAATTCCTCTAGTTTTTATTAACAGTGCAGATGAGAATATTTCCCATTTATGGCATAGTTTATCTACTGGAATGAAAACCAAATGTTGACACCACACTATTCTGGAACTAATAGGGGGATATTGTTTAGTACAAGGACATTGTGTTTCAAGAAATGATTGGTCAACCATTTTCCTTTGGTGCAATGTTCTGTTTATTGCTTCCTTGGGATTGTAATGAGAAATATTAAAAGCACACAACTCTGCGTCTTTCTGTCCTATGATTACAAAGTTGGGTTGCATAGTAAAAAAACAGTTTTCAAAAGGAAGGCTAAACAAAACCAAGATTTAGCATTTTTCTATTGGAATTAAGTACATGAATCAATACCTTTTGTATCGGTAGCATAAAAATCAATGACGGGTGTATTCAGAGGACAGTTGGGAGCTAATTTTCCCCTGCATTTTCACTGCATCTTAATCCAAGGGGCAGGAAAAAGCCAGGAAGCAAAGAAGAAAAGGATGGGATCTTCCACCTAAATGAATATTATCAGCATGAAAACAAAGTAACTACCTGAACAAAGTCCATTTTACACCCACACTTCAATAGATTTCACCCTTCAAACAGAGAGCCCTGGAGGCAATATCAATTGAGCCAGACATGGCTAATAGGCCTCTATACTCCTTGACTGTGCAGTCACATTGGACACATAACACCAGGGTTCCACTTGCAAATGGTAGCTATGCGAAAACTGAACCAAGAAGGTTGCCTCACAAAAGCAATTTGACACCATTCACTCACAAAAAGATTTCCCAATGTGTTTCAAAGGATCTCCATATACTGCAATTTCCCATAGTTGCACTTACGGTACTGTTGAAACAGAGCTGCTGTTTTATGGTGAGAATTAACATTTAGCAAAAAGTCTATCTCAAGCTAAAGTCCATGAGATTTCCAGTAAGATTTAAAAAAAATATATATATATACCCCCTGATTTATATGACAGATAATTGCATTTGCAGGTAACTGTTCCCAGAATGCTAAACCTGAGACAAAATATGAGCATTTTGAGAGTGAACTGCAGCACAATGAAAATAAATGAAATGCAGATTTGGTGCAGGGATGTGATAACCATTTCTCCAAGGGGAGTGTGTTGGCAGACATGCTGCTTTACAATTAAGGAAATTAAGGAAGGGTGAAATCTGCAGAGATTGAATAATAGAGTCACGGTATATGTCCTATCACACCAAGCAAGTAAAATCAGACTTTTAACTGCAATTGATACAACTACTTTAATTATTCTGTTTAAGCATCTGACAGCGTGTGGCAGATTGGAATGCTGATACAATGTTTCTTTGTTCTGTTTGTTTTTGCTTTTTCTGTCACGGAGAGCTGATTTCATTACCACTAAAATAAATGTGTTGGCCTCTCTACACTATTCCTGATTGGATAGAACATTACATGGCAGCAGACAAGGAAAGCCATGTGGACATGGCAAAAAGTATGTGGACACCTGCGCGACGAACATCTAATTTTAAAATCATGAGCATAAATATGGAGTTGATCCCCCCTTTGCTGCTATAACAGCCTCCATTCTTCTGGGAAGGCTTTCTACTACATGTTGGAACATTGCTGCGGGGACTTGCTTCCATTCAGCCACAGGAGCATTAGTGAGGTTGGGCACTGATGTTGGGCGATTAGGCCTGGCTCGCAGTCAGCAGTCCAATTCATCCCAAAGGTGTTCGTTGGGGTTGAGCTCAGGGCTCTGTACAGGCCAGTCAAGTTCTTCCACACCGATCTCGACAAACCATTTCTGTATGGACCTCGCTATGTGCACAGAGGCATTGTCATGCTGAAACAGGAAAGGGCTTTCCCCAAACTGTTGCCACAAAGTTGGAAGCACAGAATCGTCTAGAATGTCATTGTATGCTTTAGCGTTAAGATTTCCCTTCACTGGAACTAAGGGGCCTAGCCCGAACCATGAAAAACAGCCCCAGACCATTATGCCTCCTTCACCAAACTTTACAGTTGGCACTATGCATTGGGGCAGGTAGCGTTCTCCTGGCATCCGCCAAACACACATTAATCCGTCGGACTGCCAGATGGTGAAGCATGATTCATCACTCCAGAGAATGCGTTTCCACTGCTCCAGAGTCCAATGGTGGCAAACTTTACACCACTCCAGCCGACGCTTGGCATTGCGCATGGTGATCTTAGGCTTGTGTGCGGCTGGTCGTTCATGGAAACCCATTTCATGAACCTCCCGACAAACAGTTATTGTGTTGACGTTGCTTCCAGAGGCAGTTTGGAACTCGGTAGGGAGTGTTGCAACCGAGGACAGAAGATTTTTACACACTACGCGCTTCAGCACTCGGTGGTCACGTTCTGTGAGCTCGTGTGGCCTACCACTTCGCGGCTGAGCTGTTGTTGGTCCTAGACGTTTCCACTTCATAATAACAGCACTTACAGTTGACCGGGGCAGCTCTAGCAGGGCAGAAATTTGAACATACTTGTTGGAAAGGTGGCATCCTATGACGGTGCCACGTTGAAAGTCACTGAGCTCTTCAGTAAGGCCATTCTACTGCCAATGTTTGTCTATGGAGATTGCATGGCTGTGTGCTTGATTTGATACACCTGTCAGCAACGGGTGTGGCTGAAATAGCCGAATCCACTAATTTGAAGGGGTGGAAAAAGTACTCAAATGTCATACTTGAGTAAAAGTAAAGATACCTTAATAGAAAATGACTCAACTAAAAGTGAAAGTCACCCAGTAAAATACTACTTGAGTAAAAGTCTAAAAGTATTTGGTTTAAAATATACTTAAGTATCAAAAGTAAATGGAATTGCTAAAATATACTTAAGTATCAAAAGTAAAAGTAAAAGTATTAATAATTTCAAATTCCTTATATTATGCAAACCAGACCGCACAAGTTTAATTTTATTTTTTATTTACCAGGGGCACACTCCAACACTCAGAAATTAATTTACAAATGAAGCATTTGTGTTTAGTGAGTCAGCCAGATCAGAGGCAGTAGGGATGACCAGGGATGTTCTCTTGATAAGTGCGTGAATTTGACCATTTTCCTGTCAAAATGTAACGAGTACTTTTGAGTAAAAATTACATTATTTTCTTTAGGAACGTAGTGAAGTAAAAGTAAAAGTAGTCAAAAATATAAATAGTAAAGTAAAGTACAGATACCCCCCAAAACTACTTAAGTAGTACTTTAAAGTATTTTTACTTAAGTACTTTACACCCCTGGTGTCCACATACTTTCATATATATATAGTGTACATCACACAAATTACATATCCAACCTTACTGCTGTAATACATGCAGATTTCCTCTAGCCTTGCTTGTGTTCCAAATAACTTTAGTCCCTCTCTAGCATTCATGGGCCTAGGTTAAGTCCAGGAGTCAGCAGTCTCCATTGAGTGACTATAGCTATGATTCATAAATACATAAATAAAGAGACAAAGAGAGAGAGACAGAAAGTTAAGGTCGCCAAAGTAGGAATTGGAAACCAAGAGGAGTTGGCAACTGCATATCAAGATAATCAATGCTTTAAACTTCCTTGACACTTGGCCATAGCCCTCCAGTCCAGAGGTAATCTCGGGTTGGACCTGGACCTGAACGGACCAGAGGACAAACAGACCCGGACCAGAACCGACCCAATCGAAAGAAAAAACAAGGGGGACCCAAGAATAATCAGACCCGAACCCGGATGGACCTGGCGACAACCAGACCTAGACCCGATAGCCCTCCAGTGTAGACTAGACCCGATTGGACCTGAGTGATAACAAAATAGTTTATCAGCTCTTCTGGTTAATGAATAGGTCTTTATATGTCGGCTAGGCCTTCTATAAGTAATACATTCACATTATTTGCAGAAAATAAATATGCTATAGGCTATACAGTGCCGTGGTCGGGTCCATTCCGGTCTATCAGCTGTAGTTACATAGACCCGAGACCAGATGACAATCAAACAGGACCTGACCAGGACCCGGGGAAAAAGTTAGAATTTTGGAGCCATACCCGCTCGGGTCCCAGGTCTTGGGTTCGGGTGGACCCGTGAAGAACTCTACTCCAGTGTATCCAGTTCCACTTTGAGCCCAGAGAATCTCCCATGAAAAGTTAAAGCCCCAGACGCCAGCCCCTTTGATGGACAGCTGAATGGAAGGCAGCCACTTCTTCCACATCACTGCCTCCAATTTTCTGAAGGTGGTAAACTTAGGAGATAGTGTCACCACTAAATTATATGAGGATGTAGCTCGGAGGAAACACAACAACTCAACACAAACACCCTGGTTCCCCAGATATGGAATTAATTATTGACTAGATGAAGGTGTAGGGTGTTAAGATAGATCGTGTGATAGTGGATCAAGGCAACAAAGGGCCAGTATGATGCAGGAAGAGCCGGTGCAGAAGCCATCAGGGTCAGCCAATTTCCCAGGGGGGGATAGAGCTGTGACAATGTTCCTGAACCCTGATCTAACCTCCGGACAACTCACAGTAAAACACTCATCTTCTCAATGTGAGGTAGTGTAGGGATCACATCAAAGATTAAGGTGTACTTCACCTAAGAGCCTATCATTATTTTGATAAGACTATGACAGACACCTTCAATCACCCTTTTTACAGATTGAAAGACAAACAGGGTAATTTTACAGACACTTCTGTTAGCGGTTGCTGTATACTGTACTCAATTTCAGTTTCATAGTAAAATGTACTTGTCGTGTAGACTTTTCACATCCATCAGTGGACAGCTCTCATATAACTTGAAAGACTGTTTGCACAATGTGTGTAATGAACACCACCAAATCACTCCATAAATGACAGAAACTGGACTGCACGTTCATCCACTACTTTAATCTGTATCTTATTGAAAGGAAATGTTTGACTTCTGCAACCCTTTCCGAGTTTTGAAAGTTTGTATCATTATCGCTCAATTGACGCTCCTCTGGAAAAGAACACTCAATCATTTACTAAGTTTGATTAAAACAGCTCCCTCCATCTTACCTTCGTGTTGAGGGAAAAGTAACCCTTCAAAACTTGAAAAATATTATATGAAAAACATACATATTTCATGAATCTCTCCAAATCTTGCGAAGCCAAAAAAAAAAGGCTTTTTCAATAGAGATAATGCATACAGCAGATGGCCTCTTCTCATCAAATTGTCTGTGATTGTTTCAGTCCGTTCTAGGATTGTTGTTGTTTTTTATCTCATTACATTCACATCTGTGTGAGACTAACAGGTGTGGGGTAAAAGAGAGATAGGCGACAGAAAATTGGGAAGCCTCGGAACCTAGCCGATGTAACACTATAGCAGATGAATTAGAAAGAAAATCAAACCATTTTCTTCCCACTTGAAGATGATTCTAGGCTGTCAGGGAGGGCACAGCAAATCTGGCTCCATAGTAAGTGTGAAGCACGTCAACAAATGTTTTTAGAGAAAATTAGGAGTGTGAACGTAAAAAGGCACATTTCACCATCATCAGCATTGTTCTGCTGTTGAAACTGTTCAAGGGAATATACAATGCTTAGAGAGTTACCAGCTATGCTCCATGCAACTATGCAGTACAATATTAGAGGGAGAAAAAAAAAACAGAGCTTTTTATTATTTGTTGGATGATCCTCACTTTACTCATTTGGCTAGCTATGGTGTATATTCATTAACATTTCTGGAAAAAACGAAACATTCATCCACCGCTGTCTGTTCTCTTCTCCTCCTTGTGTGCCAGGGCGGCCACACAGCAAAAACTAGGAAGAGGATGAAAGTTTTCATTTAATGTCACCCACTAACTGCCCCCCCCACCCCCCATCCCCAGTGCCACCCTCAAGGGCACCCTGCTCATACAATGTGGAGGAGATTACCACAGAAGCTAAGTGCTGTCAATGTTACACCAGAAAAGCAGAGACTCCATCTATCTTTGCAAGCTGGGTTAAAACTAAGATGTTTAATTTCTTACTTTTTATCATGTCCATGCAGGCCACTCTGCTTCAGTTTCAAACTAGTTCTTTTCACAATTCAAGTCCCAACATAAAATCTCAAGCTCCCCCAAATCTTTACTGACTGAGTCCCAAGATGTCCCAAAAATCTGGATATTTCCAATCTTGGCTTGATGGGGTGCATGGAATTAAAAGAGGCAATTACAGAAAAATGAAATCTTGTGTTTTCTTTACAAATGTGGACCAAGGGAAAGCAGATTACGATAAATCCAAACTGCCTGTGAATTCATGGGGTCCCTGAATGACAGAACTTGTTATTACTGTATGTAAACACTGCCAAGCTGATGATATTGTGGTAAAACACATCGTACATAAAACATCCCTGGACATGTTCAATTACCCAAAGCACATTAAGAGCCTCATGAACAGCAGTCAAGATTTTGGGGGATTTAATCGTCTTTATACAATTATGTACAAATGCTGAAAGAGTTTTGGTGATGCCAGTTTGGACAGTAAATAAGTGCTAACAGTTTGAAGATTGCAGGGTCCCTTTATCAAAATCTAACATTCTTTTATTTACTCCCTTGTAAAAGAGGCCTTGGCCTCAATAGGATTTCCCTGTTTAAATTCATTTAAATTAAATAAATAAAAACGTATTTGTGAAATTGTGAAAAGCTGTACAGAATTACCACATACTCTGCAAAACTGACATTTTATAGTCTTGCATATTGATTTTGATGGTTTCTGCCCCTGCATTTACCAACAAATCAGTACAACTGGCATATTATATATCCCATTAAGACTAAATATACTTTTTGCCAAACCAAAGTCCATTAACCAAATTCTTAATTTGGTGCAAATATTATTATTTTCTAGGTCTCATTATTCCTTTTCACAGCACTGTCTCTGTGATGCAGGTTATTCTCACCATCTGCATTGGCAGATTAAGCTAAGGAGGCCTTCATTATCCAGCCACAGCCACAGACAACGCATCATTTCTATGCGTTTCAGGCTCTGGTTGCGAGGAAGAGATTTAGCCCCCCCTCAACATATCACCTTGGAAGGCCATTAAAGTCTAACCATGTGAATAGCACCTATTCAGGGAGAACTCATTGTTCACGCCAAGGTAAGTGGGGAAACCTTTAGACTATAATCACTGCCGCACACGACACACACTGACTTGAAAAGAGGAGAGGGAGAAATTCAGAAAATAAATATTAAGATACAGAGGCTGGTCCTTCGGCTTGTGGAGATAGTGTGTGCACAGGAGCAAGTCTAATTATTTTTTCCCTCTGAACCAAATTAGAAAGGATGCCAAGCAAAACATGTAAACCTATTGATGATTCTGGATGTATGCATGCCACACAACATATCCCCTCTACCATTGTCAAAGGATGGTGAGGAAGGCTTGAGTCAATGAAACCCTATGGGATGAAAACAGCAAAGAACAAACAAACCCACTGGGAAAACACAAGAGGATCTTCAGCATCCATCACACATCCTGATTAGGAGGCTGCAGTGATATAGTCAAACATTGCTCAGCAAACATGAATAAATCCCTCTAAATGGACCAGCACAATGTCCACTAGCTAAGGTTTTACATTATGTGTTTTAGAGACAGCCTCGCATGTCTAAGGAGAAAGGGGTCAGCCATTCAAATCTAACGGGTAAATATGCTGTGCGACTGCATCCCCCTACGCAGTATTTGCTAATTTATCTGTCAACAATATTAATTCTGATTTGAATTTCAGAGTAACTTAATCAGAACAAATATCAAATATTTTAAGTAATATTAATATCGTAACATGTTGGGTCAAAGTAATCACACAGCCAACAATACATTTCATCACAATAATCATGGCAGACTCACTACAACAATACTAACATTTTCTGTTAAGTTGTCCTTTTACCATACAGTAATACAGTGGCTTGCGAAAGTATTCACCACCCTTCGCATTTTTCCTATTTTGTTGCCTTACAACCTGGAATTAAAATGGATTTTTTGGGGGTTTGTATCATTTGATTTACACAACATGCCTACCACTTTGAAGATGCATTTTATTTTTTTTGTGAAACAAACAAGAAATAAGACAAAAAAAAACAGAAAACTTGGTGCCCCTTGCTTAGTGGTGTTGCAGACTCTGGGGCCTTTCAGAACAGGTGTATATACAGTGGGGGGAAAAAGTATTTAATCAGCCACCAATTGTGCAAGTTCTCCCACTTAAAAAGATGAGAGAGGCCTGTAATTTACATCATAGGTACACGTCAACTATGACAGACAAAATGAGAAAAAAAAATCCAGAAAATCACATTGTAGGATTTTTAATGAATTTATTTGCAAATTATGGTGGAAAATAAGTATTTGGTCAATAACAAAAGTTTCTCAATACTTTGTTATATACCCTTTGTTGGCAATGACACAGGTCAAACGTTTTCTGTAAGTCTTCACAAGGTTTTCACACACTGTTGCTGGTATTTTGGCCCATTCCTCCATGCAGATCTCCTCTAGAGCAGTGATGTTTGGGGGCTGTCGCTGGGCAACACGGACTTTCAACTCCCTCCAAAGATTTTCTATGGGGTTGAGATCTGGAGACTGGCTAGGCCACTCCAGGACCTTGAAATGCTTCTTACGAAGCCACTCCTTCGTTGCCCGGGCGGTGTGTTTGGGATCATTGTCATGCTGAAAGACCCAGCCACGTTTCATCTTCAATGCCCTTGCTGATGGAAGGAGGTTTTCACTAAAAATCTCACGATACATGGCCCCATTCATTCTTTCCTTTACACGGATCAGTCGTCCTGGTCCCTTTGCAGAAAAACAGCCCCAAAGCATGATGTTTCCACCTCCATGCTTCACAGTAGGTATGTTGTTCTTTGGATGCAACTCAGCATTCTTTGTCCTCCAAACACAACGAGTTGAGTTTTTACCAAAAAGTTCTATTTTGGCCCATTCTTCAAGGCAAAACTGTTCCAGCTCCTTCAAGTTGGAAGGGTTCCTCTGGTGTACAGCAATCTTTAAGTCATACCACAGATTCTCAATTGGATTGAGGTCTGGGCTTTGACCAGGCCATTCAAAGGCATTTAAATGTTTCTCCTTAAACCACTCAAGTGTTGCTTTAGCAGTATGCTTAGGGTCATTGTCCTGCTGGAAGGTGAAACTCCGTCCCAGTCTCAAATCTCTGGAAGACTGAAACAGGTTTCCCTCAAGAATTTCCCTGTATTTAGCGCCATCCATCATTCCTTCAATTCTGACCAGTTTCCCAGTCCCCACAGCATGATGCTGCCACCACCATGCTTCACTGTGGGGATGGTGTTCTCGGGGTGATGAGAGGTGTTGGGTTTGCGCCAGACATAGCGTTTTCCTTGATGGCCAAAAAGCTCAATTTTAGTCTCATCTGACCAGAGTACCTTCTTCCATATGTTTGGGGAGTCTCCCACATGCTTTTTGTCGAACACCAAACATGTTTGCTTATTTTTTTCTTTAAGCAATGGCTTTTTTCTGGCCATTATTCCGTAAAGCCCAGCTCTGTGGAGTGTATGGCATAAAGTGGTCCTATGGACAGATACTCCAATCTCCGCTCTGGAGCTTTGCAGCTCCTTCAGGGTTATCTTTGGTCTCTTTGTTGCCTCTCTGATTGATGCTCTCCTTGCTTGGTCCGTGAGTTTTGGTGGGCGGCCCTCTCTTGGCAGGTTTGTTGTGGTGACATATTCTTTCCATTTTTAAATAATGGATTTAATGGTGCTCCGTGGGATGTTCAAAGTTTCCAATATTTTTTTATAACCCAACCCTGATCTGTACTTCTCCACAACTTTGTCCCTTACCTGTTTGTAGAGCTTATTGGTCTTCATGGTGCCGCTTGCTTGGTGGTGCCCCTTGCTTAGTGGTGTTGCAGACTCTGGGGCCTTTCAGAACAGGTGTATATACAGTGGGGGGAAAAAGTATTTAATCAGCCACCAATTGTGCAAGTTCTCCCACTTAAAAAGATGAGAGAGGCCTGTAATTTACATCATAGGTACACGTCAACTATGACAGACAAAATGAGAAAAAAAAATCCAGAAAATCACATTGTAGGATTTTTAATGAATTTATTTGCAAATTATGGTGGAAAATAAGTATTTGGTCAATAACAAAAGTTTCTCAATACTTTGTTATATACCCTTTGTTGGCAATGACACAGGTCAAACGTTTTCTGTAAGTCTTCACAAGGTTTTCACACACTGTTGCTGGTATTTTGGCCCATTCCTCCATGCAGATCTCCTCTAGAGCAGTGATGTTTGGGGGCTGTCGCTGGGCAACACGGACTTTCAACTCCCTCCAAAGATTTTCTATGGGGTTGAGATCTGGAGACTGGCTAGGCCACTCCAGGACCTTGAAATGCTTCTTACGAAGCCACTCCTTCGTTGCCCGGGCGGTGTGTTTGGGATCATTGTCATGCTGAAAGACCCAGCCACGTTTCATCTTCAATGCCCTTGCTGATGGAAGGAGGTTTTCACTAAAAATCTCACGATACATGGCCCCATTCATTCTTTCCTTTACACGGATCAGTCGTCCTGGTCCCTTTGCAGAAAAACAGCCCCAAAGCATGATGTTTCCACCTCCATGCTTCACAGTAGGTATGTTGTTCTTTGGATGCAACTCAGCATTCTTTGTCCTCCAAACACAACGAGTTGAGTTTTTACCAAAAAGTAGTTCTATTTTGGTTTCATCTGACCATTTGACATTCTCCCAATCCTCTTCTGGATCATCCAATGCACTCTAGCAAACTTCAGACGGGCCTGGACATGTACTGGCTTAAGCAGGGGGACACGTCTGGCACTGCAGGATTTGAGTCCCTGGCGGCGTAGTGTGTTACTGATGGTAGGCTTTGTTACTTTGGTCCCAGCTCTCTGCAGGTCATTCACTAGGTCCCCCCGTGTGGTTCTGGGATTTTTGCTCACCGTTCTTGTGATCATTTTGACCCCACGGGTGAGATCTTGCGTGGAGCCCCAGATCGAGGGAGATTATCAGTGGTCTTGTATGTCTTCCATTTCCTAATAATTGCTCCCACAGTTGATTTCTTCAAACCAAGCTGCTTACCTATTGCAGATTCAGTCTTCCCAGCCTGGTGCAGGTCTACAATTTTGTTTCTGGTGTCCTTTGACAGCTCTTTGGTCTTAGCCATAGTGGAGTTTGGAGTGTGACTGTTTGAGGTTGTGGACAGGTGTCTTTTATACTGATAACAAGTTCAAACAGGTGCCATTAATACAGGTAACGAGTGGAGGACAGGGGAGCCTCTTAAAGAAGAAGTTACAGGTCTGTGAGAGCCAGAAATCTTGCTTGTTTGTAGGTGACCAAATACTTATTTTCCACCATAACTTGCAAATAAATTCATAAAAAATCCTACAATGTGATCTTCTGGAGAAAAAAATTCTCAATTTGTCTGTCATAGTTGACGTGTACCTATGATGAAAATTACAGGCCTCTCTCATCTTTTTAAGTGGGAGAACTTGCACAATTGGTGGCTGACTAAATACTTTTTTTCCCCACTGTATACTGAGATCATGTGACAGATCATGTGACACTTAGATTGGACTTTATTTAACTAATTATGTGACTTCTGAAGGTAATTGGTTGCACCAGATCTTATTTAGGGGCTTCATAGCAAAGGGGGTGAATACAAATGCATGCACCACTTTTCCGTTATTTATTTTAGAGAATTTCTTTGAAACAACTTATTTTTTTAATTTCACTTCACCAATTTGGACTATTATGTGTATGTCCATTACATGAAATCCAAATAAAAATCCATTTAAATTACAGGTTATAATGCAACAAAATAGGAAAAACGCCAAGGGGGATGAATATATTTGCAAGGCACTGTAGGTGCCAATTTGGACATTGGCATTAAAGACCACTGGAGCAAACATTGGTTTGACTTGATGTTGAACTGCTTTCAAAATGAATGCCCTGTTTGGCTGAAGTGAGGTTTGAAGTGAATAATTGACGTATTTGGGGGGTGGATAACAGCTAACTTCCTGCAATTCTACACATTTTGCCATGGTGAAAATACAACATGAAATCAAATCAAATCAAATGTTATTTGTCACATGCGCCGAATACAACTAAAAATATATATTTTTTTACATTTTAATGGAAAACTATTACATTAAGGTACTCAATTGTTACCCAGAAATGATTTGATATTGATATAAATAAATAAAAACCGGCAGCATTGGGCCTTTAAGAAAACAGAGAGTCCACCCAAGTCAAACAAGAGGCCCCGTATCTCAATTATATATTTTGCTGAAGCCTTGGGTTGTGTCCTCTTGTCAAGACCCACCTATCTCCTCCAGTACATTGTGGGCCCAACCATGGGGCCCCAGACAATAAATAAATAAATACAAAATATAATTTTTGGGGGGGCATGGGTTGGGGCCCCCAGAGCCTGCAGGCCCCCACGCACTGCGGGGGCTGAGGGGGAGTGTGCTATGCTAGCACTATACACGACATAAACATTTGTGAAATGAGATGGTCATGATACATAGATACATTGTGGACTGTTTTTCCTTCATATAATTCACAGGTAACAGAACTTCCTCTCCAGCTAAACGGACCAGTGTCAGTCAGCCGGTGGAGCTGATGTTGGTGTGCATTTTTACAAGCAAAAATAGTTTTCTGGCATTTCATGGGTGATAAATTATGCTAATCCTTAAGGGGCACTGGGGTGGAAATGAATGAAGTGAGAGAAAAGGCGAGATTAGCATATCCTAAATCCATTTACAGACCGGCAGTGTTTGGAGCAGGGCTCCAGTTCCACACGTTATTATTCCATCATCGATGCTTCATTTCAACCCAACCTCCATCCCCCACAAACCCATTCCCAGCCTTCACTTAAAGCAGCACGCTTATTTGCTTAATATTTGTTATACTCCATTTTGGATTAGTGTGATACCTGAGGAGAGAGATTATTTGAGTATGGACATGAACTGTGCAAAACAACAGGACACAACAAAGGACTTATTGAACTGGATCAGAAAAACACAAATGGACAACACTTGACATGACCTGACATAAAGCCTACATAATGTTATTATCAATGTGACATAACACCAGTCATAACAGGTAATTACAGACGTAATGACAACCGTTCTCATGCAAAGTGTCAACCCAATGATCATACATGTGACAGCTTCACCAACAGACAATGTCCATGTTTATAAACTTGATAAAGTGATTCCCTATTAAGGCAAATATGATCATATATGTAGGCTTTATAGCCATCTTGTGAAAAATTACAAGATTCAAACCTGGGCCTTTGATCCTGCACAACTGATTTGACAAACACTACTGAAAAACACAAACCTCAATGTTGGAAACACATTAGGACATTATCCAGGATGAAATAGGGGCTTCAGCACCAGCAACCTCTTGACTGCAGAGCCTGACAGAGATCCAGGATGGGAGAGAAAGGAGAAAGGCACCTCTAAAAGCAAGGTGTTTCATAGGCTGGATGTCCTTATTTAGAGGCTTGTGTGAATTCACAGTCAAAAGTAATCAGCCACGTCCCCAGACTGCTCCTCTCTTTTCCAAGGCCCATAGCCAGCGAAAACATATTTCCATTTTAACGCCTTCTGATGATCAAAGCATCAGCTTAATATAATCAGCTCAAACCCATTTACTGGCGAGCCCCACCGCTGCGTCTGGGGAGCGCTTCCCTTCCCAACCCTATCTATTCTAAAACAGGTGCTATAATAGTAAATTAATTAGGCTGAGGAGATGCACCTTGTACTCGGCTGCCGCCATCTCCTTGTGGGTCACAGCCTCCAGGAAAATGCCATCTGGGCAGCGTTTCCCCAGGGAGGCCTGAAGGGAGGGGGGTGGGGTGTTGAGGCGCGTACTGCCACTGACTGGACCTGCGCTTGACTGTGGAGGTTTTTACATGACAATTAACCTTATTAGCCTTTGGCTTACTGTGTATTTGCTTCTGTATTATTTAATCCTTGAGGGGGGTGTTGGTGGTGAAGGGTGTTACAGCACCCCAACATGTCGCCTCCTGCAAATGTTTACAGATTGTGGCGGCTGCTACGCATGAGAATGACAGAGGGGCAGCGACCTTGGCTGTACGGTTGACATCCCGCAAAGTAACTGCAACCTCTCATACAGCTAATTTATTCCCATGGTGGGTTCAGTCCGCTACAGTGGGAGAAGACCATCATTGTCCAGAGCTGAAGATAATACGGTGGCACAAAAGAGAGATGGGAGGTCGAAGACCAACCAACCTGCGCCTGTGCTCAGGCTGCCCATCACATATCCCACTAGTTGATAAACCTCAAGGTTATTTAGGCAGAGGAAAACAAGAGTCAAGGGTGCTCCATGGCACATTCACATGAGGACAGCTTTTAATTGCCTAAAAGATCTCATAAACTCCAGAGACGGATTTGGATGTGGCTGAACTTAAAGCGCCCACGCAGCTCTGCTCCGCTGAGGCCGGCTAAGCTAATAGCATGTAGCACTGGAAAATGTGAGGAAGGGTTTGACTCCTGAGCCTGAAATCTGAGCGTCAGCTTGTTTTCAAGACCCTGTCTCTCCATGAAATAGGGAAGAAAAGAGAAAACCCTGCTTAATGAGGTAAAAACAGATGCTTAAAATTTATGCTTACAGGATTGCCCCGTGACTGTTGATGTAATTACTTGGGGAGCCATGGGCCCCTGGGGAAAGGGAGGCAAGGTATGACGGTAAAGATGAGACTGTGAGAGGAGGAGCAGATGAATTAATACGCAAAACAAGTTGAAATAACTTAAAGATACAGAAAAAAACCACCAAGTGGTGTGGATAGAGATGTGAGATCACAGTATCATTACTGATAAACACAATGGAGCACTGAAAGCTAAAGCGATTAGCTGGGCATTTTGCTTTTCTCTTCCCTCTACCCCTCCTCCTCTCTAAGGATGGGAGTCCCCACCGTTTGCCACACAGATTTAGTGATTAATCAAACGTGTGGGGGAGAGGGAGCTGGAGAAGGAGTGGGGCCAACCGAGGGCCCACGCCAGAGCAGTGTGCCTGAGGAGCTCTGGGAACCCCTCTTCTCCAGGCCTCCAGGGCCCCGGGATCAGCTTAAAAAAATATTGGGATTTGACGGGAAGCTGGGCGGTAAGCCCCGAGCAGATGGTCCATGATGTTCAGTTAAGACCGCGATTGATTTGAGGAAACAGATATCCCCCCTCCTCGTTAAATTGAAAGCACCTCTGGGACGGCAGTCAAGTGCTTTTCTAACCTCTGCCGTCAGAACCAGAGAGCGCCAAATAGACAAGCAGCAACGCTCGAATTCTCCAGCAGGGAGAGGGGCTGCTCAACCCCCTGATCCCCTTAATAATGGGGGCCTGGCAAAGAGGGGAAATGACCCCTCTACAAGAGGAACCAGGCAGATTCAGCCAAAGGGGGTTGATCTGGAGAAGAGTGTAGTTGCCTGACCTTATCTTAACCTGGTTCATGAAAGTTTCAACTTGAAGTTGAAAGGGTTACAGGGATACTGGAATGAGAGGGGGACCAGGGGGATCAATCCAAATCAATTCAACAAAAGTGTCTCTCCAGTCATGGTTACAGATAAACCCATAATGTAGGCTATCAGATAAGAGTGCAGATGAGAATCAACAGAGTTGTTCTCTGCCTGTAGCATATGCTAAGCGCTCAGTTCAGAGTTTTGAAATACAATATGCAACCGAGGCACTTCAAGTATAATACAGTACGACATGTCCTAGCACCATGTGCTATGGATAAATTAAATTACTGAAATTAAATAAACTTAATCAACGATTACCAAAATCAGGTAACAAGTAAAATGTGCAATACAATTCTACCTTTGACTTAAAATAAGAGGCACTTTTTTGTCCTAGGTAAACACCAACGTTTTAAAGTGGAAATAGCAAAGCTATTATTATCGTGATATTAGAAAAGTTATTCTTCACTGTGTTTCTGAGCACACATACTGCAGCTTAATCACAATAAAAATCAGAAAAAATGATATTAATCAAAAAACAAACAAACAATCACTTAAGAATATAAATAAAAAACATCTTTACAGTGCGCCGTTGAACCGGAAATCTAGTGAAAGGTAACAATGTGAGGCAGAGCTGGTCAGAAAGCCATGTGCTGAAAGCTGGTTGCAGGGCTGCAGTACACTGAGGCCTCTCCACTCATTGTTCACAAGATCTGCTGCTCTCTCTCACAATCTATGGCACACCTCTGGAAAAGCCGCCGTCGCATCCGTCTGGACAAACCTGAAGCACTGGAAAGGGGTAAGAAATAATGTATTTCTCTCTACACTGTTAGATTTGGATGTTGTATGTTTGCATGAGTGTGTGACTTTACTGCCAGTGGAAATAAAATGTACAGAAATAAAAAATTAAACCTTCAACTGGAGGATACAGATTTTTTTTAATTGGATTGGTATCGAATTCAGTGCAATTTGAGACACTCACTCCATCTTGACAATAACCAAGAAATAAAAAATCTAATACATGTACAATGTATTTTTAAATCTTTTAAATACTAAAACAATGTTTTAAAATTTTAGGGCCTTTTGAAGCTTTCAAAATAAATCAAAATGAGGGGGGGGGTCATAATACTCAAATCTATAAAACTAGTATTATCTATAAACACAGGTATATTAATGTATACATGTTAAGAGTGACAGTCTCACTACAAGGAGTCTGAGGCTCTACAAAATGTGCAGTCTTGATATAGATTTGTGTTAATAATCAGAGAGATGATCTTGCGAGAGGTGCATGGATATTAAAAGCCATAGTTTTTAGAGGGAGCGGGTTTGTCTATAATCAATTCTCTTCCTGGAGCCACACATTAATTGCGTAAAATGATAGGCTTCCATCAACACATCCTTGAACTTAAAAAGCTTGGTGCTGCTTTTTTCTCTTCTTCTATTCAATCAAATCATCTCGACAATTGCCCTCCTTTGGGGAGATATTATGTTAAGTCTTTTGTGTTTCAGTGTTACAAATTAGCCTTCAAGCTTAATTCTGAAGAAAGTGCAAAAACTTGAGGAGCAGAATGAGTCTCCATTATTCTACAGTACATCTGAAGATTATCACTGAGCAAAGTTACACATTTCAAAAGCACCAAATAGAACCCTGTCTTGTAGATATAACAAGTTAAAAAATCTGAGCATCCACCATCCACTTTTTTACTATAATATCAGTATTTTTATAGTATTTGTAAAATATATATATATATAGTATATAGACCTACTGTACACAGTAAGTATGACCGTAATTCAAGTCAGCCCTGCATTTATCTACAAAAACATTATGCCAATTCATCCTAGACAACTCTTAATATAAAGGAAAATACAGAAGATAACCAACAGCGGGAGAGTTTAGTCATTTATCAGGAAACAGAGTAAAAGGACTAGAAGGGCTGGTTTCTTATACAGACAAGAGATGGAAATTGCCACTGGAGAAAATGAGGGTTATTCAGTGTTCTAATAAGCACCTATTTTCTCTTGGTCCTAGCGGCCTTCTCACACGTCCTAAATCATTATTTAATTATAGTGGGATGGGGTGACTGTCAAAGGGTGCCTGTAGGAAGGAGCATGCTACTGCCCAGTACAAAGCCAGACATTACAAAGGTTTGAAAAGGTCCAAAGTCAGTACTTAAGATGAACCCCTATTTAATTTGAAAAAATGAAGGATAATGTTGTTCAGATAACTTAATATTGATATCTTTATAGGTCATCAATGTTATCCCTTACATTAAATGTCTCATTCAATAAATCAAAAGACAGAGAGATATGATCAAGTATGATTAAATAATGGGATTCAATAAGACATAGTGCCAATTTACTGCAAGTTGTATTCCCAGTCATGTTATATTTTGTCCCATGATGTCCAGTTCTTTGAGGACAGCTGGGTGATGCTAGTGCAGGGGCGGACTGGTCATTTCGTGAAAATGCCGGATGGGCTGGTATTATGTTTTGGGGACCAGTGGGCCTGTCTAACTTTTTTTTATGTTGTTGTTGCGCAAAACGATAATTATTTGGCTAATAATGAGGGTCTCAAGGAAAAAAAGGGCAGGTGTGGCAGCCACAAAGGGAAAAAAATGGGCTGGTGTGTTTCGAAATGCTAGGGCCGATTTCTAGTCCCAGTCATTTTTTTAAAATCGCAAATATATATACATACACATACATACATACATATACATACACATATTTACTTATCCTTTAAAAAAATATATTTCCCTTTATTACTTTCCAACCCCACCACCCCTTCCATACCTGGAGTAAACTAGTGAACAACAACGCTTAGGCCTCTACTTCCAGCTTATACATCCTATATACATTTTACATTTTATGGACACAGTCAATTTTACAATAATTATATTTGTTTGTTTTTACTCCTGAACTTCCTCTACCCTCAACCTCTCCGATCATTTTCATGATGTCCATCCGGTTTGCTTCTATATGCCATATTTCTCCAACTGTGCTCCTTCACATAAGCTCTCAACCTGTAACCTATATACTTATTATGGACACAGCATAACCTACATTAGTTATCTTGCTGTTATTAGTTGTTGTTAGTTGTTATTAGTCCCATCATTCAGCTCCATTCAACACCTCCCATCTGTCTCTTAACACCATCCATATTTCAAGAGATTATATTTTGATAGTGCCTCTTCTTTGTAGTTTTTGCACACAATTAAATATGTGTTGGTGTCAGAAAGATAATATCAGAAAGGTATAACTTGATACATTAAGGTGTTAGCATACCTGAATAATAATATTGCTTAGCATTTTTGTAAATACTGACTGAAAAAATAATTGTACTCCATTCAAAGTATGTCAAAAACAAAATGAATTAGCCTTATTCTGCATCATCTTGATGTGAACTGTTCTGTATTGCAGACTGGAGCGGACTTGTAAAGAAGACTAAAGGATGCCTACCCACCCAGGCTGTAGCTGTACTAACCATTGGTGTGTACTGTAGCCTAGTGTTTTGATGCCATCTATTGGAATAAATGCTCAATTTATCAAGGAGAATATACAGAGTGACTACCAACTGAAATTATTTTGATCCTGCTCATAATAAAAGTGGTCAATTATAAATATAGCAGTTATACTTACTAAATTCTACCCAACATTCTACCCAATAGTAAACATTCTGCTAATGTTTATCTCAACTACATCTACTAAGTCAAATTTCAAATGCTGAAATGGTGATATGATCGTGACCTGAAGATATCTTGATTTTTATAAAGAAAAACTATGAATTGGATCAATAAAAAACATACCACTTTTCTCCCAACATGTGGAAATCACAGAGAACTCAAATTAAATACAAAGTGGATGGTTTCCTGTATCAAACCCATACAAAGGTTGAACTTTATACATGCTATGAATAATGTAATAACAATGAACATACGGTAAATTCTAACGATATCACAAGGTATTTCATTTCTTTATGCACACATATGTCGCTCCATCAAATTGGGTTAACTCTTGGGTTCACCCACATACGTTCTATGGTTCACCCACCACTGTTAAACAGCACATAATACTGTATCTTTGTTTTAGAAATCTTATCTCCCTCTACTTTAATCTTACTGCAGGGGGCACTGCCTCCAAACAAATATGAAGCACTCATCTCATCTCACTCACTTCAATTACTTCTGATTAAAGACATACAGTTGAAGTCAGAAGTTTACATACACTTAGGTTGGAGTCATCAAAACTCATTTTTCAACCACTCCACACATTTCTTGTTAACAAACTATAGTTTTGGCAAGTTGGTTAGGACATCTACGTTGTGCATGACACAAGTTATTTCTCCAACAATTGTTTACAGACAGATTATTTCACTTATAATTCACTGTATCACAATTCCAGTGGGTCAGAAGTTTACATACACTAAATTGACTGTGCCTTTAAACAGCTTGGAAAATTCCAGAAAATTATGTAATGGCTTTAGAAGCTTCTGATAATTTACATCATTTGAGTCAATTGGAGGTGTACCTGTAGATGTATTTCAAGGCCTACCTTCAAACTCAGTGCCTCTTTGCTTGACATCATGGGAAAATCTAAAGAAATCAGCCAAGACCTCAGAAAAAAATTGTAGACCTCCACAAGTCTGGTTCATCCTTGGGAGCAATTTCCAAATGCCTGAAGGTACCACGTTCATCTGTACAAACAATAGTACGCAAGTATAAACACCATGGGACCACACAGCCGTCATACCGCTCAGGAAGGAGACGCGTTCTGTCTCCTAGAGATGAATGTACTTTGGTGCGAAAAGTGCAAATCAATCACAGAACAACAGCAAAGGACCTTGTGAAGATGCTGGAGGAAACAGGTACAAAGGTATCTATATCCACACTAAAACGAGTCCTATATTGACATAACCTGAAAGGCCGCTCAGCAAGGAAGAAGCCACTGCTCTAAAACCGCCATAAAAAAGCCAGACTACGGTTTGCAACTGCACATGGGGACAAAGATTGTACTTTTTGGAGAAATGTCCTCTGGTCTGATGAAACAAAAATATAACTGTTTGGCTATAATGACCATCGTTATGTTTGGAGGAAAAAGGGGGTGCTTGCAAGCCGAAGAACACCATCCCAACCGTGAAGCACGGGGGTGAAAGCATCATGCTGTGGGGGTGCTATGCTGCAGGAGGGACTGGTGCACTTCACAAAATAGATGGCATCATGAGGAAGGAAAATTACGTGGATATATTGAAGCAACATCTCAAGACATCAGTCAGGAAGTTAAAGCTTGGTCGCAAATGGGTCTTCCAAATGGACAATGACCCCAAGCATACTTCCAAAGTTGTGGCAAAATGGCTTAAGGACAACAAAGTCAAGGTATTGGAGTGGCCATCACAAAGCCCTGACCTCAATCTTATAGAACATTTGTGGGCAGAACTGAAAAGGCATGTGCGAGCAAGGAGGCCTACAAACCTGACTCAGTTACACCAGCTCTGTCAGGAGGAATGGGCCAAAATTCACCCAACTTATTGTGGGAAGCTTGTGGAATGCTACCCGAAACGTTTGACCCAAGTTACACAATTTAAAGGCAATGCTACCAAATACTAATTGAGTGTATGTAAACTTCTGACCCACTGGGAATGTGATGAAAGAAATAAAAGCTGAAATGAATCCTTCTCTCTGCTATTATTCTGACATTTCACATTCTTAAAATAAAGTGGTGATCCCAACTGACCTAAGACAGGGACATTTTACTAGGATTAAATGTCAGGAATTGTGAAAAACTGAGTTTAAATGTATTTGGCTAAGGTGTATGTAAACTTCCGACTTCAACTGTATGTTCCCTAGGAAAGCCCTGCTATCAGACCAGACAGAATCCATGGGAAAAACTGACATTGTAAAATCGTACAGTCAAAATCTTTACTTTTTGAAGATAACAAATATTTGTTCAAAAGGTAATTGTTCTTTACATTGGAATGCCTTCAAAAATGTAAAAGGCAAAGAAGAACTTACTCAGATTTACGGATATCTGACATGCCATATGTGGATGGTTGCAGCAAATATGGGAAGGAGGAGGTTTTCTATGCAACCATTGTGGGCAAATAAACTGCTCAGGGACATCAGTAGAATTGTCACTGTGGGGTAGTGGCACTCACATCAAATAGCCTGGTTCTGATGACCCTGTTGGCCTGGAGAAGGCCATGAGCAAGGAAAGCTTCACTACACACTCGCTGTCCCTGTACACACACACTCTCTCCATCATCACACCTTCTCAATGGTCTAGCATCGGCCTTGGCTGCACAGGGCAAAGGGTTCATTTGATAATTGACTTAAACCTAGGACTAATTCCAGGGACATTTTTTTCATCTCTGCCACTGGGATCAATCTGAACTCAAATTGTGGGGAGGGTCTGGCCTCCATCAGAAGGACATTTTCCCTCCATCACATGCTAATAAAGGCTTGACATTAATTGGACTAAAAAGCAGCTGAGCTCTGGGGGAGGCTGCTACACAGTCATGTGTGAAGTGGGCTCTGGGAAGAGAGTGGCCTTGAGAGGGTGACAGCAAATTACAGTCTACTGATTCAGCCGAAGAGAACATAATAAAACAAGTTTGTCAGTGATCCTGTAAGTGCCTGTAACACTCTGAATGTGTCTACAGACTTCTAGGGCTGGAATTCAATGGAAACCACCATAACAATGCTTACACAGTGTCCTTGTGTACAAAGTACTTACCCATGAAGACATCTGATGCCTTTTCTCCAGTTTTCCAAACACATAATCGGGACAACTGGCAAGATATTCTTACTGTACCTGTGTGATTGCAGCATAACAATCAAATTCTTTGCAAGAACAATGTACAAAACAAAAACATAACTGAGAAAAAATAATCCTTTAGTTGATGTTTAATACTTTTACAAAAGTCAATTTCAAGGTGATTCTATTATCTTTTCAGCACTCCAAATCACAAAGCAGACTTTTGGTATGCTCTATTTTCTCATTTCAGCAAGAAAGTCAATCTTAAAGCGGTTGAAGATAAATCACTTAACCCTGGCTAGATGTAGCTTTCCACAGTCATCTAAAAAGGTCTGAACAATAAATGTTTGCAAAAAGTAAGTTCACATTCCTGCAACCAATGTGAAAGCCTGTCCACAATATTGAGACACATCCAAATGCATTTTGACAGAGCAGATATTTATCCCAATCCCTCAAACAGATGGCTGTGCTCATTGTGCTGCTTGCTGTCACCAGCGTCTAAGATTTATGACAATTACAGCGCCGGCCATTAGTAGCCTCATAATCAGCACTATTATATATGGATTGCAGCAAAAAATTGACTGTGACTGCTGTTTATGGGATATCAGGTGTTTTGGACAAATGTTCCCCTTGCTGTCTTCACTCAGTATGGCAGCTCTTAATGGCTTGGAACTATAACCTCTCAGAAGGGGAAAACACGATGGGAGGTTAAAATAAAAAGCAAAAGTGCCCAATTATTCATGAATGATGCCTTCCCATTTTCAGCTGTCAGTTTGTACACATTACCTCAATCCATTCTGCTCCTCTCTAAATAACAGGCTTCTGTCTGATGTTTGTCAGTCACAGTATGCAAAGACCACAGAGAGCTGAACCGTGACATCTGTTCTCTCACAATTAAACTGTGCTTAAGATAACTAGTGACACCCAGCAGAATGAGGGGAAAACAGCGCATTACATTCACAAAAAAATGCTTGTTGTGTCTGGGATCATAACGGCACAGCCAGCAAAAGTGCTACAATAGAAAAACACAGATGCAAACAAAAGATAGTTTGAATAGAGAGAGCTCTATGGCACAGTGTTTGCATGTAGAAGATAAGTGTCAGTCAGCACCACTGAGTTGTTTATGGACTCGTTTGACCACCTGTACTGATATGCTCTGCCAGAGCAGAGTGTGGGGAGAGAATAAGCACCCTCACATATCCTGCTTTCACAGGATTCAGCACCTGCATGGGCACGCAAAACGCACACACATTCTCCCAGCTTTAGCACCCGAACTAGAGAACCCCAATCCCCCATGCTAAAGTGCCAATCAACAGATGCCAATTTTCAAGAAGGTCCCTAATTGCAGGTAGACATTTTGCACCACACTTCAGATGTTTTCTGACCAAGAAAAGGAGACAAAGACGAAGAAAACCTTGTAAGACTACTGAAGGGATCTCTTGTGTACAATTAAATGGTCAGAGCATCATTGGACAAAAGCAGCTAGAGCTAACTATAAAAGGAAGCTAAGGTTCTGCAAACAGACAGTTAAAAAAATTTTTTTCAATACTGTAGATGACTGCCCTCCTCACAATGAGGCTGGATAATTTTTTCACATTGCAATAAAATTGTTAAATTCCAGCTGTTAAGAGTAGTTAAGATACCCCAGTGCAGTTCCACAAAATCAACAACAGACAACATTTTCTAGGAATTACTACAGTACTTTAAGGCAGGTCTTCTAAGGCTCTAGTCAACAGCAGAGTGTGTTTCCCTAGGCAGCTCCCAATCTACATTTCTGGTCCTGTTTTACTGTGGTGGAAATCCTGTCAAGAGGAGTAGTCATAGGCCCTCTATCAGCAGTGGCTGAAGCCTGCTGGAAAACCTAGATTGAGGTCTTCATTCTCAAGTGTCTCCTGGACATCTGGTAATATTGTTTTTAAATCCTTCATTTACATTGGAAGATTAAGACAAGACAGACTCTTGAGAGGTCTTTAACCATATTAGTTGCAGCTTTCTCTGGCGCAAGATGGAGTTGCTGACTTTAAAATGAAGTTTTGGGTCTCCTTTCCTGGGGTTTGCCCATAAACCGTTTAAATTTCCTGTATCAGAACTAGCAGGTGTTTAAGAATTCATTATTCCACCAAGCTTTTAAGACAAAGTGGTCTCAGGTTAATCCTACACGGAAATTAAACCCATTAAAATATTCAAGTTAAGAAATACCGGCTATGATAACCCTGCCCAGATATTAACACATACATGTACAGTGCACACAAAGTTGACTGGTCTCCATTGCATGTCACCATGCGCCATTAACACCACCGGGCTGAGCAGTCATATTCACATGCAGTTCAGTCACTCAATTAATGTGATTTATTGCACTGGTTAGTGCAGCATGTGGGTGAATCTCTCTCTGAGTGCCCAGGGGGTCAGATGGCTAACAACAGACCTGGCTCAGCCTCAGAGTAGGCCTAATGACAGGGTCTGGGGGTACCAGGGTGGAAGAGGGGCCCTATTATCTCTGACTGACAGGCCCCCAGCTCAATGGGCTCTAATTGGTGGTCAGCGCCGCCCCTCCACTCCTCCTGCTCAGCAGCAGCTCCTCCTCCCACTTTACCACGCCATTAAGTTCCTCTTGTTGGAGGCCCTGAGGGGAGCTCATACACCCAGCATAATGGAGACAGATTTATCCCTCAACCTTATTTATGACGTATTACAACCTAATTACAAAGACTTATGGAGCTAATTGCTTGTAAAGCATCAAACTGACCACATTAATTTTATATCATTTGTACAATAAAGATTACATTACGTAAGTAAGTGAGCACCGCAAAAATACTATTTCTCCATAATCTTTTAAAACATTTATATCTTGAGAAAGAAGTACTAGGTATGAAGAACTCCATTTACTACCTTCACAGGAACACAGATTGATATAGAATATTACCAAATATATGCTAACACTAAAAAAAAACTGCATAGTAGGCATACACATAATATACACACAGTATAGGAGTATGTAAACTGAACAGAAAACTATTCTAGAAGACAGCTTGAAAATAGACATGTATCATGTCATAATACACACAAAATACATTGCCATTTAATCCCTGCTATAATCTACACATGGCTGCTCACAGTCACACACAAGCCTAAATAGGAAGTCTAATAACAATCAATGCAGCGATGCGTACTGGCTGCATGACTGACTTCTTTCCCCAAAGGCTGTAAGATTCCCTAGACAGTATTGGGTGGCAGCAGAGAGTTGACTGATTAAATATTCTTTTCAAATTGAATTTGACCAAGTTATTTGTTCCAGTGCAAATTCTGACATTTGAGAAATCAACTCATTTGAATATTACTCACTTGTATTTTGTTATTGAGAATATAGAGTTGGAAACTACACATATGAAACTTTGCAGATAAGAGAAAATGGTTTCTCAAAAAGTCACCAACTCTTTTAACATGAAACTACTAGAGAATTCTGTGTGCATATGCATATGAATAACACATTAATTAATGATTGAGAAGATCCTTGTGCCAATTGTTCCTTTTGAAAAATCACTTGAGGGAAGTTAAAAAGCAGCACCATAGGAAACAAAATGGACAGTTCGACACCTGGACAGTATCTGACAACCACAATAATCTAACACTGACATTATAATATTAATGTTCATTTTACATTATTCATATACAATTTAATTTGTGACATTTCTTGATATCTTTATAGTATGATGTGTCATAGCTTTATATAAAATCATAGAAGCTATATCATCAACTTTCACACATTCTTCTATAAACTGTTTCTCCGCTCATCGGTTAGTAACGAGGAAGTTAATTACATCATTACAACTCATTTGTAAGTGCTGCAGTGATGTCCTGCCTTGCCCTTGAGACAGCAGGCTGGAATGCCCTGGGGGGCTTGCCTTGCCTTCACAGCCCCACTCAATTCACATTTCCATAAAGCTCTTAGACCTTGTACAGAAGAAACCTATATTCTGTTCTGAGTTTGAGGCATCAACTCAGTAACATACATTACATTATGGACATGGCTCATTGTTTAATAGCTGTACTGTGCAGTGAAAAAGTAATCTGCCTGTCTGTCAATGTAAATAGCTACAACACTAAGCATGTCCAGAAAGCTGCATACGAAGCAGGGAAAGAGGACAACTCACCTTCCGAGAGTTATTCCATTGCCTGGCGACTGGAGGGAAAACAACCGGGGAACTCCAGTCTTCACTGAAAGCTTCTCATCATACCAAGCAGAATAAGAGAACCATGCTGAAGTCCTGGCAGATTCCTCTGTGTTCTCCACTCCCATTTCTTCTGTGGCGGTTTGAGCATGACACAAGGGCCACCTAGAGAGAGAGCAGGTAGAAACATTAAAACCGGGGCTATTCACACTACCTGGAACTCGTCTTCATTTCACCCAGAAGATAGTAGACTGTGGATGCCTGGCTTGGCACTCCATCCAAAACAAATACACTCAGGGTTTTCAGCCATGTAACCCTGTCGGGCCCTGCCTTTGAAATGCTTTCTACCCCACAACACAAGACGGCTTTCATTATCTTCACAGTCGCAGCAAGGCCTAGCTTTAAAAGCTACTGATTTCTTTTTTCCTTTAGCCTCCCACACAAAGGAAGGGCATTTTGTAAATTACTTGCTCGTTTCAGACCAACAAAAGGTACTTTCATTGAAAACCTCCCATTTGATTTTGCTCAAATTTCATTACAAGGATTGAAAAAGGGAAAGAAAAAGGAGGAAATAAAAAAACAGATGGCGTCCTCATTCAGTGCCCTGAAAGGATTTATCTATGTGCCTTTATAAACTGTGGCAATCCAAAGCGTTTCAGTTGGCTAAAAAAAGAACTTGACAAAATTATTGGTTTGCCATATCTTACAAAACTGACATGAGCAACTCAAAGAAAAGCCTTCTCTCCCACATGTTGTTTCAGTGAATCGCCTGCCTAGATCAAAATAATGGAGATTAAATATTTCATTAGAAATGATAGTTGGATATGAAATAGGCTGTCATATTAGTAGCAACCTGCCTATGGCCTTCAGTGTGTGCTATTCACCTAGACAACAGAAGAGAGGGGGGCATGTATTGAGCCTTTCATTCAAGACTGATCAATTTTCCATCATCAACACAGATAGGGATTAAACAAATAATTACACACAGGATTGGTCTGCAGAGCACCCCCACCTTCACACACAATACAAAACAGTTCAAACTAAACAAAAAAAAAAAAATGTTTCATGACACAAAAAATATGCATTCTTCCATGAGAGAAAGAGACACAGAGATGGGCTGTATAATTCCTTCTATGGCCACAATAGGCATTTCAGCCTACTTATTTTTCATTTGTGGGTAATTACAGGGTTGTGTCTACCACACTCATAGAGGAGAAAGAGTGAAAGTGAACAAGATAACTTAGAAATGTTGTTCATCCCCAGATTGCTGAAAGTTGTTGAACCTGAAACCTGTTGGGATAGCCACAATTTTTCACATACGGTTGAAGTCGGAAATGTACATACACTAAGGTTGGAGTAATTAAAACTCGTTTTTCAACCACTCCACAAATTTCGTGTTAACAAACTATAGTTTTGGCAGGTCGGTTAGGACATCTACTATGTGCATGACACAAGTAATTTTTCCAACAATTGTTTACAGACAGATTATTTCCTTTAAACAGCTTGGAAAATTACAGAAAATGATGTCATGGCTTTAGAAGCTTCTGATAGGCTAATTGACATCATTTGAGTCAATTGGAGGTGTACCTGTGGATGTATTTCAAGGCCTACCTTCAAACTCAGTGCCTCTTGGCTTGACATCATGGGAAAATCTAAAGAAATCAGCCAAGTTCTGTCTCCTAGAGATGAACGTACTTTGGTGTGAAAAGTGCAAATCAATCCCAGAACAGCAGCAAAGGACCTTGTGAAGATGCTGGAGGCAACGGGTACAAAAGTATCTATAACCACAGTAAAACGAGTTCTATATCGACATAACCTGAAAGGCCGCTCAGCAAGGAAGAAGCCACTGCTCCAAAAACCGCCATAAAAAAGCCAGACTACGGTTTGCAACTGCACATGGGGACAAAGATCGTACTTTTTGGAGAAATCTTCTCTGGTCTGATGAAACAAAAATAGAACTGTTTGGCCATAATGACCATCGTTATGTTTGGAGGAAAAAGGGGAACTCTTGTAAGCCGAAGAACACCATCCCAACCGTGAAGCACAGGGTTGGCAGCATCATGCTGTGGGGGTGCTTTGCTGCAGGAGGGACTGGTGCACTTCACAAAATAGATGGCATCATGACGAAGGAAAATTACGTGGATATATTGAAGCAACATCTCAAGACATCAGTCAGGAAGTTAAAGCTTGGTCGCAAATGGGTCTTACAAATGGACAAATACCCCAAGCATACTTCCAAAGTTGTGGCAAAATGGCTTAAGGACAACAAAGTCAAGGTGTTGGAGTGGCCATCACAAAGCCCTGACCTCAATCCTATAGAACATTTGTGGGCAGAACTGAAAAAGCATGTGCGAGCAATGAGGCCTACAAACCTGACTCAGTTACACCAGCTCTGTCAGGAGGAATGGGCCATAATTCACCCAACTTATTGTGGGAAGCTTGTGGAAGGCTACCCGAAACGTTTGACCGAAGTTAAACAATTTAAAGGCAATGCTACCAAATACTATCTGAGTGTATGTAAACTTATGACCCACTGGGAATGTGATGAAAGAAATAAAAGCTGAAATAAATCATTCTCTCTACTATTATTCTGACATTTCACATTCTTAAAATAAAGTGGTGATCCTAACTAAGACAGGGAATTTAAATGTCAGGAATTGTGAAAAACTGAGTTTAAATGTATTTGGCTAAGGTGTATGTAAACTTCCGACTTCAACTGTAACACACTTTCTCAAATCAGGTAGGCTACTATGCATCATGAGTTATGACAAGGAGGACTGGTGCTACATATTTTCATAGAGCAGCTGTGTTCTTAGTGTAGTCTGAGATAAATAAATGTGATGTTTCATTGCTTTCATTTGACATCTGACAGCTCATCATGACATATGTAGGGTAACTAGCCCCACGGGGTAAATTGCACCCTCCCCTGTAACTCTTACCGAAACCACTTTATGTCACAAATTTGTTTACCAATACTTTCCCTGGCTAGCAGTACTCTTGCTCAACTAAAAATGTAATCTGTCTCATCTACATTTTTTAAGTCACTCCAACAAAACAATTCTGAGGTAAGTTGATCTAATATTTCTTCATTTAGAATACGTTATATATACACTGAATGTACAAAATATTAAGAACACCTGCTCTTTCTATGATATGGACTGACCAGGTGAATCCAGCTGAAAGCTATGATCCCTTATTGATGTCACTTGTTAAATCCACTTCAATCAGTGTAGATGAAGGGGAGGAGACAGGTTAAAGAAGGATTGTTAAGCCTTGAGACAATTGAGACATGGATTGTATATATGTGCCATTCAAAGGGTGAATGGACAAGACAAAAGATTGAAGTGCCTTTGAACAGGGTATGGTAGTAGGTGCCAGGCGCACCGGTTTGTGTTAAGAACTGCAAGATAAATAATCCACTTGTTTATAGAGAATGTTTTTTTAACAGTTTTTAATAAAGCAGTCAAATGTAAGATGTGTGTTGGGGGCAACTCTCCCCCTCAATATCCTTCATTTCGAAATGATGACCATTGTGGGCCATGAGCCTATAGACCTACAACCTGTCCGCAGGCATAGCCATTTGTCTAGTCTTACGATAGCCTATACAATTATCAACTTTTGGTGGATTTGAACTTGGCATTGATTAATTAGAATGTTGCAAATGTGTTTTAAATCAATATATCAATGGGGTGAAAGTAGATCTAAAGAGCGGCTGAACTCACCGATTCCGCATGTGTTTTTCTGCTACTCATTAAAAAAACTAGATTTGAGTCTTAGGGGTGTGGTTTGATGTGGGTGTGTTATGTTCGCTTTATTTTACCCTGCCAGTTACTGTTGTTTGTCCCTCTTGACGCACAGTAGCAACAACATAGCCATTACCACTTCCTCAAAATAGTCAGAATTTATCTAAAATAAATCGAAATCTTAGTCGCGCAGTTTTACATCTAGCTAAGGTGTTTGGTGCAGTATTTCTCAAGGTGAAAATGTGCATGATAAACTAATCAGGGCACTGCAGACAGTATCGAGTCAGCTGCGCTCAGGACTGATTTCTGAGAATATGTCTACAACTTCATAATCTGCAAGCTGTCAAACTATTGTAAATAAAGCACAAGCTGCCCAAAATCACTAGCTAGCTTGCTAAATTCCATCTCTGTGTTTGTCAATGAAACTACCTAGTAGCTAGGAGGCAGTCCACGTTAGCTAAATCAGTTTATCAAGTCACTGGCGAGTGGCGACGTGTCTGCATCCTTTTTTTTTCTAACTTTTTTTTTTATTGAAGCGAACCTTATATAAACTTAGATGGACTGGACATGTCTGAGTCATTTCAAGTGTGCAACATTATTTGGGTGTTTCCGCCCGGTCCAAAACCAAAACCAAGACATGTATGGTAGCTAAAAGAGAAGACATAGCGGGAAGAAAGATGGCTACCGCGGGAGAAAGCTAAGCTAACGTCGGCGCTAACAAGATAGCTAGCTAGCATCATCCTGTGTTGGATTTGTCTGTGGAAAAGTTGACATTTGCATGGAGGAGAGAGAAACTACTACTAACCGTGAGTTGATCTGCTTTTGCTCACTAGCTGTGAATAATCCAAGTAAAGGATGAAAATGAAGGGTAAATGTTGTAGTTGAAATTTAGAAGAAATTGCCTGCATTGTCATTGGGTGAGCTGAAAGAAATATGTGAGAGTCTAAAACAGGAAGTTAGTGAGGACACTGCAAATTCATCTCTTTTTTTGGGAGAGCTATCATTCCGTACTTGGAGGGAGATAAAGTTACTCAGTTGAAAGTTGTTTTTGGCAGTAAATTATCAGATTGACAGTTTGGGGAACGTGGGTGACATTGTTGAAGAGAGTGTATCAGGATGAGGATCACGGGAAGCCCGATGTGGTTACATCCCATGTACAGAAGAATATAGTTCAGAATCGTTGGCCAGAAAAATAAAAAAAAACGTTACAAAAAACTTCAACAGTCTTGAGGCAGATTGAGAGAGCTCTGAAAAAAGGCTATCATGGTTAAATTGTTGAAGCTCTCATTCAGTCAATCGCTCCAGAGGTTAACTGAAAAGCTACCTAGAAAGCAGAACTGAGTTGACTGAGCTCATTGAGACAAATACTGAGAACTCACTACATTGAAAAAGATGCAGCAGAGCTGTATCACTCATTGACCAGTGCAGTTCAAGAACGCAAAGAAACCCCAATTCAGTTCTTAGTGCATGCAGTGGACATCAGACAGAAAGTTGTCTTTGTACCAGAAAGAGCTAAAGCCAGATTGAAGTACAACCCTGAACCAAACACAGTTCTTGCAGACAGTGATGACAGGTCTCCAAGATGACGTCATATGTGCAGATCTCAAGACTTTGCTACAGGATCCAAACGTAAGAGACATTACTGGAGAAGATGAATACTGTCTACAGTCTGGAGATAGAAAACAAAAACAAGCAGTCAGCCATTTTGAAGAGCAGAGGAGCTATTGTAGCTGCGGTTCAGGAAGAGGAGAAAAATGACACAGAACAGGTCAGTGGTTCCGGTAAGGGGAAAGGCCACACACCTATATCAAATACCTTGGTTGAGAAGCTTGACACTGCAAATAAAGCCATCTGTGATGCTAATCAAAACCTCACCACACAGGTAGCCAGCCTCACTCAGACAAATAGGGCAAAGACCGAGAAGTACACACACCAGCCACGTACTAAGGAAACATATTCTGATGGTGGTGATGGGAAGTGCAAACCAAGACGTTGTCAAAAGTGTGAGGAGTCCAACCCTGATGGAAGATGTCGACATTGTTACAAATGTGGCAGTAGTGAACACTTTTCTACAGGCTGTCGTAAACAAAGAGAGAATACTGCAACTATAAGCAAGATTGAGATTCCTCTCACTGATATATGTTCAGCTGCAATTACAGAGTATCAGTTGCCACTTTCCAGGAAGCAAGAGAAAGATGCCAAGCAGGTAGGACACAGATGTTTAGTCCAGGGCTCTCTTGATGGAATCAACCCCTCAGTGTGGTGGGATACTGGATCACAAGTGTCAATTGTGGGGTTGAACTGGAAGAAGAAACACTTACCTGACGTTGAAATCAGACCCGTTGAAGAACTACTTGATGATGGAGGGTTGAACCTCACAGCTGCTAATGGAACAAGTGTACCTTACGAGGGCTGGATTTAAGTGGAATTTGGTCTGCCAGACAACCCAGACAGGATGTTGTCAGTCCCAGTTTTGGTGAGTACCAGCTCTATTGAGATTAATAGGGTTCAACTTGATTGAAGAGTTGGCACAAGAAGATTCAACAGCAGACAGAACTATTTAATCAAGTCAGTTTGTTCACAGCCTATGCTCAGCATTGGATATATGGCCTAGAAAGGCAAAAGCTGTTTTTACAGTGCTGAAGAAACACTGACAGTGACGTTGCAAGACTTCGACCAAAAGACACCTTCATTCCAAAATACAAAGTAGCAAAAGTGAACTGTGGCAGGTTGAACAAGTGGTTGATGACAGGAGCTCATGTTACAACCCAATGAGAATACTCCATGGCCCATTGGATTATCAGTGAAGGAACAAGTTGTACAGCTCCCACATGAAGACAAAGCTGTTCTCACAGTGACACTGGAGAACACAACATAAAATGACATTATTCTCCAGAATAGAATTGTGCTTGTGAGGCAAAACCAGCACCTCAAGAGTAAAGACCACAAGGCCCAGATCGGGACCTGAAAGGCAAAGTAGATGAACACCAAGAGACAAAAGCTGAAGAGGTGAGTTGGGACTTACGAATGCTCCAGCGGCTTTCCAGCGCTACATGGAGGGTTGTCTGGGAGACTTGAGAGATGAGATGTGTGTCCCTTACCTTAATGATATCCTGGTCTTCAGTCAAGAATTTGATCAACACATTGAGAATGTTCGCAAAGTGCAGCAAAGAAAAAAGGATTGTGGAATCAAGCTAACGGCCAAGAAATGTGATCTCTTCGAGAGACGTGTGCTAAGTGTGACGTGTGATCTCAGAGAATGGATACTGCATGAACCCCAAAGAAGTGGAGGCTATACAAGCTCTGACAGTGAAAAACCAAAGACAGTCAAGGAGGTGAGAACACTGGTTGGCTTCTTGGGATACTACAGAGCTTACATCGCACATTTCTCCAGGAGCGCCAAGCTGCTCTACGAGTTGTTATCACACCTGAATACTGAAAAGAAGAAAGAACCGAAGAAGAAGAATCGTGGATGTCGGGTCTTTCCAGCTGCCACAATCCCAAGCAGTGGAATGGACAGAGAAACATCAAAAGGTGCAGTGAAACGCCTTCTCAGGGAGTGGCCTCATTTGCAAGTGGCTGAAGATGGAATCCTACGACGAAAGACAACTTCAAGAACTCAGCTAGTCATACCTGAAGGATTCAAGACCATCATCTACAAGCAACTGCACGAAGCGATGGGCCACTTGGGTACTGATAGAATGGTATCTCTAGGCAGAGAACGCTTCTTTTGGCCGAAGATAAGAGAAGAGATGGAACACTATGTGACAAAAGTCTGCCGCTGTCTGAAACAAAATAAACCCAATAGAACAACAAGAACACTGTTACAAAGCATCGAAACCTCTGCTCCATTTGAGATGATCTCCATCAACTACCTTAATCTGGAGAGAAGCAAACGTGGTGTTGAATACATGCTGGTGATTGTAGACCACTTCACAAAGTTTGGCCAGGCTTATGCTACACTGAACAAGTCCGGCAAGACTGCAGCACGCAAGATCTTCAATGACTTCATTCTGCGCTTCGGCTACCCATCCAAAATTCATCATGATCAGGGGAGGGAGTTTGAGAATGAACTGTTCAGAAAGTTGCAAAGCTACAGTTGGATACATCACTCAAGAACAACCCAAAACCATCCACAATCAAACCCAGCAGAACGCTTCAACAGAACCTTGTTAGGTATGCTGAGGACACTGGAAGAAACACAGAAACTGAACTGGAAGGATTACCTCAACAAAGTTCTTCATGCCTACAACTTAACTGTACATGAATCAACTGGTTTTTCACCCTTTCCCCTTCTTCTTGGATGAGAACCAATACTGCCAATTGACCTGATGTTCCCAAGAGAAGGAGGAACAACACAGTCTCATGCAGGATATGCAGAGAAATTGAAAACGTTGATGCAAGAAGCTTATGACATTGTGACAAAGAACATGAAAAAAGCAACAACAAGAGGACAAACCTACTACAATCAAAGAACATGGAGTTTAGTACTGAAACTCGGAGACCATATCCTGATAAGAAACATTTTACAGAGAGAAGGACCTAGCAAAATCTGTGCTTACTCTGAAAACAAAATCCATGTGGTTAAAGAAAGAAAAGGAGTGAACAGTCCAGTCTGTGGTACAACCGTTGGATGGAATCGGATGAGAAAGAGTCCTACATAGAAATATTCTGTTAACCTGACCTTACCTCATCGATAGACAAAACAGCAAACCTGAAAGAGAAAAACAGAGAACCAAGAAAATAATCAGTGAGACAAACAGTCAGACTCATACTTACCATGAAGGATCTGAAAATTCAAGTGAGGAAGAGTACACCCTGTGGATACCAAGACAAGAAAACAGTCTCAACCCTCAGGCAAGTGTCTTCTGACCTGCAGTAATGGAGCATCTTGAAGAAGCGGAAGCTGAGGCACCAGAGTACGCTCAGGATGAAAGTCATACTGAGGAGTCAGGAACTGAAGAGGAAACCAAAGCGGAACCAGAACAGGAGCATGAGCAGGATGAAGGTTAAGCTGAGGATACAGAACCAGAGGATGATCAAGATGAATCAGAGATAAGTAGACGTTCTACCAGAGTTCGCCAACCAAGAAACATCTACACCTATGACAGGTTGGGACAACCTTCAATCAAACCAGCGAACCAGAGAGTGTGTTGTGTAGCTGTGGAACAAGCAGCATCTGGAAGAATTCACAAGAAAATAACATGATCATCAGAAGACAAAGAATTCAAAAGAAACTTGGTAAATTCTGAGTGAAACTAGAGATACACTTTGAGTACACATCAGTAGAGAATAATTGTTTTGACAGAAGTGTGATGGAAGTGTGACAGAATGTATTGTCGACATAGAAGTCTTCTGTAATAGATGTTACTCCAATTAATGGTATTTAAGATTTGTTATAGTACATTAAGTGAGGTGGAATGGTAGATTTCCATATGTAACTTAATGGACTGGGGAGGGGGGGTCCACCAATGTACCTACAGTTAAAACAATACACCTCTTATGCAGGAATGTTGTACAATACTATGTATCCTGTGTGTATGCCTTTTGTAGTCAGAGAAGAGATGTGGAAGTACTCTGTGTAATGTAACTATATGCTTATCATTATATCATATTGTTGTTTGTTAATCTTCAGATTGTTATTCTGATACTGAAGCATAACATTTTCTTTGCTAACATTATTTTTTTTTGTCGGGGAGTGTGTTGTGCCCTAGAAACTGTGTAACTCTGTACATTCATTTGTTTATTCTACAAGCTAAACTGTTGAGTCAAATACCTGTAGAAGTAATCTATTGGAAATGGTACACTGTCTCTTTAAGAAGTAAGTCAACTTGAGAGTGAAGTCATGCAAGAGGTCAGTGAGTTCAGTCAGATTGCTATCATTGAAAATCTACACTACAAAAAAAGTTGGGGGCGAATTAAACCTAGCCTTATATAAAGTTGCCAAAACGAAGATGGACTTGAGTTGTCTGAGTCATTTCATGCGTGCAACACTATGATTGGATAGATCGCAATCAGCAGAGCTGTTTCTTGTGCATGACAATTCTTCATTGCGTTTCAATCCTGTGTTAGTGGACCAGTGTGCATGATTGTAATCCAAACCCATCCCTCATGTAAATTGTGATGAACTCAATTACACAAATCTCACAAAACTCAGTTTTGGAATATACTGACTTTATGACAAATTATCCTACTTACACTTTTTAGTCAATTTTGCACTGGAATAAATGTTTCTGACTAATATCGATGCCACATATGGCATTTTCCATCAAAGAAGTCGATTATTGCGTTCAGTTGCCCTTTAGTTTCTTCCCAGTATGGGACCTCCTATGTGTGCACATGCTTCACGTGAACTACATTTTTGTATAGGCCTAATAGTAAAGATAACTGTAAAAATGTATTATCTTTTAAAGTGGAACTGACAGCGTTTAAGCAACATGAAATCGTATTAAAATCTGCTGATATACACCCCCAGGAAGAATGACGCCTTTTATTTTCTGACAAGTAACCACTTAGATAATGTCATTTTCACGTTTTCATAAATTCATAGAATGTTTGGGAATTACATATAGTAAGGCATTTGTGAAAATTCTATAGCAATATAGAGTACGGGATTTGAACAATTAAGACACTTCAGTAAATAAAACCTAATAAAAACATCTGTGTGCCATATCCAATCAGAGCTACAGTAGGCCTCTATGCATATATATATACAGTGAGGGAAAAAAGTATTTGATCCCCTGCTGATTTTGTACGTTTGCCCACTGACAAAGACATGATCAGTCTATAATTTTAATGGTAGGTTAATTTGAACAGTGAGATACAGAATAACAACAAAAAAATCCAGAAAAACGCATGTCAAAAATGTTATAAATAGATTTGCATTTTAATGAGGGAAATAAGTATTTGACCCCTCTGCAAAACATGACTTAGTACTTGGTTGTAAAACCCTTGATGGCAATCAGAGAGGTCAGATGTTTCTTGTAGTTGGGCACCAGGTATGCACACATCTCAGGAGGAATTTTGTCCCACTCCTCTTTGCAGATCTTCTCCAAGTCATTAAGGTTTCAAGGCTGACGTTTGGCAACTCGAACTTTCAGCTCCCTCCACAGATTTTCTATGGGATTAAGGTCTGGAGACTGGCTAGGCCACTCCAGGACCTTAATGTGCTTCTTCTTGAGCCACTCCTTTGTTGCCTTGGCCGTGTGTTTTGGGTCATTGTCATGCTGGAATACCCATCCACGACCCATTTTCAATGCCCTGGCTGAGGGAAGGAGGTTCTCACCCAAGATTTGACGGTACATGACCCCGTCCATCGTCCCTTTGATGCGGTGAAGTTGTCCTGTCCCCTTAGCAGAAAAATACCCCCAAAGCATAATGTTTCCACCTCCATGTTTGACGGTGGGGATGGTGTTCTTGGGGTCATAGGCAGCATTCCTCCTCCTCCAAACACAGCGAGTTGAGTTGATGCCAAAGAGCTCGATTTTGGTCTCATCTGACCACAACACTTTCACCCAGTTCTCCTCTGAATCATTCAGATGTTCATTGGCAAACTTCAGACTGGCCTGTAAATGTGCTTTCTTGAGCAGGGGGACCTTGCGGGCGCTGCAGGATTTCAGTCCTTCACGGCGTAATGTGTTACCAATTGTTTTCTTGGTGACTATGGTCCCAGCTGCCTTGAGATCATTGACAAGATCCTCCCGTGTAGTTCTGGGCTGATTCCTCACCGTTCTCATGATCATTGTAACTCCACGAGGTGAGATCTTGCATGGAGCCCCAGGCCGAGGGAGATTGACAGTTCTTTTGTGTTTCTTCCATTTGCGAATAATCGCACCAACTGTTGTCACCTTCTCACCAAGCTGCTTGGCGATGGTCTTGTAGCCCATTCCAGCCTTGTGTAGGTCTACAATCTTGTCCCTGACATCCTTGAAGAGCTCTTTGGTCTTGGCCATGGTGGAGAGTTTGGAATCTGATTGATTGATTGCTTCTGTGGACAGGTGTCTTTTATACAGGTAACAAGTTGAGATTAGGAGCACTCCCTTTAAGAGTGTGCTCCTAATCTCAGCTCGTTACCTATATAAAAGACACCTTGGAGCAAGACATCTTTCTGATTGAGAGGGGGTCAAATACTTATTTCCCTCATTAAAATGCAAATCAATTTATAACATTTTTGACATGCGTTTTTCTGGATTTTTTTGTTGTTATTCTGTCTCTCACTGTTCAAATAAACCTACCATTAAAATTATAGACTGATCATTTCTTTGTCAGTGGGCAAACGTACAAAATCAGCAGGGGATCAAATACTTTTTTCCCTCACTGTAAGCCATTTACCACAGGGGCCTTCCATCATTCACTTTGAACTGGACTGTAGCTGTGTTCGAATACTCATACTAACTGCACTAACCTTTCTATTTGTGATGTGAATTGAGTATATAGTATGCTTATTGGTCATAGTATGGATATAGTTTGTATGCCAAAACTTCCCGGATGTCATACTAAATTCGCCAAAATACGAAGTATACATGCAGTGGACACTATTTCAGTGCTTTTAGGGCCCATAATGCAATTCTTCCGAAAATGGGCATGGCTTCAAAGTTTTCAGATTTGAAGAAAATGGCGGAAAATATGCAGCCGAAGTCCAACGAGAGCGGATACAAATTCATTGCGTTAACTAATTATGATAAATGTTAAGAAAATGTTGAGCAATGTAATAAAGTAATGACTTTTCAAATAAGTTATGTTACACGTTATGTTGGCTGACAATTTGTTAGCTACGCTATCCTTACGAACCGCATAGCATTACAGCAGTATGTACCGGTATGTTAGCTAGTTACCTAAGTTAACGTTAGTTGGCTACTAATACATCGAACTTGCCAGGCAGTATATTAACTATCTGCTATCTAACTAACTACCCAATGTTTATTGACTTGATTATTCACATAATTCTTAGCTAAGTGGTATAGTCGTTGTGCATTTCAATGGACATTGTTAATTCTGGCTATCTACTCCGATTTCAGAGCACTCTCGCGCAGAATAACTGAGGAATTTACTGACGCTCAACACCCGTTGAATATGGCCGGTGTCAGTAAATGTCAGCAAAAAAAAGCGTAATTAAATTGTTGCCAGCAGCACAGTTACAGTCACCAACACTCTGGATAACATGAAAACAGCCTAACCAGCTCTGCTAGGGCGAGTAAAATGGTCAGAGTGTTCTCTCATTTGTGTCTGGAAGTAGCTAGCTAACTGGCTGTTAGCTTGGGTGCGAAACGCTTTGGATTTACGAACGCCCAGAGCGCATTCTGGCACTCCAGATTGAATTCATGAACACACCCGAAATCGTAAAATGTTTTGCTAGTCATTTGTTATGCTAACAAGCTAACAAGAGGTTGCATAGCAACAGCATCAACTTCCGGTAGACAGGCGAAGCTCGTTTAGTACGCTCAACTGAAACGAAACCGTTCGTTTACAGTATACTAAAATGAACTAATAGTAAATAGTATGTAGAATAAACTCATTAAGTATGTAGTATACAGTATGTTAGTATGGGTATTCGAACACAGCTTGTGTGTTTACAGGCAGTAGCAACATTAGATCATTAGAACACATTTGCCAAAAGCCACAAAATACACCTGAATGGATTTCTGTAAATATGTAAATACCAAGGGAGTCCTCCTATATTTGGGAACTTCACAGTCCTATTGATCAAACAACCATGAAAAGGTAGGCTCTCTCTCCCTCAGTTGCCTATGCAAATCAACAACAACAAGATCAACAACTAATGCTGGCCAGAGCAATATGAGCTATAATATAACGAGGGAACATAAGATAAACCCTCTCAAACTTTTTCAGCTAGTTGGCTGTCAAAATTGCACTGATAAACGATGGGGAATAGTAGCCTGCTCGTCATTCTGCAGCTTGCCTGCCAATGCATGCTTGCCCCAACCCACGTTTTGACAACTGAATGGGAACTTGCCTGCCCGCCCGCCCATTTGATCGATGCCAAATACATTTGATTGAAAACTAAGACATATGCTAACTGTCGATAACAGTCGTTCAAGCAACATAGCTAGCACATCGATTCATATTTCTTGCTAGCTAACCAAGTGACACCTGGATCTCTAGCTGTAGCCACCGAAAAAACGATATGAGGGGGAAAAGCCTCCAATGACATCACATCCTCCCAGCAGATAGCTAGCTAAAGTTAGGCTCCGTGTTTTCAGCTTGCTAAATAAATAGCTAGCTACATAAATAGATGTGCTAGCCCAGGTGTGTCAAACTCAATCAGCGCACGGGCCATATTGAAAAAACACAACGAATTCGCAGGCCAGACATAGCCTATTTGTTTTTACAAAAATATGTGCAACTGCAACCCAAACTGGCCATTGTTTTATTAGAAAAAATAAGGCCCTTTATAATGTCCACTTATGTACATAGGATGCTGTATATAGCATTTTAACATATTAAAACAAAAGAAGAGATAAATAATATTTGTCCAGCCTTTGCTGCTATAATTGCATATGTGCATAATATGCTGCGACCCTAATCAAAAACGTTTGAACAAATCACTGGTGCGGTTGAATGCAGCATTGCTGTATGGTGCTCTCAAAATGTATTGTAGTTGAGTAGCCAGCCTATGCTACTGCTCAAATGCTGCTGTAATAGGCCTACATGTTTCTCCTTTGCATGGTGTTTTATTGCAGTTTTGTTTTTTGGTTATTCTTTGTCAAGCTTTAAAAACCAAAGCCAGACTGCAACATTTTAGTAGCCTAGCAAGACTGTGGCATGTGTCGAAACCACACACGAAATCAGCTAAATTGAAGTTCAATTCACAGACACTAGCGCACCAGGCTGTAATTCCATAAAATAGATGACTCAACTGTTGACTCATTTATACTCACTTGTGTGTCCTATTCGGCCCGCAGGCCTTGTGTTTGACACAAGTACGCTAGCCTATTAGCCATGTTATGACTGACTTGTGATCATTGCCCTTGCTAGTTTGATTGTATTGACATTCTCAGCCTAAATTATAGTCGTCCGTTTTTGTTCAAAATATTGAGTAATTGAAACTGAAACAGTGCATCCTGAATGGCTGGAGGCAGCAAACAATGTACCAGGCCAGCTGTGATTTTGAACCTGATAGCAATATTTTTTGGACTACCATCCATCTATTCTGGCAACAATGCCTTTCTGTCAGTGTTGCCAACTCCTCAGTAAGGAAAGTAGCTATTGGCTGTCCTAAAAGTCGCTAAATGACGCCAGAACCTAATTTGCATAATTGGCCATGTGCATGTAATTGTAATGGATGCTGTAGGAGAGAGGAATACAGTTGTGGGAAAGACAAAAAGCGAGTAAAAAACACCCTAAATATGTTTAGAACTACAAATTAACTTTCTTCTGTCGTTTTACATTTACATCCAGCCAGGGTGGGATCAGCCAGCGGAGGCTTTCCGCATGCGCGATTCATTTGCAGTCTGGACGCTTCCCGCATGCGCAATTCATTTGCAGTCTGGACGCGGAGGGGTGAACATCCCCTGCTCTGACTGCAGCTGGGAGGGACTGATGCGCGAGGACTGGGCCGCCTGTGAGGGCCACGGCAGCAACCGCTGCTCGTTGAGAAAAGTAAGAACAATACCTGCTTTCACGTCTCCAAAAGTCTCCAATAACACCAGAAAAAGTCGCTAGATTTGTCGCTAGTCGCTTTTATGAAAAATGTGTCGCTAGAAGGGTCTGAATACTCGCTAAATATAGCGACAAAGTCGCTAAGTTGGCAACACTGCTTTCGGTATGTCATGGAATTTGTAGTCAAATAGAACCTAATTTTAAAACTTCATATTAAGTTGGTTTTGAAGCATAAACTGGGAATTTTATATTTTTGACTGATTTATTATTGTCTGTTTGTTTCATATCTGCAAAGTATATAGTTAAGACGCTGTCAGTGCCACTTTAATGTGGCATGAACACAACCAGACATTATGTTTTATCTGATTGTCAAACAATTCTCGATTCTCCCACAATGTGATTTAGCCAACATTTTACTACGGAAGTCTCACTCTGACATTAGGCACTCTAGCATGGTGGTTGAAAATGATGTTTCATAAAGAAAGTACGCATATTTTCCCGATTTTCTCCTCTCCCCCTTGGTATTGTGTGTACCTACTTTTGCCAGCCCAGAGGGTATCAATTAGCTTCCATAGACACAAAGTTCGATTCAACAGCCACAAAGTCAAAATTAGCTAAAAAGCATTTTATTTATTTTAATTTTATTTTTCTTAATTTAAGGTTAGGGTTAGTCATAAGGTTAGCAGTGTGGTTACGGTTTAGGTTTCAAATTAAATTTTATGAAGATAAATTGTAGAAATGGGCAGGGTTTAGCTAGCCATAATTGGTGACTTTGCAAGTACAGTGGGGAAAAAAGTATTTAGTCAGCCACCAATTGTGCAATTTCTCCCACTTAAAAAGATGAGAGAGGCCTGTAATTTTCATCATAGGTACACGTCAACTATGACAGACAAAATGAGGGAAAAAAATCTAGAAAATCACATTGTAGGATTTTTAATGAATTTATTTGCAAATTATGGTGGAAAATAAGTATTTGGTCAATAACAAAAGTTTCTCAATACTTTGTTATATACCCTTTGTTGGCAATGACACAGGTCAAACGTTTTCTGTAAGTCTTCACAAGGTTTTCACACACTGTTGCTGGTATTTTGGCCCATTCCTCCATGCAGATCTCCTCTAGAGCAGTGATGTTTTGGGGCTGTCGCTGGGCAACACGGACTTTCAACTCCCTCCAAAGATTTTCTATGGGGTTGAGATCTGGAGACTGGCTAGGCCACTCCAGGACCTTGAAATGCTTCTTATGAAGCCACTCCTTCGTTGCCCGGGCGGTGTGTTTCGGATCATTGTCATGCTGAAAGACCCAGCCACGTTTCATCTTCAATGCCCTTGCTGATGGAAGGAGGTTTTCACTCAAATTCTCACGATACATGGCCCCATTCATTCTTTCCTTTACACGGATCAGTCGTCCTGGTCCCTTTGCAGAAAAACAGCCCCAAAGCATGATGTTTCCACCCCCATGCTTCACAGTAGGTATGGTGTTCTTTGGATGCAACTCAGCATTCTTTGTCCTCCAAACACGACGAGTTGAGTTTTTACCAAAAAGTTATATTTTGGTTTCATCTGACCATATGACATTCTCCCAATCCTCTTCTGGATCATCCAAATGCACTCTAGCAAACTTCAGACGGGCCTGGACATGTACTGGCTTAAGCAGGGGGACACGTCTGGCACTGCAGGATTTGAGTCCCTGGCGGCGTAGTGTGTTACTGATGGTAGGCTTTGTTACTTTGGTCCCAGCTCTCTGCAGGTCATTCACTAGGTCCCCCCGTGTGGTTCTGGGATTTTTGCTCACCGTTCTTGTGATCATTTTGACCCCACGGGGTGAGATCTTGCGTGGAGCCCCAGATCGAGGGAGATTATCAGTGGTCTTGTATGTCTTCCATTTCCTAATAATTGCTCCCACAGTTGATTTCTTCAAACCAAGATGCTGACCTATTGCAGATTCAGTCTTCCCAGCCTGGTGCAGGTCTACAATTTTGTTTCTGGTGTCCTTTGTCAGCTCTTTGGTCTTGGCCATAGTGGAGTTTAGAGTGTGACTGTTTGAGGTTGTGGACAGGTGTCTTTTATACTGATAACAAGTTCAAACAGGTGCCATTAATACAGGTAACGAGTGGAGGACAGAGGAGCCTCTTAAAGAAGAAGTTACAGGTCTGTGAGAGCCAGAAATCCTGCTTGTTTGTAGGTGACCAAATACTTATTTTCCACCATAATTTGCAAATAAATTCATTAAAAATCCTACAATGTGATTTTCTGGATTTTTTTTTCTAAATGTGTCATTGTTGACGTGTACCTATGATGAAAATTACAGGCCTCTCTCATCTTTTTAAGTGGGAGAACTTGCACAATTGGTGGCTGACTAAATACTTTTTTTCCCCACTGTAGAAGGATTTTTTTGTTTCTCAGGAGTATATTTTTAAGAAAACCTTTTACTTTCAAATTGCTTCTTTTTCATATATTTTTCGGATTTCAATTTTGTTTTTGTTTTGTTCATTTTCTAAAGCATTGAATATTTGGATTTCACTATTTTTCACTATTTTTGCCTTGTCTCACACAACATATTCTGATATGATTTACACTTAGAATTGTGTTTATAATTTTGAACATATGTAATGGACCTGTTTAGAAAAATAATCAAATAAATGGAAACTATATAAATATTTAATGGGCCATTTTGTTAAACATTCTTTTTTTTAAAACAAAACACTCACACTTGTGTTGTGTGGGAAATTATTATCTTATATTTTAGATGTGCTGTTAGCTTAATAAGAAAGCATTAATGATTAAACATAAAAGGTTTGTACTGTACTGATATAAATTGTTTAACCTAACAAGCTGTGATTAATGTGAGGAGCTGTTAGGGAGTAGGGTGTGATAAGGCTTGTGACTCACACTGCCTCTTTGTTGAACCGTCCAAGGACGTAGGTACAAATAGTATAGTTAGGGTTGGAAAGTACAGGGAAACTGTGTCTATGGGTGCTGACTCTCTGGACAAGTGCAAAACAACCAACACCTGGCAATAGTGAAGCGCCAAAGGGCTGGGACCAGCCTGTGCGCCAACGATAGGCTGAGTAAGTCTAAACCACGCTCAGTCTCTATTCTGATAGGCCAGCAGGGAGTGGGAACTATCTCTGTCAGAGTATTTAAAGAAGAACTTATAACAATGGACCAGTTCTCTGTCTGCCCTGCGTGGTATTTCAGTGAGCCCGTATACGAACTCTCATACTTACCATTTAAGCATTTGCATTAATAAATACTAGACTAACTTGGATACTGTGTAATGACCTCTTTTGTTCCCAATACCAGACTTGAATTGATGCAACTTATCAGTTGGTAATGACTATTTACAGGTTATTACCATCAGAAAGTAGCGACCTTTTGTATAAAATGGGTGTACTCCTGTTCAATACTGCTTATCAAATGACAAATTATATTTTACTGTCTTTATAGCAGTCAATCATATTGTAGTTTTCCATGAACACCCACTTATTTTTAACAACTAATGCAATTTATCATTACCCTGTCATTACCACATACAAAGAACACGTAGAGTGCCTTCAGAAAGTATTTACACCCCTTGACTTTTTCCACATTTTGTTGTGTTACAGGTGAATTTAAAATTTATAAACATTTCGATTTTTTTGTCACTGGCCTACACACAATACCCCATCATGTTAAAGTGCAATTATGTTTTTTGAAATGTTTACAATTTTAGCTGAAATGTCTTGAGTCAATAAGTATTCAACCTCTTTGTTATGGAAAGCCTAAATAGGTTCAGGAGCACATATTTCCTTAACAAGTCACATAGTAAGTTGCATGGACTCACTCTGTGTGCAACAATAGTGTTTAACATGATTTTTGAATGACTATCTCTGTATTCTTTTTTTGTTGTAATTTGTACCCCCTTTTTCGCCCCAATTTCATGATCACGATCTTGTCTCATCGCTGCAACTCCACTCCGTGCTCGGGAGACCAGGGAGGTTTTCCAATGCCTCGCAAAGAAGGGTGTCACGGTTTCGGCCGAGGCTGCTCCTCTTCCTTGTTCGGGCAGGCTTCGGCGGTCGTCGTCTCCGGAGTACTAGCTGCCACCGTTCTATGTTTCATGTTCATTTGGTTTTGTCTGTTCATAACACCTGTCCCTTATTTGTGTCTTAATTGTTTCCCTATTTAGTTTCGTGTGTTTGGGTCAGGTGTTATGCGTGATTGTTTTGTTGTCAGCTGTTGCTCGATATATTTGAGTCTCTCGTATGTGTTACGAGAGTTCGCACTGCGTGCGCTTTTTCTTGTTTTCTCCGCACAGTGTTTTGTGCGTAATCTGTTTGCGCCACCCGGTTGGGTTGACGTTTATGGTCGTGTCAGACTTGACTAAAGTTCTGTTAAAGTCCTCCTGGTTTCCTGCGCTTGATTCCTTCCTCATCTACACACACCACTCTGACAGAATCACGCATCATATCCATGGAATCAGCAGGAGCGACCGCGCCGACAGCCGAGATGGCTGAACGTCTTCGTGGCCAGGAGGACCGCATCAACCAGGTCTGTCATGCCCTGGAGGGGGTGATGAATACACTGCACCGATGGGAGACCAGCGGGGTTCCCACACCTCCACGAACCGAACCAGCCCCATCGGTCAGCCCTCCTGTCTCATCTCCGGAACCTAGTGGGATTCGGCTCTCGCTCCCGAGGGCGTACGACGGCTCCACTGCCGGGTGTCAAGGGTTCCTGCTGCAGGTGGAGCTCTACCTCGCCACCGTACACCCGGCGCCCTCGGGACACGAGAGCGTCTCAGCCCTCATCTCCTGTCTCACCGGCAAGGCGTTGGAGTGCGCCAACGCCGAGTGGAGGAGAATGGACGCCGCTACCACGAACTATGCGGAGTTCTCCCGCCGCTTCCGTGCTGTGTTCGACCATCCACCAGAGGGGAAGGCGGCGGGGGAGCGTCTATTCTACCTCCGACAGGGGATGAGGAGCGCCCAGGACTTTGCCTTGGAGTTTCGGACCCTAGCGGCTGATGCAGGGTGGAATGAGCGGGCCCATATCGACCATTTCCGCTGCAGCCTCCGGGAGGACGTCCAGCGAGAGTTGGCGTGCAGGGACACGTCGTTGACTTTCGACCAGCTTGTCGACATGGCCATCCGGCTGGATACCCTGCTCGCCACCCGTGGACGTTCCGGGAGGGGGTTGCCCATTCCACTCTCCAGCACCTCCGAGCCGAGCCCTATGGAGCTCGGAGGTGCTGGCGCTAGGGAACGGAGAAGGAGGAGCCCGAGGGGACCCGGCCCTTGCACCAACTGTGGTCGTGGAGGGCACACCGCGGCTAGGTGTTGGGGCGGGTCCTCCAGGGAGGTAGAAGGCAGGTCACGCATTGGGGGGTCCACCCAGGTGAGTAGGCGCCCTGCTTACCCAGAGCTTTCTGTCGTGCACCTAACCTTGCCTGTTTGCTTCCCACAGGTTGCACCTCGTTCCCAGCATAAGGCGCTGGTAGATTCAGGCGCAGCTGGGAATTTTATAGATCGCCAGTTCTGTATAGAGTTAGGGATTCCCCTCCTTCCTGTGGATAAGCCTTTCCCCGTCCATGCCCTAGATAGCCGTCCGTTAGGGTCTGGGTTGATTAGGGAGGTCACAGCACCCCTTCAGATGATGGCGCAGGAGGGTCATGAGGAGAGAATTCAGCTCTATCTGATTGACTCTCCTGCGTATCCGGTAGTGCTGGGTCTTCCCTGGTTGATGACTCATGACCCTATTATTAAGTGGCGAGAGAAAGCTCTTAAAGGGTGGTCTGCTCAATGTGAGGGGCGGTGTCTGGGTGTTTCCATAGGGGCGACCTCGGTGGAGAGTCCGAATCTAATGCCAGCACTGCAGATTCCCCCCGAGTATGAGGATTTGGCACTGGCGTTCAGTAAGACTCGGGCGGCGCAGCTGCCTCCTCATAGGCGGGGGGATTGTGCGATAGATCTCCAGTCAGGAGCAGCTCTCCCGCGGAGCCATGTGTATCCCTTGTCTCAAGAGGAGAGAAAGGCTATGGAGACGTACATCTCTGAGTCTCTTAGACAGGGATACATACGGCCCTCCGTTTCACCCGCTTCCTCAAGTTTCTTTTTTGTAAAGAAAAAGGATGGAGGTCTGCGCCCGTGTATTGATTACCGCGGTCTCAATCAGATCACAGTGAAGTACAGCTATCCACTTCCTCTGATTGCGACTATGACGGAGTCACTGCACGGTGCGCAGTTCTTTACAAAATTGGATCTTAGGAGCGCATATAACTTGGTGCGCATTAGAGAGGGCGATGAATGGAAGACAGCGTTTAGCACGACTTCCGGACACTACGAGTATCTAGTCATGGCATATGGGTTGATGAATGCTCCCTCAGTCTTCCAATCCTTCGTCGATGAGATTTTCCGGGACATGCAGGGACAGGGAGTAGTGGTGTACATCGACGACATTCTGGTGTATAGCCCTACCCGTGCTGAGCATGTAGCCCTGGTGCGCCGAGTATTGAGGAGACTGTTGGAGCATGACCTATATGTCAAGGCAGAGAAATGTCTGTTTTTCCAGAAGTCGGTCTCCTTTCTGGGTTACCAGTTGTCTGCGTCAGGGGTGAAGATGGAGGTAGACCGGGTGTCAGCTGTGCGTAATTGGCAGACCCCAACCACTGTGAAGGAGGTGCAACGGTTCTTGGGTTTTGCGAATTATTACCGGAGGTTTATCCGGGGTTTTGGACAGGTGGCAGCTCCCATAACGTCTCTGTTAAAGGGAGGTCCGGTGCGCTTGCGGTGGTCAGCTGAGGCGGACAGGGCTTTTGGGAGACTGAAGGACCTGTTTACCTCGGCGCCGGTGTTGGCGCATCCGGATCCCTCTTTACCGTTCCAAGTAGAGGTGGACGCGTCAGAGGCCGGGATAGGGGCCGTTCTTTCCCAGCGTTCTGGCACTCCACCTAAACTCCGTCCCTGTGCGTTTTACAGTAAGAAGCTCAGTCCGGCGGAGCGGAATTATGACGTAGGAGACAGGGAGCTGTTAGCCGTGGTACAGGCCCTAAAGGTGTGGCGGCATTGGCTCGAGGGGGCTCAACACCCTTTCCTCATTCTAACTGACCATCGTAACCTGGAGTACATCCGGGCAGCTAGGAGATTGAATCCTCGCCAGGCTCGCTGGACTATGTTTCTAGCCCGGTTTGTGTTTAAAATCACATACATCCCTGGGTCCCAGAACGGGAAGGCAGATGCTCTGTCTCGGCGATATGACACAGAGGAGAGGTCAGTTGAGTCCACGCCCATACTACCGGAGTCTTGTCTGGTTGCACCGGTGGTGTGGGAGGTTGATGGTGAGATCGAGCGGGCGTTACGCACCGACCCGAGTCCTCCACAGTGTCCTGTGGGTCGGACGTACGTTCCGCTCGAGGTACGCGATCGCCTCATTTGTTGGGCTCATACGTCCCCCTCCTCTGGCCATCCGGGTATCGGCCGGACAGTGCACTGCCTTAGCACGAAGTACTGGTGGCCAACGTTAGCTAGGGATGTGAGGATTTATGTCTCCTCCTGTTCGGTGTGTGCCCAGTGTAAGGCGCCCAGACATTTGCCCAGGGGTAAGTTACAACCCCTGCCTATTCCACAACGACCCTGGTCCCACCTCTCGGTGGATTTTGTCACCGACCTTCCCCCCTCACAGGGGAATACTACCATCCTGGTCGTTGTGGATCGGTTCTCTAAGGCCTGTCGTCTCCTTCCCATGCCGGGTCTACCCACTGCCCTACAGACCGCAGAGGCTCTGTTCACCCATGTCTTCCGGCATTACGGGGTACCCGAGGATATAGTGTCTGACCGAGGCCCCCAGTTCACCTCTAGAGTGTGGAGAGCATTTATGGAACGGTTGGGGGTTTCGGTAAGCCTTACCTCGGGTTACCACCCGGAGAGTAATGGGCAGGTTGAACGGGTCAACCAGGATGTGGGCAGGTTTCTGAGGTCATACTGTCAGGGCCGGCCGGAGGAGTGGGCGAGATATGTGCCCTGGGCCGAGATGGCACAGAACTCTCTTCGCCACTCCTCCACCCAACTAACCCCTTTTCAGTGTGTATTAGGGTACCAGCCGGTTCTGGCACCATGGCATGAGAGCCAGATCGAGGCCCCCGCTGTGGATGAGTGGGCGCGGCGCTCGGAGGAGACGTGGGACGCTGCACACGTCCATCTGCAGCGTGCCATACGTCGACAGAAGACGAGCGCCGACCTACACCGCAGTGAGGGGCCAGTATACACACCTGGAGATCGAGTCTGGCTCTCAACCAGAAACCTGCCCCTCCGCCTGCCCTGCCGGAAGCTGGGTCGGCGGTTTGTGGGGCCATTTAAAGTCCTGAGGAGATTGAACGAGGTGAGTTATAGGTTAGAACTACCTGTTGATTACAAAAATATTAACCCCTCGTTCCATGTGTCTCTCCTCAGGCCGGTGGTAGCTGGTCCACTCCAGGACTTTGAGATTGAGGAGACTCCTCCGCCCCCGTTGGACATCGAGGGGGCTCCGGCGTACACCGTGAGGTCCATCCTGGATTCTAGACGCCGGATGGGGGGTCTTCAATATCTCGTGGAGTGGGAGGGGTACGGTCCGGAGGAGCGGTGCTGGGTGCCAAGGAGGGACGTATTGGACCAGTCCCTACTGACCGATTTCCATCGGGGTCATCCTGCGCGCCCTGCTCCGCGTCGTCCGGGTCGTCCCCGAGCTCCGGGTCGGCGCACGGCTGGAGCCGCGCGTCAAGGGGGGGGTACTGTCACGGTTTCGGCCGAGGCTGCTCCTCTTCCTTGTTCGGGCAGGCTTCGGCGGTCGTCGTCTCCGGAGTACTAGCTGCCACCGTTCTATGTTTCATGTTCATTTGGTTTTGTCTGTTCATAACACCTGTCCCTTATTTGTGTCTTAATTGTTTCCCTATTTAGTTTCGTGTGTTTGGGTCAGGTGTTATGCGTGATTGTTTTGTTGTCAGCTGTTGCTCGATATATTTGAGTCTCTCGTATGTGTTACGAGAGTTCGCACTGCGTGCGCTTTTTCTTGTTTTCTCCGCACAGTGTTTTGTGCGTAATCTGTTTGCGCCACCCGGTTGGGTTGACGTTTATGGTCGTGTCAGACTTGACTAAAGTTCTGTTAAAGTCCTCCTGGTTTCCTGCGCTTGATTCCTTCCTCATCTACACACACCACTCTGACAAAGGGTAGATAGGTAAAAAAATTTTTAAAAAAATTGAATATCCCTTTCAGCATGGTGAAGTTATTAATTACACTTTGGATGGTGTATCAATACACTCAATCACTACAAAGTTACAGGAGTCCTTCCTAACTCAGTTGCTGGAGAGGAAGGATACCGTTCATGGATTTCACCATGAAGCCAATGGTGACTTTAAAACAGTTAAACAGTTTAATGGCTGTGATAGAAGAAAACTGAGGATGGATCAACAACATTGTAGTTACTCCACAATACTAACCTAACTGACAGAGTGAAAAGAAGGAAGCCTGTACAGAATAAAAAATATTCCAAAACATGCATCCTGTTTGCAACAAGGCCCAAAGTAATACTGCAAAAAATGTGGCAAACCAATTACCTTTTAGTCCTGAATAAGAAGTGTTATGTTTGGGGTAAATCCAATAGAACACATTACTGAGTACCATTCTACATATTTTCAAGGATAGTGGTGGCTGCATCATGTTATGGGTATGCTTGTAGTCGTTAAGGACTGGGGAGTTTTTCAGGATAAAAAAGAAACGTAATGGAACCAAGCACAGGAAAAATCCTAGAGGAAAACCTGGTTCAGTCTGCTTTCCACCAGACACTGGGATATTAATTCACCTTTCAGTAGGACAATAATCTAAAACACAAGGCCAAATCTACACTGGAGTTATTTACCAAGAAGACAGTGAATGTTCCTGAGTGGCCAAGCTACAATTTTGACGTAAATCTACTTGAAAATCTATGGCAAGACCTGAACATGGTTGTCTAGCAATGATCAACAACCAATTTGACAGAGCTTGAAGAATTTAAAAATAATGAATGGGAAAATGTTGCACAATCCAGGTGTGGAAAGCTCTTAGAGACTTACCCAGAAAGACTCACAGCTGTATTGAGTATTGACTTGGGGATGTGAATACTTACACTACCGGTCAAAAGTTTAGAACACCTACTCATTCAAGGGTTTTTCTTATTTTTTTACAACTATTTTCTACATTGTAGAACATTAGTGAAGACATCAAAACTATGAAATAACACATATGGAATCATGTAGTAACCAAAAAAAGTGTTAAACAAATCAAAATATATTTTATATTTGAGATTCTTCAAATAGCCACCCTTTGCCTTGATGACAGCTTTGCACACTCTTGGCATTCTCTCAACCAGCTTCATGAGGTAGTCGCCTGGAATACATTTCAATTAACTGGTGTGCCTTCTTAAAAGTTGATTTGTGGAATTTATTTCCTTCTTAATGCGTTTGAGCCAATCAGTTGTGTTGTGACAAGAGGGTATACAGAAGATAGCCCTATTTGGTAAAATACCAAGTCCATATTATGGCAAGAACAGCTCAAATAAGCAACATTTAAGACATGAAGGTCAGTCAATATGGACAATTTCAAGAACTTTGAAAGTTTCTTCAAGTGTAGTCGCAAAAACCATCAAGCGCTATGATGAAACTGGCTCTCATGAGGACCGCCACCGGAATGGAAGACCCAGAGTTACCTCTTCTGCAGAGGATAAGTTCATTAGAGTTACCAGCCTCAGAAATTGCAGCCCAAATAAATGCTTCACAGAGTTCAAGTAACAGACACATCTCAACATCGACTGTTCAGAGGAGACTGCGTGAATCAGGCCTTCATGGTCGAATTGCTGCAAATAAACCACTACTAAAGGATACCAATAAGAAGAAGAGACTTGCTTGGGCCAAGAAACACGAGCAATGGACATTATTCCGGTGGAAATTTGTCCTTTGGTCTGGAGTCCAAATGTGAGATTTTTGGTTCCAACCACTGTGTCTTTGTGAGACACAGTGTTGGTGAACGGATGATCTCCGCATGTGTATTTCCCACCGTAAAGCATGGAGGAGGAGGTGTTATGATGTGGGGGTGCTTTGCTGGTGACACTGTTTATTTAGAATTCAAGGCACACTTAACCAGCATGGCTACCACAGCATACTGCAGCGATACGCCATCCTGTCTGGTTTGGGCTTAGTGGGACTATCATTTGTTTTTCAGCAGGACAATGACCCAACACACCTCCAGGCTGTGTAAGTGCTATTTTACCAAGAAGGAGAGTAATGGAGAGCTGCATCAGATGACCTGGCCTCCACAATCCCCCGACCGCAAACCAATTGAGATGGTTTGGGATGAGTCGGACCACAGAATAAAGGAAAAGCAGCCAACAAGTGCTCAACATATATGGGAACTCCTTCAAGACTGTTGGGAAAGCATTCCAGGTGAAGCTGGTTGAGAGAATGCCAAGAGTGTGCAAAGCTGTCATCAATGCAAAGGGTGGCTATTTGAAGAATCTGAAATATAAAATATATTTTGATTTTTATAACACTTTTTTGTTTACTACATGATTCCATATGTGTTATTTCATAGTTTTGATGTCTTCACTATTATTCTACAATGTAGAAAATAGTGAAAATAAAGAAAAACCCTTGAATGAGTAGGTGTTCTAAAACTTTTGACCGGTAGTGTATGTAAATTAGAATCTTTTTTTATTTAATTTTCAATAAATTAGCAAAAAACATGTTTTCACTTTGTCATTATGGTGTATTTGTACTTGTATTTATGCAAAGGCAGCACTCTTAATGGGGTCCAAACACATTAAAGCATCACACACAAAACAAAAGATAAAACAGTACATCATATAACATTATTATACCACTACATATTCACAATACAAAATGTATAATACGACCATACAACAATATTACAATGTATGTGTGTGTAGAGTGCGTGCTAGCGTGTGTCTGTACCTGTGTGTGTGTCTCCTCACAGTCCCTGCTGTTCCATAAGGTGTATTTTGATCTTTAAAAAATATATATCTGATTCTACTGCTTGCATCATTTACCTAATGTGGAATAAAGTTTGATGTAGTCATGGCTCTATGTAGTACTGTACGCCTCCCATAGTCTGTTCTGGACTTGGGGATTGTGAAGAGACCTCTGGTGGCATGTCTTGTGGGGTATGCATGGGTGTCCGAGCTGTGTGCTAGTAGTTTAAAACAGACAGCTCGGTTCATTGAGCTTGTCAACACAAAATAAGTAGTGATGAAGTCAATCTCTCCTCCACTTTGATCCATGAGAGATTGACATGCATGTGATTAATGTTAGCTCTCCGTGCAGTGGCGATGTAAATCTTGGTGGGGCAAACTCCCCAAAAAAATTTTTAGATGCATGCCAGCAAAGCCACTACACAACACTAAACAATACATTAATTGCACTATAACGGTGACAAACGTTTCCCATAAACTGTTAGGGCCTACATACAGTGCCTTCGGAAAGTATTCAGACCCCTTGACTTTTTCCACATTTTGTTATGTTACAGCCTTATTCTAAAATGGATTAAATAAATCAAAATCCTCAGCAATCTACACACAATACCCCATAATATAAATTTTCGCAAATTTATATATTTTTTTAAACAGAAATACCTTATTTACATAAGTATTCAGACCCTTTGCTATGAGACTCAAAATTGAGCTCAGGTGCATCCTGTTTCCATTGATCATCCTTGAGATGTTTCTACAACTTGATTGGAGTCCACCTGTGGTAAATTCAATTGATTGGACATGATTTGGAAAGGCACACACCTGTCTATATAAGGTCCCACAGTTGACAGTGCATGTCAGAGCAAACACAAAGCCATGAGGTCGAAGGAATTGTCTGTAGAGCTCCGCGACAGGATTGTGACGAGGCACAGATCTGGGGAAGGGTACTACAACATTTCTGCAGTATTGAAGGTCCCCAAGATCACAGTGGACTCCATCATTCTTAAATGGAATAAGTTTGGAACCACCGAGGCTCTTCCTAGAGCTGGCCGCCCGGCCAAACTGAGCAATAGGGTGAGAAGGGCCTTGGTCAGGGAGGTGACCAAGAACCCGATGGTCACTCTGACAGAGCTCTAGAGCTCCTCTGTGGAGATGGGAGAAACTTCCATAAGGACATCCATCACTGCAGCACTCCACCAATCAGGCCTTTATGGTAGAGTGGCCAGACGGAAGCTACTCCTCAGTAAAAGGCACATGAAAGCCTGTGTGGAGTTTGCCAAAAGGCACCTAAAGACTCTCAGACCATGAGAAACAAGATTCTCTGGTCTGTTGAAACCAAGATTGAACTCTTTGGCCTGAATGCCAAGCGTCACGTCTGGAGGAATCTGGCACCATCCCTACGGTGAAGCATGGTGGTGGCAGCATCATGCTGTGGGGATGTTTTTCAGCGGCAGGGATTGGGAGACTTGTCAGGATAAAGGCAAAGATTAACGGAGCAAAGTACAGAGAGATCCTTGATGAAAACTTGCTCCAGAGCGCTCAGGACCTCAGACTGGGGCGAAGGTTCACCTACCAACAGGACAATGACCCTAAGAACACAGCCAAGACAACGCAGGAGTGGCTTCGGGCACAGGTCTCTGAATGTCTTTGAGTGGCCCGGACTTGAACACGATTGAACATTTCTGGAGAGACCTGAAAATAGCTGTGCAGCAACTGCCGGGGCGGCAGGTAGCTTAGTGGTTAAGAGCGTTGTGTCAGTAACCGAAAGGTTGCTGGTTCTAATCCCCGAGCCGACTAGGTGAAAAATCTGTCGATGTGCCCTTGAGCAAGGCACTTAACCCTAATTGCTCCTGTAAGTCGCTCTGGATAAGAGCGTCTGCTAAATGACAAAATAAAAAATAAAACATAAAAAATAAATAAAAAATTCAACTTGACAGAGCTTGAGAGGATCTGCAGAGAAGAATGGGAGAAACTCCCCAAATACAGGTGTGCCAAGCTTGTAGTGTCATACCCAAGAAGACTCAATGCTGTAATCGCTGCCAAAGGTGCTTCAACAAAGTACTGAGTAAAGGGTCTGAATACTTATTTAAATGTGATATTTCAGTTTTTTGTTTTTAATACATTTGCAAACATTTCTAAAAAACTATTTTTGCTCTGTCATGATGGGGTATTGTGTGTAGATTGATGAGGGGAAAACAGCAATTTAATCAATTTTAGAATAAGGCTGTAACGTAACAAAATGTGGAAAAAGTAAAGGGGTCTGAATACTTTCCGAAGGCACTGTAAAGCTGTCCCAACAGCAGAGCTTTCTTTTCAGCACCATGGAGTGAATCCTTACCACTGCTACACCCGGCTATCATTGGAGCCTTGTCTGGCAGCGAAACAGTTCATTCAGCCTCATTTACTGCCTTTTAAAGAAACAAAGCTGATATGGCTGACTTGCTTAAACAAATGTGGTTTCTACTGACAATTGAGATGTACAAATTATGACATAAGGGGACGATGAGCGGATTAGAGGCAATCTGTAATTTCGATTAAGACATTTCATGAGCGAGCTAGGACGAACGTTGTCAATATAACTATTTGTTAAGCACTTTTGAAATGTACAGCGACTGAATTCAGAACATGGACCTTTCTTACAGTATTCTCCCTGTACACCAAGTCAGAACCGTAGGATAAATAAAGGGGGCATATAAGCAGACAATTAAAGCTCTTACAATATTCGATGATGACATTTCTCTAAAACAGGCTATAGGCTACATGTGCACCACTAGGTCAGAACAGTAGGCTAAGTTAGGAGGGGGAAAGCGACCAAATTATTAGGGTGAGGCACATGGGCTACTAATAGCTTAATACACAACATACACTTAGTATGACTTTCTTAGCTACAGTATACATATCTCCCTGGCATATTTCATCATTTATGCATTAGCATACAATAGATTTTTGGACTCACCTTGTTGTGCTGTGCTCACTTGAACAGGAAGGTGGCGCGGCGCTCCTTTTTAGGCAAATGTTGTCATGAAACTTTGTAATCAAAGTCTGGCATTCTCTGGATTTATGGTGCTTCCAAGACAACTGGGAACTCGGAAAAAAACAAGGTTGAATCATGAAGTCAGTGAACTTCAGGTCGGAGCTCTAGAAAGATGCCCGAGTTCCCGACTTGGAATTCCGAGTTGGATGACCTTTCAAAACATATTTTCCCAGTCGGAGCTTGTTTTTTTCAGAGTTCCCAATTGTCTTGAACTCACTGAAGTCTGAGATTTCCCAGTTCCGAGTTTCCAGTTGTTTTGAACACAGCAGAAGTCATGCTGGATTGACAGCATGGCCAATATATTCAATATTTTCTGGCCCATTGTGTTGAATGTTTATCCTTTTAAGCTTGAAAAAGAGACCCTTAAACCCAGACTTGGACCACCCACTCCACTGAATAGCAGGCTAGTGATTGCTTTGCAAGGGTTGCAGTTAGCCACTGATTCTTTCCAAACCACACATTGTTGAATTTGCGATTTCCAACTTGTTGTGTAATGTTTATGTCCAATGGCTGATGAGCACCGATACATTTTATCTATAATTTATCTTCATATAACAAGGATTGAACAGGATTTGCAAGTAGATTGTCAACTTGATTCATGATGATAACTGCTAGCTTGCTAGCTAAGATTTTGAAAGTATGATGTTGATATGATCAGTCCAATCAAAGCTACGGTAGATGTAACGTGATTTGACGTCATTTTATCTGTGGCCAATGACCTTGAACCTTCTTGGAATGGCACTTCTAATGTATATATTTATGCATAGACACTTTAACTCTACCCACATATACATATTACCTCAATTACCTCGACTAGCCAGTGCATCTGCACATTGACTCTGCACCGGTACCCCCATGTATATAGCCTCCCTACGGTTATTTTATTTTACTGCTGCTCTTTAGTTATTTTATTATTTTAATTATTTTTTAATTGTTATTATTATTAAAAAAATTTGCTTAACACTTTTTTTATTTGTTTTACTTTGCATTGTTGGTTAAGGGCTTGTAAGTAAGCATTTCACTGTAATGTCTACACCTGTTGTATTCGGCGCATGTGGCAAATAAAATTTGATTTGATTTGAACTCTATGGCAGCACCCAAGGGGCTTGAATTTTGGAGCTCTACCGGTAGATTTTGCGGGGATGTAGTGTCCCCATGAGTGACATAACACTGAGCCAATCATGGCGCAACTAGAGAACATTACCAACCCCTACACGCCGTATTTTCTGCTGGCTGCCTTACTCAAAAAAAGCAAAAAAGAGACCATGTTTGTATGCGGCTTTATTAACTCAATGTTTATTTTTTTTACATTGTTTGCAAACTGATACGTGACACGTATAATGCCAAAATAACATGCAAAACAGGCAACCCCAAAAAAAGCTAAACAGGTGAGGATCTAAACAGGTGGGGTTTTCAACTCAATTGTAATGCTTTATGATGTGATGGTAATGACATGCTTTGGGAAAACTGAGTAAAATCCATGTATTGCTGAATAAAATGATCACAGCCAATACCAGTTTATGGTTTATGACAAAATTAGAAAAGTATTTCTGTTGATAAAAATGTTTTTCAAGAAACTTAATTTCTTAAAAATAAGAAATGCCGAAAGTGCCTGTAGTTGCAAAAGCACCCAATTATGACTGTGGCTATGGAAGCTAGTGACGATCAGCCCAGAGAGAGAGCATTGTATTGTGGGTTTTGTAGTCGAATTGAACTGAAACAGATTTTCACAAGATTTTCATGTTGCTACAAACGTTATTATAACAACAAAATGAAACATTGGTTCACAAATAATATTATTCTTACATGTTAGTGTTATTTAACCCTTTAAATCAGGGAATTAGTGGTTTTGGTGGTTAAAAAAAATAAAGAAATTCCACTGGTTGAAAACGCCTATGTGGCATCGATATTAGTCAAATACATTCTATTCTAGTGCCAAAATTGACTACAAAGTGTAAATGGTGTAATTTGGGCATAAAGTCAGTATCTTCCAAAACGGAGATTTGCTAATATTTAGGGGAAATTGTAGGTTCATAAATCCTTGGATATTCGATGGTTGGGTTTTGATTTCAATCATGCCGTCATGCGTACCAACACGGAATGGTAATGCCTAGGTAGAATTGTCATGCAAGGAGAAACAGTTGCGCTGAGTGCGCTGTAGCCAATCATAGCAGCAGAATCAACCTACAGAAATACTGTGGGGATATAAATTTTCTTATAACTAGATGTGATGCCTAGCTTAGAAAGAATACATTAATGATTAAACATAATAGGTTTGTGCTGTACTGATATAGATTGTTTAACATAACAAGCTGAGATTAATGTGAGGAACCGTTAGGGGGTAGGCTGAGACAGACTTGTGACTCACATACACACACACTGCCTCTTTGTTAAACCGCTCAAGGACATGTGTTCTGCTACAAAGAAGGACAAACTATGTCTGAGGTTGCTGACTCGAGACAAGTTGTAAAGATAACAACTAATGCCTGGCAACAGTGAAGCGCCAAGGGGCTGGGACCAGCCTGTGCGCCATCGATAGGTTGGGTAAGTTTAAACCACACCCAGCCTCTACTGGCGACCTCTCGGTTGCTGGCACGGTGCTCTTGGTTACTGGGCTACCTGCCGCCCCATATGAGTTTAAGGTTGTGCCGTTGTTTGATCATGTGATGGGGTTTGATGGGTGATCGGACCATGACTGGTGTGGTTATGGAAGTAATGTATAAATAGTGGAGAGCCAATAGGGGGTTCCATTGAACTATTATGTTTTGTTGGGCATTTCGGTGGCATGGGGTGGGGTCTGTGTGTATGAGTGAATTCGGCGGCTGGTATGGGTGGTGACCGGATACTACTGAGTATTTGGTTTGTTGATGTTGAATGGAAGATTTGTAGCGTGGTTGGGGTTAAATAGAAATACTCACTTATTCAATAGGGAATGGGTGAAGGGAGAGAGAGTTTTTGTGTTGCTGAATGAGGTGAGAGCTAGTGCGGTTTTCATTTGGTGACGTCACTTGCTCTATGAACTGGAAGTATATACTTTGAAAGGATCGCGGAATGTGTGGGGTGACTGGCAATGTATGTAGAGGGTCCCTGGTTCGAACCCAGGTAGGGACAGTGGGTAAAGCTTTTGCATTGTGGCTATATACCTAGATTACTATGTGGATTGAGAAATGTGAAAGGTTGAATTAGATACAGTGGGGGAAAAAAGTATTTAGTCAGCCACCAATTGTGCAAGTTCTCCCACTTAAAAAGATGAGAGAGGCCTGTAATTTTCATCATAGGTACACGTCAACTATGACAGACAAATTGAGATTTTTTTTCTCCAGAAAATCACATTGTAGGATTTTTTATGAATGTATTTGCAAATTATGGTGGAAAATAAGTATTTGGTCACCTACAAACAAGCAGGATTTCTGGCTCTCACAGACCTGTAACTTCTTATTTAAGAGGCTCCTCTGTCCTCCACTCGTTACCTGTATTAATGGGACCTGTTTGAACTTGTTATCAGTATAAAAGACACCTGTCGACAACCTCAAACAGTCACACTCCAAACTCCACTATGGCCAAGACCAAAGAGCTGTCAAAGGACACCAGAAACAAAATTGTAGACCTGCACCAGGCTGGGAAGACTGAATCTGCAATAGGTAAGCAGCTTGGTTTGAAGAAATCAACTGTGGGAGCAATTATTAGGAAATGGAAGACATACAAGACCACTGATAATCTCCCTCGATCTGGGGCTCCACGCAAGATCTCACCCGTGGGGTCAAAATGATCACAAGAACGGTGAGCAAAAATCCCAGAACCACATGGGGGGACCTAGTGAATGACCTGCAGAGAGCTGGGACCAAAGTAACAAAGCCTACCATCAGTAACACACTACGCCGCCAGGGACTCAAATCCTGCATTGCCAGACGTGTCCCCCTGCTTAAGCCAGTACATGTCCAGGCCCGTCTGAAGTTTGCTAGAGTGCATTTGGATGATCTAGAAGAGGATTGGGAGAATGTCATATGGTCAGATGAAACCAAAATAGAACTTTTTGGTAAAAACTCAACTCGTTGTGTTTGGAGGACAAAGAATGCTGAGTTGCATCCAAAGAACACCATACCTACTGTGAAGCATGGGGGTGGAAACATCATGCTTTGGGGCTGTTTTTCTGCAAAGGGACCAGGACGACTGATCAGTGTAAAGGAAAGAATGAATGGGGCCATGTATCGTGAGATTTTGAGTGAAAACCTCCTTCCATCAGTAAGGGCATTGAAGATGAAACGTGGCTGGGTCTTTCAGCATGACAATGATCCCAAACACACCGCCCAGGTAACGAAGGAGTGGCTTCGTAAGAAGCATTTCAAGGTCCTGGAGTGGCCTAGCCAGTCTCCAGATCTCAACCCCATAGAAAATCTTTGGAGGGAGTTGAAAGTCCGTGTTGCCCAGCGACAGCCCCCAAACATCACTGCTCTAGAGGAGATCTGCATGGAGGAATGGGCCAAAATACCAGCAACAGTGTGTGAAAACCTTGTGAAGACTTACAGAAAACGTTTGACCTGTGTCATTGCCAACAAAGGGTATATAACAAAGTATTGAGAAACTTTTGTTATTGACCAAATACTTATTTTCCACCATAATTTGCAAATAAATTCATTAAAAATCCTACAATGTGATTTTCTTGAAAAAAAATTCTCATTTTGTCTGTCATAGTTGACGTGTACCTATGATGAAAATTACAGGCCTCTCTCATCTTTTTAAGTGGGAGAACTTGCACAATTGGTGGCTGAATAAATACTTTTTTTCCCCACTGTAGCTTAAGTAGAAGTATTCTAGAAAGGTCTATGAAAATATGTTACAAGGTCCCCGCGCCTCCCCCATTGTGTAGGAAGGAGCAAGGGGAGGGGTGAGAGATATTTCAAATGATAGGAATATCATTAAATGTATGCTTATCAACGAAATTGAATAGCGAACTGAAATGGCGATAGAGCTGTGAAAATTGAGTTGAGGACAAAGGAGAATAATTTATGGCTCTGGTTAGCGAAAAAATTAATAAATAGAGACAGTCCGGCGAGTTAGATTGAGCTGTAAGATTTCAAGTAGAGGTCTAAATACTTGACTGGAAGGCAGTGCTTTGATACATTCTAATTGTTATTACTTTATTCGATAGGTTGCTTAACACCAGTGGTGTATGCAAATAGTTGGTGAATTCTAGAACGATAATTTATTTTCGTTACGGGGACCAGGGGATGCAAGTAGCTTTAGCTATTATGCTGAGGGAATAGCACCAACCTATAGTGGGTTCTAGGTTTGTTAAATAAACAAACTTATATTTTAAACTAAAGTAATGCAATAGGCTACAATTATAACATTATCAGAAAAAGGCACAATTTAATGTGAAATAGTTATTACAATTATTATTAATAGTTATTACAGTTATTATCATTGATCCAGTAATGATAGAAGGATAGTAGAGGAAAGGCAAGGGATTCAATTCATTTAGGGAAAGAGGAAGAGTATGAAGATATATTAGGGAGAAAATACCATTAACTGAGGGATATAAAACGTTTAGCTGAAAAAGACAACATGAATAATTTACCTTACACCCTAATATAGACATTAGACCACACCAGAAGTAGAGATGGCAGGATCACCAGTAGCAATCATGAAGAGAAGGTTCCCAGAAAATAGTGAAGATATTGGTAATATCTCTAACAAATGAGAAAAAGGACCAGAAAGATAGAAACTAAATGGCCAAAGGAGGGAACATTTGATGTAACCGTGATTGTATTGGCTAAAAAATGAAATATGACATTTACAGGGGGGACAGGAACAATAGAAGGGGAGACAGATTTTCCTAGGGGGTTGATCAAATAATTGATAATGGGTCATTTGAGATGAGATCACATGTAGCAGATTTAGGGTAATCAATTAAATAATCATTGTATACTCGAGGAATTTTGAGTGGTTTTATGGATTAATTATGAGGAATTAGATTGATACAAACAATTATTGATGGGTTAGGACTGGGGATATCTGTATCATGTTTTGTGTGTACTACCATCTTTAGATTACTGATGGTAATTGAAGGTTAACAAAATGTATAACCAGGAGAAAGAGATTAGCTTATCTCATTGGAATGTTGCCCAGGGCTAGGGGGAGCAGTAGTGAAGTTAGGCAGTATTTAAAAATAAGGGATGGCAATTGGATGATAAATTACCAATATTACCTAAGTGATTGTTTAGGTAGGTGGTAATATTGACAGATGAGCAAAACATGTGTCAAAAGGGGGATGGTAGGAGATGGTAGGATTATAGAATAAATATATACGAAGGAGAGGACAAAATACTTTTTTAAAAAAGGACTAAATACTAAAAAAAAAAAATAGATACAGTCTAGAAAAAGAATGCAGTCAGAAATAGAAATTGAGAGCTGAACACGTGTGAAGATAGTTTATTAACCACACCCGTATGTCAGAGGTTTTGTGCCCCACAGGTGAACTAAAGGAGAAGCTGACCCACTCTATCTAACCAGGTGACTGGTGAGCATCCAGTCCCTAAAGAAGAAAAACTGGAAGCAGGCCTGTTGGGAAGGGCCCTATCAGGTTATATTGGTCACTGCCTTTGCCATTAGAACAGCAGAAAGAGCAACCTGGGTCCACGTTACCCACTGCAAAAAGGTAAGAACACATGCAAGCACCACTGAACACATGCAGAGTTAGAGAGAAGAACTGGACCAATAGGGTCTGGGGATCACCTCTGTTAACGAAGATCTCCTACCCTGACCTATCATCACTGTAGTGTGTTCTCAGGGTGTGAGTATGGGGTAGTACCAAGCAGAAAGACTTAGTAAAAAGAGGTTGGCTCTAGATCAGGCAGAAAGGGGTGGTGTCTATAGAATGGTAAGCCATTGTTGTACGTTTATCCCTAACAATACCAGTCCTGACGGGAGTATCTCTAAAGCCCTAGTTGGTTTAGATAAACTCTCAGCTGAAATGAAGAGCATGGCTGGAATGGAGGGAAACGGACTGTTCTCCTGGTTGGGGGAGTGGTTTGGTAAGTATGCTGCACAGGTGGTTACTGGATTTCTGACCCTAGTAGTTATGTTTCTAATATTAATGTGCTGTGCTGCGTGTGTAATTCCTTGTTTGAGAAAGTCTGTTACAGATGTCGTGCATACGGCTGGTATGATGCCCCTCCTAGGGGCTCAAGAAGGAGATGCAGACACTGAGATGAAGCTGACTGAGGATGACCCTTGGTTTGCTATTGGTGAGGTGGTGGAGTGACACCCTAGTGGGTGTCTAAAGGGGAATCAAAATTCCCTGTTTGTGTTTTTATGTTTTATAAATCCATTTTAACTAATGTGAATGTTTGTCTTTCCTTATGTGAAGGTTTGAAGTTCCTGGGTGGCTGGTAGCCAACCTAGTACAAGTTAGGTGTAGATGGAAGGACTGAAGGCCTTTTTATTATCATTATTGCCTATTAATAAAAGTGTGATTCTTTTTGTTTGTATTGTATTTTAATGAGTGACACCCTAGTGGGTGTCAAAAGGGGGAATCCTAAATTTCCCAGAAATTTCTTATTTTGGGTTCACACCCAGCGGGTGTGAAAAGGGGGATTGTGGGGATATATTTTCTTATAACCAGATGTGATGCCTAGCTTAGAAAGAATACATTAATGATTAAACATAATAGGTTTGTGCTGTACTGATATAGACTGATATAGAACATAACAAGCTGAGATTAATGTGAGGAACCGTTAGGGGGTAGGCTGAGACAACTTGTGACTCACATACACACACACTGCCTCTTTGTTAAACCGCTCAAGGACATGTGTTCTGCTACAAAGAAGGACAAACTATGTCTGAGGTTGCTGACTCGAGACAAGTTGTAAAGATAACAACTAATGCCTGGCAACAGTGAAGCGCCAAGGGGCTGGGACCAGCCTGCGCGCCATCGATAGATTGGGTAAGTTTAAACCACACCCAGCCTCTACTCTGGGTAGACCACACCCAGCAGGGAGCGGGAACTATCTCTGTCAGAGTATTTAAAGAAGAACTTATAACAATGGCTCAGTTCTCTGACTGCCCTGCGTGGTTTTTCAGTGGGCCCGTATATACGAACATCATATTTACCATTCAAGTGTTTGCATTAATTAAAATACTAGTCTATTTTAGAAGACGTGTATTGACCTCTTTTTGTTCCTATACCAGATTTGAATTGACGCAACTTAACAATACCCATTAGCACGAAGCGCCTCTGACTTATTTATATGAGGCAGCAATATATAGATACCGTCGCCAATGTATGTTGAAAGAATGAGACTTGGTGTTTATAAAGGGGTTGAGTTTTTTTCGTACTCAAACAATCTCATATTCGCGAGCTAACGTTAGCACCACAAACACAGCTGTCATCAACTATTGATACTGATGCCGCGTTTAAGACAACTCTGAAACGCTGACATTTCTGACTTGGAAACTCGTTGTAGTAAGATGAGGTCTAAGTTTCCCAATTGGAAAGTATCAGCTCCACGCAAAAAACATTTTTTTTTAATTAACTGAGGTTCTGCGTTATCTTGAAAGCACCATTATACGAACTATTTTTATAAGTAACCCAAGATAGACCAGCCTGTTTCCAATGGAAGCAAATAAATCATAGTGAGCCGAACAAACAAGGTGGTGGGCAGCGCATGAGCCTAGCCAAGCTCTTTTAGGAGCAAACCGAACCTTCGCGTGTCACGCCCTGGCTCTAGGGATGCTTTTATGTTGAGCCAGGGTGTGTAGTGTCTATGTTTTGTGTTATATGTTTCAGTTTCTAGTTCATGTGTTTCTATGTTGGCCGGGGTGGTTCTCAATCAGAGGCAACGTGATTCAGCTGTTGCTTGTTGTCTCTGATTGGGAACAATACTTAGGCAGCCGTTTGGGCAGTTGTGTTTGTGGGATCTTGTTCCGTGTTGGTTTGTGTTTGTTACCAAGGACTTCACGTATCGTTTTGTTGTTTTTGTTCGTGTGGTGAATATAAATAAAGTATGTTCGCATTCCACGCTGCGCCTTGGTCCACTGTTTATGACAATCGTGACACGTATGGCATGACGAGATACTCATAATGACCTGAGGTGGTACTAAATGCTGTCTACCATTCATCTCCCTCCCTAATGCGCACCAAGTTGTAGGCGCTCCAGAGATCCAGTTTTGTGAAGAAACACGCTCCGCGTAATGATTCAGTCATACTCGCAATCAGCGGAAGAGGGTAACTGTATTTGACAGTGATCTGATTGAGACTACGGTAATCAATACACGGGCGCAACCCTCCATCTCTCTTCTTCACAAAAAAGAAACTAGAGGACGCAGGGGAAGTGGAGGGCCGTATGTATCCCTGTCTCAGGGACTCGGCTATGTATGTCTCCATAGCCGCCGTCTCCTCTTGAGACAGAGGATACACATGGCTCCGCGGGAGTGCTGCCCCTGTCTGGAGGTCTATCGCACAATCTCCCTGTCTATGAGGTGGCAGCCGCGTCGCCCTAGTCTTGCTGAACACGAGTGCCAAATCCTCATACTCAGGGGGAATGTGCATTACGGGCACTTGGTTCGGACTCTCCACTGTGGTCGCCCCTACGGAAACACCTAGACATCGCCAATGCACTGGGCAGACCACTCCTTGAGAGCCCTCTGTTGCCACGAAATGGTGGGATCATGGGTGACTAACCAAGGAAGCCCCAACACCACGGGATACGCAGGAGAGTCGATCAGATATAACTGAATGGTCTCCTCATGACCCCCCTGCGTCTTCATCTTAAGTGGTGCTGTGACCTCTCTAATCAACCCAGATCCCAACGGACGACTATCTAGGGCATGGACAGGAAAGGGAGCATCAACGGGCAGGAGGGGAATCCCTAACTTAACACAACATTTCCGATCTATAAAATTCCCAGCTGCGCCTGAATCGACTAGCGCCTTATGCTGGGAATGAGATGCATCCTGGGGAAACATTACAGGTATACATAAGTGAACAACAGAGAGCTCTGGGTAAGTGGGGCGCCTACTCACCTGGAATGGCTCCCCAGCGCGTGACCTGTCGCCCCGACTCCCTGGAGACCCTCCCCAGCACCGAGCCGCAGTGTGTCCTCTACGACCACAGTTGGTGCAGGGGACGGCCTCCCTCGGGCTCTCTCTCCTCCTCCCTCTAGCGCCAGCACCTCCGAGCTCCATAGGGATCGGCTCGGAGGCGCTGGAGGATGGAATGGACGGCCCCAACTCGGGACGTTCGCGGGTGGCCAGCAGGGTATCTAGACGGATGGACATGTCCACCAACTGGTTGAAGGATAGATTGGTGTCCCTGCAGGCCAGCTCTCGACGAACGTCCTCACGCAGGCTACACCGATAGTGGTCGATGAGGGCCCTCTCATTCCACCCCGCATCCGCCGCTAGAGTCCGGAAATCCAGGGCGAACTCCTGTGCGCTCCTCTTCCCCTGTCGGAGGTGGAACAGACGCTCCCCCGCCGCTTTACCCTCAGGTGGATGATCGAAAACTGCCCTGAAGCGGCGGGAGAACTCCGCGTAGGTGATGGTGGCGGCGTCTATTCCCCTCCATTCGGCGTTGGCCCACTCCAACGCCTTGCCGGAGAGACAGGAGATGAGGGCGAAAACGCTCTCGTATCCCGAGGGCGCCGGGTGTATGGTAGCCAGGTAGAGTTCTACCTGCAGGAGGAACCCCTGGCACCCGGCTGCAGTGCCATCATACGCCCTCGGGAGCGAGAGCCGAATCCCACTGGATTCCGGTGCTGGTATGGGAGGACTGGCCGATGGTGGTGGTACGGTAGGAGGAGGTGTGGGCACTCCTCCTCTCTCCCATCGGTGCAGGGTGTTCATCAACTCTTGCATGGCTGACCCGAGTTGCTGGATCCTGGCATCCTGGCTGCTGAGCCGATCCTCCAGCGACTCGGGCGCCGCCGCTGCTCCTGCTGACTCCATGGATGGTGTGTAATTCTGTCACGATCGTCATAAACAGTGGACCAAGGCGCAGCGTGGAATGCGAACATACTTTATTTATATTCACCACACGAACAAAAACAACAAAACGATACGTGAAGTCCTTGGTAACAAACACGGAACAAGATCCCACAAACACAACTGCCCAAACGGCTGCCTAAGTATGGTTCCCAATCAGAGACAACAAGCAACAGCTGATTCACGTTGCCTCTGATTGAGAACCACCCCGGCCAACATAGAAACACATGAACTAGAAACTGAAACATATAACACAAAACATAGACACTACACACCCTGGCTCAACATAAAAGCGTCCCTAGAGCCAGGGCGTGACAATACGGGTTAATGAATGCTCCTTCGGTCTTTCAATCCTTTGTGGACGAGATCTTCCGGGACATGCATGGGCAGGGTGTAGTAGTGTACATTGACGACATCCTAGTGTATTCTGCTACACGGGCCGAGCATGTGGCACTGGTGCGCCGAGTATTGGGTAGGCTGTTGGAGCATGACTTGTATGTCAAGGCAGAGAAATGTCTGTTTTTCCAGGAGTCCATCTCCTTCTTGGGTCATCGGTTGTCCGCTTGTCCGTTCGGTGTCTCGTGTATGTTTAGTGTTTACGCGTGTGTGCGTAATCGTTCGCCTCCTTTGTTTTTGAGGCCTTTGTTTCCCTGTGCTTTATTTAGTAAAGACATTTTGGATTAAACCTCCTTGTCCTGCACTTGACTCCACCACTGCATCCACATCCGAACTCTGACATCGCGTTTTCTCCGTACTGCTGTACTGTTAGTTTCTACTTGGCTACCTGCCAAACTTTGTTTTTTACTCATAACTATTTAATCAAACTCTGTATTCAACAAGTTTACCATGGTCTTAGTTTTGTCTTCACACAACTTTTTTAATTCAACTTTTTCTCCCCGGACACTTTATCTGGACATAGAGCTGCAGGACCGCCGGCCGAAAATAAGTTAAGTAACATTACGCCTTCTCATTGCTGTCGCTGTACTCTTAATATACAGGATCACTATCACGTTAAGGTGAGGATAGCCGTGTTGCAAGCTCGGCTTCAGACGCAATCGTTAGGCAAGGGCAATTTAAGTGTAGGAAATATTGATACAGCGTCTGTGCCACCAGTAAATACAGGTAGTAGTGTTAATCTCCTTGCACAGTACCCGCAGCCGGACAACATTCTCATGGCTTCTGGAAAGAAATGCTGTATGCATGCTCAACCGGTGTCGCTCATTCAGCCGATAGAAACTTTCAACCGGTTTTCCCCACTAAGCAAAGAGTCAGAGCCTGAGCCTTCTCAGGTTTCTCCTCCACCCGTCACGGGGTCTGAGCCGCAGAAGCCTCCCACCATTAGCTCTGACATTGAAAGCCTTAGTCATTGGCGACTCCATTACCCGCAATATTATACTTAAAAAGAATCATCCAATGATCATACATTGTTTACTAGGGGGCAGGGCTACCGACGTAAAGGCTAATCGGACGATGGTGCTGGCTGAGGCTAAAACTGGCGAGTGTATAGGGTTATTGTTATCCACGTCTGCACCAACGATGTCAGGATGAAACAGAGGTCACCAAACGCAACATAACTTCAGCGTGTAACTTAGCTTGAAAGATGTGTTGGCATCGAGTAATGTGATGAGCTCTACAGCAGACTCGCACAACACAATCGCTGGTTGAAAACTGTTTTCTGCCCCTCCCAAAATATACAATTTGTAGATAACTGGAACTCTTTTTGGGCAGTGGCGACCCATCATTCAGGGCAGGTGGGTTTGAGCCCCACATTTTTAGATAAAAATAATAAAACATATAGATTATATTTTTTGCTTGCCTGTTTTGCATGTTATTTTGGCATTAATACGTGTCACATATCAGTTTGCAAACAATGTAATTTAATAAAAATAATAATCATTGAGTTAATAAAGTTGCATACAAACATGGTCTCTTTTTTGCTTTCTTGAGTAAGGCAGCTCCAAAATGTAGGTGTTTCAGCCTAGCTCAGTGGTTTCTGTGGGGATGGGCCAGCCAGCGGAAATTATGGAGCGTAGGTGTTGGTAATGTTCTCTAGTTGCGCCGTGATTAGCTCAGTGTTCTGTCACTCACCGGGACAGTAAGTCACCGCCAAGTCTAAGGGTAGAGCTCGAAAATTCAAGCCATAGAGTTACATTAGAAGTGCCCATCCAAAAAGGCTCAAGGTCACTGGCCACAGATGAAATGACGTCAAATCACGTTATATCTACAGTAGCATTGATTGGACAGATCATGTCAACATCATACTTTCAAAATCTTAGCTAGCAGTCATCATCATGAATCAAGTCGAGAATCTACTGGCAAATCCTTTGTAATCCTTGTCATATGAAGAGAAATAATGAAGAGACATCATATATAAAATGTATCAGTGCTCATCGGCCATTGGACATAAACATTACACAAGTTGGAAATCGCAAATTCAACAATGAGTGGTTTGGAAGGAATCAGTGGCTAACTGAAAGCATTGCAAAGCAATCACTAGCCTGCTATTCAGTGGAGTGGCTGTGGGGTCCCAAATATGGGATTAAGGGTCTCTTTTCCAAGTTTAAAATGATAAACATTCAACATTGGCCATGCTGTCAATGAAGAATGATTTGTGCCTCGCTCAAAACAACTGTTAACTTGACTTCAGTGAGTTCAAGACAACTTGGGAACTCTGGGAAAAAATGAGCTCTTTCTAGAGCTACGACCTGAAGATCAATGACGTCATCATGATTCAACCTTGTTTTTTTCAGAGTTCCCAGTTGTCTTGAAAGCACCATAAATCCAGAGAATGCCAGAATTTGATGACAAAATTTGCCCACGAAGGACTGCCGCGCCACCTTCCTGTTCAAGTGAGCACAGTACAACAAGGTGAGTCCAAAGTGTAGATTGCTGTTACTAGCCCATGTGCCTCACCATAATAATTTGGTCCCTTTCCCCCTCATAACTTAGCCTACTGTTCTGACTTGGTGGTGCACATGAAGCCTATAGACTGTTTTAGAGAAATGTCATCATCAAATATTGTAAGAGCTTTCATTGTCTGCTTATGTGCCCCCTTTATTTATCCTACAATTCTGACTTGGTGCACAGGGAGAACACTGTAAGAGCGGCCCATGTTATGAATTCTGTCACTGTACATTTCAAAAGTGCTAAACAAATAGTTATATTGACTACGTCCATCCTAGCTCGCTCATTGTCTTAATCAAAATTACAGATTGTCTCTTATCCCCTTATGCCATAGTTTGTACATCTCAATTGTCAGTAGAAACCACTTTTTTTTAAGCAAGTCAGCCATATCAGCTCTGTTAAAAAAAAAAGGCATTAAATGAGGCTGAATGAACTGTTTCGCTGCCAGACAAGGCTTTGCTGATAGCCAGGTGTAGCAGTGATAAGATGTTGGGACTCTGCTGTTGGGACAGCTTTATGTAGGCCCTAACAGTTTGTGGGCACCGTTTGTCACCGTTATAGTGCAATTAATGCATCGTTTAGTGTTGTGTAGTTGCTTTGCTGGCATGCATCCCACATTATTTATTTTTTGTCCCACCAAGATTTGCATGGTAAAATTGCCACTGTTTCTGGGACTCCCCCACAAACAGGACAAAGCCTGGCCTGCTGAGGAGTGACGGACTCCAAGCTGGAGGGGTGCTTTCCTCTTATCTATCAACATAGACAGGGCTATAACTCCTCTAGCTCCACAATGAGAGAGGGTGCAGGCCAGGCAGCAGGCTGTTAGACATCTGCCTGCCATCTTAGTGGAGTCTGCTACTAGTACAGTCATTGTAGTCAGTTCAACATTCCCCATTGAGACCGTGTCTGTGCCGCGATCTAGGTCGGGCAAAACTAAACATGGCGGTATTCGCTTTAGCAATTTCACTGAAATAAAGACCTCCATTCCTGTCATTATTGAAAGAGATTGTGATAATATCTCACATCTCAAAATAGGACTAATTAATGTTAGATCCCTCACTTCCAAGGCAGTCATAGTCAATTAACTAATCACTGATCATAACCTTGATGTGATTGGCCTGACTGAAACATGGCTCAAACCTGATGAATTGACTGTATTAAATGAGGCCTCTCCTGATTACACTAGTGACCATATCCCCCGCGCATCCCGCAAAGGCGGAGGTGTTGCTAACATTTACGACACCAAATTTCAATTTATGAAGAAAAAAGACTGCGTTTTCGTCTTTTGAGCTTCTAGCTATGAAATCTTTGCAGCCTACTCAATCACTTTTTATAGCTACAGTTTACAGACCTCCTGGGCCATATACAGTGTTCCTCACTGAGTTCCCTGAATTCCTATTGGACCTCGTAGTCATGGTAGATAATATTCAAATTTTTGGTGACTCAATATTCACATGGAAAAGTCCACAGACCCACTCCAAAAAGCTTTTGGAGCCATCATCGGCTCAGTGAGTTTTGTCTAACATGTTTCCGGACCTACGCATTGCCACAGTCATACCCTGGGTCTAGTTTTGTCCCGTGGAAAAAATATTGTGGACCACCATTTTATTACGCTTACAATCGCAACAAATAATCTGCTCAGACCCCAATCAAGGATTATCAAAAGCTGTGCTATAAATTCTCGAACAACCCAAAGATTTCTAGATGCCCTTCCAGACTCCCTCCACCTACCCAAGGACGTCAGAGTACAAAAATCAGTCAACCACCTAACCAAGGATCTAAACTTAACATTGTGTAATAAATACCCTAGATGCAGTCGCACCTCTAAAAACAAAAAACAGATTTCACAAGAAATTAGCTCCCTGGTATTGTCACACCCTGGCTATGGGGACTCTATATGTTGAGCCAGGGTGTGTAGATTCTATGTGTTTGTGTTTCTGTGTTTTAGTTCTATGTGTTCTATTTCTATGTTGGCTAGTGTGGTTCTCAATCAGAGGCAACGAGTGTCAGCTGTTGCTGGTTGTCTCTGATTGGGAACCATATTTAAACAGTCTGTTTTCCCATAGTGTTTGTGGGATCTTGTTTCCGTTTGGTTTGTTCCTTGTTGGTTGTGTTAAACCGTAGGACTGCACGTTTCGTTTTGTTGTTTTGTTGTTCATATTATCTCTGAAGATAATAAAGTTTAAGTATGTTTGCAACTAACGCTGCGCATTGGTCTACTCCGTCTAACGATCGTGACAGAAGATCCCACCATACCAGGACCAAGCAGCGTGTCCAGGAGCAGGCAGCCTGGACGTGGGAGCAGATCTTGGACGGGCAGGGGTCCTGGACCTGGGAGGAAATCCAGGCCGGGATGGATCGCCGTCCATGGAAGGAGACAGTAGAGGCGCGACGGAGAGAGGAGCAACGGCGTCAACAGTGTCGTCGTCGGACGGACGAGAGGCAACCCCAAAACATTTTTAGGGGGGGGCACACGGCATGGGCGACGGGGCAGCAGGAGGCAGCTACAGGGCGTAGTAGGAGGTTAGGTGAGGAGGCCACCAGGTTAAGGGGGCTATTGGCGCAGAGGGAGCAGGAGTTAGTGGTGCAGAGGGTGGAGCTATTGGAGGCGATAAGGGAGAAGGTGAGAATTGAGGCACGGCGAGAGGAACTCGGTAGGCAGCTGAGGGAGCGGAGGGTTATGACGAAACCCAGTCCCGCTCCTCACACCAAGCAAGTGGTGTGCGTCACCAGTCCGGTCCGGCCCGTTCCTGCTCCCCGCACTAAGTGGATGGTGCGCGTCGCCAGCCCGGCCCGGCCTGTTCCTGCTCCTCGCACCAAGCCTACGGTGTGCGTCGCCAGCCCGGCCCGGCCTGTTCCTGCCCCTCGCACCAAGCCTACGGTGCGCATCGCCAGCCCAGCCCGGCCTGTTCCTGCTCCCCGCACCAAGCCTACGGTGTGCTTCGCCAGCCCGGCCCGGCCTGTTCCTGCTCCTCGCACCAAGCCTCCGGTGCGCTTCGCCAGCCCAGCCCGGCCTGTTCCTGCCACTCGCACCAAGCCTACGGTGCGCGTCGCCAGCCCGGCCTGTTCCTGCTCCTCGCACCAAGCCTACGGTGCGCGTCGCCAGCCCGGCCCGGCCTATTCCTGCTCCTCGCACCAAGCCTACGGTGCGCGTCGCCAGCCCGGCCCGGCCTGTTCCTGCCACTCGCACCAAGCCTACGGTGTGTGTCGCCAGCCCAGCCCGGCCTGTTCCTGCTCCTCGCACCAAGCCTACGGTGCGCGTCATCAGCCCGGTACGGCCCGTTCCGGCTCCATGCACCAAGCCAGGGGTGCGCATCGTCAGCCCGGTCCGGCCCGTTGCTGCTCCACGCACCAAGCCAGGGGTGCGCATCGTCAGCCCGGTCCGGCCCGTTCCTGCGCCACGCACCATGCCAGGGGTGCGCATCGTCAGCCCGGTCCGGCCCGTTCCTGCTCCACGCACCAAGCCAGGGGTGCGCATCGTCAGCCCGGTACGGCCCGTTCCGGCTCCATGCACCAAGCCAGGGGTGCGCATCGTCAGCCCGGTCCGGCCCGTTCCTGCGCCACGCACCATGCCAGGGGTGCGCATCGTCAGCCCGGTCCGGCCCGTTCCTGCTCCACGCACCAAGCCAGGGGTGCGCATCGTCAGCCCGGTCCGGCCCGTTGCTGCTCCACGCACCAAGCCAGGGGTGCGCATCGTCAGCCCGGTCCGGCCCGTTCCTGCTCCACGCACCAAGCCAGGGGTGCGCGTCGTCAGACCGGCACAACCCGTGCCTGGGTCACCGGTGCCTGGTCAGGTACCGGTCAGCTGCTCCACACCGGAGCCTAAGCAATCCGCTTCTACGAGGTCCAGTCCAGCTCCAGCCAGCGGGGCCAGACCGGACCAGGGGCGCCACGGGGGGATGGTTGAAGGGTGGTGGTCAAGCCCGGAGCCGGAACCACCTCCGAGGAGGAATGCCCACCCAGCCCTCCCCTGTTTGGGTTATGTTGAGGCACGGTCGCAGTCCGCGCCTTTGGGGGGGGGGTACTGTCACACCCTGGCTCTGGGGACTCTATATGTTGAGCCAGGGTGTGTAGATTCTATGTGTTTGTGTTTCTGTGTTTTAGTTCTATGTGTTCTATTTCTATGTTGGCTAGTGTGGTTCTCAATCAGAGGCAACGAGTGTCAGCTGTTGCTGGTTGTCTCTGATTGGGAACCATATTTAAACAGTCTGTTTTCCCATAGTGTTTGTGGGATCTTGTTTCCGTTTGGTTTGTTCCTTGTTGGTTGTGTTAAACCGTAGGACTGCACGTTTCGTTTTGTTGTTTTGTTGTTCATATTATCTCTGAAGATAATAAAGTTTAAGTATGTTTGCAACTAACGCTGCGCATTGGTCTACTCCGTCTAACGATCGTGACAGGTATACAGAAAATACCCCAGCCTTGAAGGGAAATGGCACTCCACCAAAATGGAAGTCTTCCAACTAGCTTGGATAGACAGTACCGTGAAATATCGAAGAGCCCTCACTGCTGCTCGATCAGCCTACTTTTCCAACCTGATTTGAGGAGAATAAAAACAATCCAAAATGTATTTTTGATACTGCCACAAACCTAACTAGAAAGCAGGATTCCCCAAGTGATGATGGCCTTCACTTCAGCAGTGATGAATTCATGAACTTCTTCGACGAAAAGATAATGATCATTAGAAAGCAAATTATGGACACCTCTTTGAATCTGCGTATTTCTTCAAAACTCAGTTGTCCTGAGTCTACACAGAACTGCCAGGACCTAGGATCAATGGAGACACACAGGTTTTTTAATCCTGTATCTCTCGACACATTCATGAAAATATTAATGGCCTCTAAACCTATCCAGCTGCCTACTGGACCCTATTCCAACTAAACTACTGAAAGAGCTACTTCCTGTGCTTGGCCATCCTATGTTGAACATAATAAATGCTCCCTATCCTCCAACTGTGGACTAAACTCACTAAAAGTAGCAGTAATAAAGCCTCTCCTGAAAGAGCCCCAAACTATCGGCCTATATCGAATCTCCCATTCCTCTAATTTGTTTTTGAAAAAGCTGTTGCGCAGTAACTCACTGCCTTCTTGAAGACAAATAATGTATACGAAGCGCTCCAGTCTGGTTTTAGACCCCATCATAGGACTGAGACTGCACACGTGAAGGTGGTAAATTACCCTTTAATGGCGTCAGACCAAGGCTCTGTATCGGTCTTCGTGCTCCTAGACCTTAGTGCCGCTTTTGACACCATCGATCACCACATTCTTTTGGAGAAACTGGTCTACACGGACAAGTTCTTGCCTAGTCTAGATCTTATCGGTCGGAAAGATACAGTGCTATGAAAAAGTATTTGCCCCCTTTCTAATTTTCTCTACTTTTGCATATTTGTGATACTGAATGTTATCAGATCTTCAACCAAAACCTAATATTAGATAAAGGGAACATAAGTGAACAAATAACACAACAATTACATATTTATTTCATAAACAAAGTTATGTAACACCCAATTCCCCTGTGTGAAAAAGTAATTGCCCCCTTACACTCAATAACTGGTTGTGCCACCTTTAGCTGCAATGACTCCAACCAAATGCTTCCTGTAGTTATTGATCAGTCTCTCACGTCGCTGTGGAGGAATTTTGGCCCACTCTTCCATGCAGAACTGCTCTAACTCAGTGACGTGTGGGTTTTCAAGCATGAACTGCTCGTTTCAAGTCCTGCCACAACATCTCAATTGGGATTAGGTCTGGACTTTGACTAGGCCATTCCAAAACGTCCAATTTGTTGCTTTTTAGCAATTTTCATGTAGACCTGATTGTGTGTTTTGGATCATTGTCTTGCTGCATGACCCAGCTGCGCTTCAGCTTCCGCTCAAAGACGGATGGTCTGACATTCTCCTGTAGAATTCTCTGATACAGAGCAGAATTCATGGTTCCTTCTATTAAGACAAGTCGTCCAGGTCCTGAGGCAGCAAAGCATCCCCAAACCATCACACCACCACCACCATGCTTGACCTTTGGTATGATGTTCTTACTGTGGAATGCAGTGTTTGGTTTGCTTTTCAAATCAAATCAAACCAAATTTGATTGGTCACATGCGCCGAATACAACAGGTGCAGACAATACAGTGAAATGCTTACTTACAGCCCTTAACAAACAGTGCATTTATTTTTAACAAAAAAAGTAAAAATAAAACAACAACAAAAAAAGTGTTGAGAAAAAAAGAGCAGAAGTAAAATAAAATAACAGTAGGGAGGCTATATATACAGGGGGGTACCGGTGCAGAGTCAATGTGCGGGGGCACCGGCTAGTTGAGATAGTTGAAGTAATATGTACATGTGGGTAGAGTTAAAGTGACTATGCATAAATCATTAACAGAGTAGCAGCAGCGTAAAAAGGATGGGGTGGGGGGGCAGTGCAAATAGTCTGTATATCAGTATCACAAATATGCAAAAGTAGAGAACATTAGAAAGGGGGCAAATACTTTTTCATAGCACTGTATGTCTGTCTCTGTGGATGGTTTGTCCTCTGACAAATCAATGGTAAGTTTCGGTGTTCCTCAAGGTTCCGTTTAGGACCACTATTGTTTTCACTATATATTCTACCTCTTGGTGATGTCATTTGGAAACACAATGTCAACTTTCACTGCTATGCGGATAACACAGCTATACATTTCGACGAAACATGGTGAAGCCCCAAAATTGCCTACTGTGGAAGCCTGTGTTTCAGACATAAAGAAGTGGACGGTGGCAAATGTTTTACTTTTAAACTCGGACAAAACAGAGATGCTAGTTCTAGGTCCCAAGAAACAAAGAGATCTGCTGTTTGATCTGACAATTAATCTTGATGGTTGCACAGTCATCTCAAATAAAACTGTGAAGGACCTCATCGTTACTCTGGACCCTGATCTCTCTCAAGAATATTTCAAGGGCAGCTTTTTTCCATCTTCATAACATTGCAAAAATCTGAAACATTTTGTCCAGAAATGTTGCAGAGAAGCTAATCCATGCTTTTGTCACTTCTAGATTATACTACTGCAATGCTCTACTCTCCGGCTACCCGGATAAAGTGCTAAATACGGTTGCTAGAATCTTGACTATAATCAAAACATTTGATCATATTACTCCAGTGTTAGCCTCCACTGGCTTCCTGTTAAGGCTGGGGTTGATTTCAAGGTTTTACTGCTAACCTACAAAGCATTACATGGACTTGCTCCTACCTATTTCTCAGATTTGGTCCTGCCATACATACCTACACGTACGCTACGGTCACAAGACACAGACCTCCTCATTGTCCCTAGAATTTCTAAGCAAACAGCTAGAGGCAGGGCTTTCTCATATAGAGCTCAATTTTTGTGGAATGGTCTGCCTATCCATGTGAGAGACGCAGACTCTGTCTCGACCTTTAAGTCTTTACTGAAGACTCATTTCTTCAGTAGGTCCTGTGAATTAAGTGTAGTCTGGCCCAGGGGTGCGAAGGTGAATGGCAAGGCACTGGAGTGACGAACCGCCCTTGCTGTCTCTGCCTGGACGGCTCCCCTCTCCTCTGGGATTCTCTGCGTCTGACCCTATTACGGGGGCTGAGTCACTTGCTTACTAGTGCTCTCCCATGCCGTCCCTTGGAGGGGTGCCTCACGTCGTGCCAGGCTTTTTCGCTATACTCGACTTGAGTGGGTTGAGCCACTGACTTGGTCTTCCTGTCCGGTTTTGCGCCCCCTCGGGCTCGTGCGGTAGAAGAGTTCTTCGTGGGCTATACTCGGCCTTGTCTCAGGGTAGTAAGTTGGTGGTCTGTTGTTATCCCTCTAGTGTTGTGGTGGCTGTGCTTTGGCAAAGTGGGTGGGGTTATATCTTGCCTGGTTGGCCCTGTCTGGGGGTATCGTCAGACAGGGCCACAGTGCCCCTCAATCCCCCCCGTCGCAGCCTCCGGTATCTATGCTGCAATAGTCTATGTGCCGGGGGCTAGGGTCAGTCTGTCCTATCTGGTGAAATTCTACCTTGTCCCGGACCTGCTGTTTCCGACCCTCTCTCTCCCTCTCCTGCTCTCTCTCTACCGCACCTGCTGTCTTGACCTCTGAATGCTTGGCTATGAAGGAAGCTGACCTGTTGCACCCTCTACAACCACTGTGATTTTTATTTAACCCTGCTGGTCATCTTGAAGAACGATCTGCCCTTAATGGCCATGTACTCTTATAATCTCTACCCCGCACAGCCGGCACACCCCTCAGAGCCTGGTTACTCTATAGGTTTCTTCCAGGTTCCTGCCTTTCTACTGAGTTTTTCCTAGACACCATGCTTCTACATCTGCATTGCTTTTAGGCTGGGTTTCTGTTTAAGCACTTTGTGACATCTGCTGATGTAAAAAGAGCTTTATAAATACATTTGATTGAGCTAGTGAGATCCTATTGGCGCATTCTAGCATTTATTTGCATATTTCCGTTAGGGATTGCCTACTCTGTGAAGTGCACGTATGCAATAACTCAATACGCCCTTGCACTCCTTCTAAACAATGCAATTTTTTAAAACTTTGGCAAAGGCTCAAGTCTACAAAACACAGTCCACTCGGGTTTGTTACAGATTCTAGTTTTGAAACAGAAAACTGGATGGAGATCAAATGTTTCATTAACGAGAGCATTTGCAGAATGCCGGCCAAATCCATCTCGCTCATTCTTCTCCCACTGTCGGCTTCTGAGCTTCCTCTCATCACCATATTTGGTAGTGAGTGGAAACGCCATCCGCATGGTTCACATTTATACATCCGGTGAAATATCTGGCTCATTGTTCATTTGTGATGATACTCTAGCAAGCAGGAAATGCTTGGAGCTAGGAATTATTGACCAATCACGTTCATGTTGTCATGCTGTGTCACATGGTTGCTAAGCCATTCGTAACGCGTACGGTGGCTGTTTGGGATATTTCAAATGAAGAGGAACACAACGGTAGCGAACATAACACACCCACTTCAAACTCTCATTGCTTTTAGCATTTCTTAATGAGGATGTGCAAAAGCAAGGTGAAATGTGTGTTCAGCCCCCCTTCAATCAAACTCCCTCAGTTTAATGACGATGTAGAATAATGGAAGTTTGGCACGCCGACTTTCACAGTCCCCTGAAAGAAACAGATAGATAGCTACGCCCTTATTTGTAATTGCACCCAGCTGGAAGCTGACAGACGCACAAGGATGCGTTCAAGATCAACCCTGTTACATTGATAAACTGCTGAAATTAATAGGCTACAAATTCTGTATGATCGGTTTGTGATTGGTTTCAAGTGCGTGACGTCAGCCTGTGCATAGGAATCACTTTTTTTTATACAATCAATAAATCATTTAGGTCTTCTGAGCACTCTAAATCATCACAAAGTTTAATTTTATTTGCAATACCTGCCCACTGGGTATAGACGTCATTTCAAAGTCTGTTCCACGTAATTTAATTGAAATGACGTGGAAACAATGTTGATTCAACCAGTGTGTGCCCAGTGAGTGGGCTCGTTTTTAATCAATGCATTATCTTCTATTCCATGAGGGAACAGAATAGCCATACAATATCACTTTACATGCATCAGAAACACTCCGATTTATCAGTGCATTCGGAAAGTATTGAGACCCCTTGACCTTTTTCACAATTTGTTACGTTACAGCCTTATTCTAAAATGGATTAAGTTGATTTTTTCCCTCATCAATCTACAAACAATACCCCACAATGAAAAAGCAAAAACATTTTAATTTTTTTGCAAATGTATAAAAAAAGAAAACAGAAATCACATTTACATAAGTATTCAGACACTTTACTCAGTACTTTGTTGAAGCACCTTTGGCAGCGATTACAGCCTTGAGTCTTCTTGGGTATATCGCTACAACCTTGGAACATCTGTATTTGGTGAGCTTCTCCCATTCTTCTCTGCAGATCCTCTCAAGCTCTGTCAGGTTGAACAGTTATTTTCAGGTCTCTCCAGAGATGTTTGATCGGGTTCATGTCCGGGCTCTGGCTAGGCCACTCAAGGACATTCAGAGACTTGTCCCGAAGCCACTCCTGCATTGTCTTGGCTGTGCGCTTAGGGTCGTTGTCCTGTTGGAAGGTGAACCTTCACCCCAGTTTGAGGATCTCTCTGTACTTTGCTTTGTTCATCTTTCCCTCGATCCTGACTAGTCTCCCAGTCCCTGCTGCTGAAAAACATCCCCACAGCATGATGCTGCCACCACCATGCTTCACCGTAGGGATGGTGCCAGGTTTCCTCCAGACGTGACACTTGGCATTCAGGCCAAAGAGTTCAATCTTAGTTTCATCAGACCAGAGAATCTTGTTTCTCATGGTCTGGGAGTCCATTAGGTGCCTTTTGGCAAACTCCAAGCGGGCTGTCATGTGCTTTTACTGAGGAGTGGCTTCCGTCTGGCAGCTCTACCATAAACGCCTGATTGGTGGAGTGCCGCAAAGATGGTTGTCCTTCTGGAAGGTTCTCCCATCTCCACAGAGGAACTCTGGAGCTCTGTCAGAGTGACCATCGGGTTCTTCGTCACCTCCCTGACCAAGGCCCTTCTACCCCGATTGCTCAGTTTGGCCGGGCGGCCAACTCTAGGAAGAGTCTTGGTGGTTCGAAACTTCTTCCATTTAAGAATGACGGAGGCCACCATGATGGAGGCCACTTTTTTGGTACCCTTCCCCAGATCTGTGCCTCGAAACAATCCTGTCTCGGAGCTCTGCGGACATTTCCTTCTACCTCATGGCTTGGTTTTTGATCTGACATGCACTGTCAACTGTGGGACCTTGTATAGACAGGTGTGTGGCTTTCCAAATCATGTCCAATCAATAGAATTTACCACAGGTGGACTCCAATCAAGTTGTAGAAACATCTCAAGGATGATCAATGGAAACAAGATGCACCTGAGCTCAATTTCAAGACTCATAGCAAAGGGTCTGAATACTTATGTCAATGAGGTATTTATGTTGTTACTTTTTTTATAAATTTGCAAAAAATTATAAAAACCTGTTTTCGCTTTGTCATTATGCGGTATTGTGTGTAGATTGATGAGGGGAAAATATAATTGAATCCATTTTAGAATAAGGGGTCTGAATACTTTCCGAATGCACTGTATATGGACCCATAGACTTATAAACCATTAGGCCTAGTGGGTTATTGATAAATTGAATGCTGATATTTGACACCAGTCAGCTGCTGAAGAGGTCTCAGCAGTGGGCAATATGAGCAGTCTGTAAAGGCTGCATATATATGTGTATACATGTGTGTGTATATATATATATATAAATATTATGGAAGGAAATGCCTTCCCAAAATGGATTGCAAAGACATTGATTCATAGCTTAGCCCGCAACATACTGTAGCCTAAGATATGTAAAGTGCTGATGCTTGAACAATTCAAGTTCAAGTAGGCTACCATATTTTGCTGACAGATTGTCATCATCACCAAGACATTAACATTGCACATCCTCAGACAGCCATGTATGTTCAAATTTGAAGAAATGTTAAAAGGGAGACAAAATTATACTGCCGATTATTGCAAAGATTCCATCCTGTGGATTCTCTGAACATTCACCAGCCATACTTCTGTTATGAACTAGAAGTAATTGTCTCTGAAGATAAAAAAGAGAGTGGGCAATTTTGAAAAATAAACTAGTGATAGAATGACCTTAAATATATTTCTCTCCTTTTCCAATAAGACCATTTCATCTCAGCATTTGATAATGGGATTACTGGATTGCATTATGCAGCACTAGTCAAATCTGGATGTGGAGGTGCTAATTTGATTGCATAATTCTTGTTTCCTTTTTTTGCAAACCTTGCAGTCCTCCGGAAACAAATTCAGCATAATACAAGATTTACTTGTGGTCTAGGAAAGCGATGAGGTTCGTCCCTCATGCCATATCCATCCACTGCAGACCTGGGAAAAAGCTGCAGCCAACACCATTACCAGCCAAAGCTAGTCAGTTCAGAACCCATTATGATGACAAATGACAGAGCACAACTTGCCTGTCAGTGCATCTATTATTTGACACTAGTGGTTGTTTGATATCTCACAAGCTGAAAGCCTGACCCACAATCATTAGGGCTGTCAGGGTTAATCAACAGACTCGTGACTTGCCCAATTTTCTTATAAGGCCTTATTGCAGGTATGGGGTAAGTGGGTCGGGGTTAGGGGGCATATGTTGGGGCCTCTGTTTTGTCTGGATGTTCCAGACATAAGAATGAATCACTTCAACAACAAAAAAGATGCCCTGTTTCTCATGCAAAACATAATCAGTCCACAGCCCTCGCCAATACTTATTTAATATATACAGGTAGGGGGATCTGAGAGACAACAAAGTTAACATAATCAGCATTCATTGGAATCCTTCAGGCACCCACTGAAAACATCTTAAGGAACCATATACACTGAGTGTACAAAACATTAGGAACCTTCCTAATATTGAGTTGCACCCCCTTTTGCCCTCGGAACAGCCTCAGTTCTTCAGGGCATGGACTACAAGGTGTTGAAAGCATACCACAGGGATGCTGGCCCATGTTGACTCCAATGCTTCCCACACTTGTGTCAAGTTGGCTGGATGTCCTTTGGGTGGTGGACCATTCTTGATACACACAGGAAACTGTTGAGCGTGAAAAACCCAGCAGCGTTGCAGTTCTTGACACACTCAAACCGGTGCGCCTGGCACTTACTACCATACCACGTTCAAAGGCACTTACCCATTCACCCTTTGAATGGCACACATACACAATTCATGTCTCAAGGCTTACAAATTATTTAACCTGTCTCCTCCCCTTCATCTACACTGATTGAAGTGGTGACATCAATAAGGGATCATAGCTTTCACCTTATTCACCTGGTCAGTCTATGTCATGGAAAGAGCAGCTGTTCCTAATGTTTTGTACACTCAGTGTATATTCCCCCATTGCCTGGGAGTGTGTTCCCATACACATCCATACATAATAACACACAAACTGAAGGAAACTGAAAAGGGTATTTTTTTTTTTAGCAGCAAGCAAAAATTACAATGTGTCAACCGACATCCTATATATGCATATGTATGATGTTTGCTGATCAACATAACTGTTATAAACCTGTAATGTAATGAACCTGACAAAAAATCATTGCCAACAAATTGTCAACAAACTATTAACAATGACAAACTTTTAGTAAGCTGTCATCAGCAGCTATGCTCAACAAAAATCTATTTCAAATAATCATTCTTTCACTTATTGATTAATCAATTATTTAATATGTGCTTACCCATTTTTGCAATGGCAGAATTTGCTATATGGGATTGCCTCTTCAAAAACCCTTGACTTGATGAAGTTGATAGGATCCAATTCTACTTAACCATAATAAAACTCACATTCACAAAATACTGTTTCCTAATCATGGCTAAATATGTGCATGCAGAACAAAATGTGGCAAGTTTGCAGAGATGCTTTTTTTTAAATGAAGAAAAGGTCATATTAAGATGTAAAGCAGAGTTGAATTGTATCAACGCTGCTGTTATCAGATCAAAGGTACAGTACCGACGCTCTCTTTTGAATGCTTAGGAGTAAGTGAGCAAATACTTATAAGAATCCACGTCACATGTCTATTATAGGTCACTTCTATGTCATCCTGACTATAAACAAACCACTAAACATCTATCTTTACTCCAGACTCAACATAATTTCACCAACAAATGTAGTAATCTGTCTGTTCAAGGTATAAGGAATGAATGCTAGTATGTATATACATGCATCTTTTATACAACATACTATCTTTATATATATATATATAACCTCACACATCAATTAAATGAACCACTGTATAAAGTCTACAACTTAAACCAAACAACACTACTAAATTCAACATTTCAGACTATAATGGCTTTGAAGATACCCCCTCCCTGCATCACAGACATGGGGAGAATGCGTCCTTAAATGTAAAATAAACGCCCCATGTCCCTGAAGTGCCACAGTCATGCTTAATCATCTGTTTTTTAATCATAAACAATCTCACTATTTGTATTGTGTCTCTCTATTTATGCATATCCCTGAAGGCATTGCCTTTAGATACTTCCCACAAAAAAGGAAACAAATAACTACCAAAAAATGAAATACCTTTTAGATGCCCAGAGGAAGGCTGTGGACAGACAGATGATGTGATCTATTTCTTCCCCTCATTCTTAGGCAGCTTCCTCTCTCTGCGGCTGAAAGCAAATGCTTTGAGACTCTGTGGCATATTTAATTAGAAGCAAGCTGTTTGCACTATCAGTGTGAGGATCTACCTCTCCAATCTCTCATGAGTCAATCTTCCCCATCTCTGATTTTCTTTTATATTTATGCTGGAATATTTAATTGTAGACAAAAGGTTACTCTGGCTCCATTCCCTGCACAGGGGCAGAATAATCTGCTTTAAAAGGCTTGACATTTCAGGCTTTTCAAAAAAGCTGAAAAAATTATATCCCTGCTTTTGTTAATCAATGAAGTAGAACTCCCCTGAACAAAAGAATTAAATTGCTTGGTTGGTTTAATAAAAGCAACAGAAATAGCTGCTTCCTCTGGCCTTTTTGTGTGTTGGCTCACCACATGCACCCAGCACTGTAATTCCATATGATTTTGGGGCAAAACTCTAATTTCTCCACACAGTTTGCTTTTTAAATCCTATTGAAACTACCGGCCAGTGTGCCTGCCTGGTGGAGGACAGATTCATCATTAAACCTGACTTTCACTGACTGCTGCAGGTCCACTACAATTTACAATTTCTATACTGCCCATTGGAAAACATTGTAATTATGCAAATAACAGGGGCAATAATTAGGACCTTCAACATCACATTGTGTTGCTCCAGTGTGCTCCATTCCAATGGGAAGAGAGAGAACCATGTTCTATTCTATTTCAAATTGCTCACAGCAGATGTTCGGCTAAAGTTCAGTCCTATATTATAGCATTCCTTGGAGACTGACCAAGACAGGTAAGATCCATTATGTTCTTTCTATTATCAATGAGTGTCTTTTGTAATTTGAGACTTTTGCTTTATATACTGTAATGTGACTGTGTGACTATTTGGCATTACATTCCTAATGCTGTGCAATACTGCTTTTTTTGTACTGGACATTTATGTATTGGACATGCACCATACACTGGTCCATTGGATTTTAAAAAACTGATATTGAGTTAGGTGAAAAGCTTAGTCAAAAACATCAAGCAGAGTAGAAAGAAACATACTTTCTTAAAATGGTCTGTAAACAAAACAGTTTGTAAACAATAGTAACCGTTTTCAAACCAATTCATAGTATCCTGTCTTTGATAGTAATACATTGGGGAATAGGTAATGGCTGATTTGATAAACCTTGTCGATTGGCTTACTGTAGCATATACATTACCTACAATGTGTTCTGGAAAACACAGTATTTGGGCAATTCTCTTTTATTAATGCATGAGCATTGTCAGGGCCAGAGATGCTGTACCAGATAGGCAACATCTTTTACAGGACACGAAATTAGATATTAACTAGGCAAGAAGTGGTCTAGGCATAAATCATCACTAAGCTAAGGATCCTGGGACTAAACACCTCCCTCTGCAACTGGATCCTGGACTTCCTGACGGGCCGCCCCCAGGTGGTAAGGGTAGGTAACAACACATCTGCCATGCTGATCCTCAACACGGGGGCCCCTCATGGGTGCGTGCTCAGTCCCCTCCTGTACTCCCTGTTTACCCATGACTGCATGGCCAGGCATGACTCCAACACCATCATTAAGTTTGCCGACGACACAACAGTGGTAGGCCTGATCACTGACAACGATGAGACAGCCTATAGGGAAGAGGTCAGAGACCTGGCCGTGTGGTGCCAGGATAACAATCTCTCCCTCAACGTGACCAAGCCAAAGGAGATGATTGTGGACAACAGGAAAAAAAGAGGACTGAGCACGCCCCCATTCTCATCAACGGGGCTGTAGTGGAACAGGTTGAGAGCTTCAAGTTCCTTGGTGTCCACATCACCAACGAACTATCATGGTCCAAACACACCAAGACAGTCGTGAAGAGGGCACGACAAAGCCTCAGATGATCCCGCAGGTGAAGAAGCTGGAAGTGGAGGTCCTTGGCTGGCGTGGTTACACGTGGTCTGCGGTTGTGAGGCCGGTTGGACGTACTGCCAAATTCTCTAAAACGACGGAGGCAGTTTAAGGTAGAGAAATTAACATTTAATTCTCTGGCAACAGCTCTGGTGGACATTCCTGCAGTCAGCATGCCAATTGCACACTCCCTCAAAACTTCAGACATCTTGCGGTATTGTGTTGTGTGACAACTGCACATTTTAAAGTGGCCTTTTATTGTCCCCAGCACAAGGTGCGCCTGTGTAATGATCATGCTGTTTAATCAGCTTCTTAATATGTCACACCTGTCAGGTTGATGGATTATCTTGGCAAAGGAGAAATGCTCACTAACAGGGATGTAAACAAATTTGTGCACAAAATTTGAGACGCTTTTTGTGTGTATGGAACATTTCTGGGATTTTTTATATCGGCTCATGAAACATGGGACCAACACTTTACATGTTGCGTTTATATATTTGTTCAGTGTAGTTAGTTCAAACTTTGAGTTGAACAAAAGTTATGGATGATTGTGACAATAAAATGATGGTACTTCATTCAGGTCGCTATGCCATGCAGGCCATGAAACCCCAAATGATGCAAGCTATGCAGTTTTCCCAAATCAGTAAGATTTTATGGGCTTTCACATGTGTGTTGTCCTCTTCAACAAGGTTTCCCAAACTCCGTCCTGGGGTCCTCCCTGGGTGCACGTTTTGGATTCAAATAACCAACTCATCAAGCTTTGATTATTTGAATCAGCTGTGTCCTTCTAGGGCAAAAACCAAAACGTGCAACCAAGGGGGCCCCACGACCGAGTTTGGGAAACCCTGCTCTACAAGACACCATGGCATTACTCGCATCTGTGGTACAATTGTAACGGTCTTGTTGCAGGCTTTTGGTGGTGGATACTACAGAGGTGGATTTTATTTTAAAAATTAACAAGTGAGAGGCTTCGCTCGTTCTAGGAGTCGGTACTGTAAATGTCACTGGGTGTGTGATAGTGCAATAAAGTCCACCATTTGCCTATTGTTGTGTCCCGTCTAACAAGATCAGAGAAGCCCACAGAAAACAGATTATTCTAAATCACCTCGATAGATGTTTGAGAATTATTGTTTCTTGAGGAACTAGTAAAACTCTTTCCAAACAGATATTTGCTTTTATTTAGAGCCGCACGCATGACTGTAAGTCGCTTTGGATAAAGCGTCTGCTAAATGGCATATTATTATTCAGCTTGTAAAATGTAATTTGGATCACAAATGCATGGTTTTTTTTTTCGTTTGCAGGTGGATCACCATATCTTGCAGCTAAAATATATGAAGCGAATAATTTACTTGATGGACAAATAAATCACAATCACGTTGTACTTGATGGTTGGGCCCAGGGGGTTTTCTTATTCATTGTGCACAAATCATATATTAAAAGAGACTAGTCTTGCTCTGTACTTCACTCATATTCTCAGGACAAAAAGTAGACCTGACAAAAATGGTTTTGGATCTAGATGAAAGATCAGGTTTTATTTAAGAACTACTGGCATACAAAACATATTGCATATCAAACAACCAGAATGATCATTAAAAAAAAGACAGTTTTTTAACCAAAATCTGGAAATTGACCTCAGTAGTCCAAATTTTCACCTGCATAAAAATACGGTTGTTCCACCAGTTTAGTGTTAACAGCCTTTTAAATACTGTACATTTTCAAATAAATAAACAAAATAAAGCTCCTTCATGAGACGAGTTACTGCCACCATCATTCCAGCCCCTGGTGGGTGCATGAGAAACAGAATCCCAGTGTACAGATTCATCACTGTGGAGTGTCGTTCAGCATAAACAAATGGGACAAGAACAGACAGACCAGTTTCCAGACTACCGTGTCTCTTATGGAAAATACATTTCAATTCAGTGCAACACAATTATTTTTTTTTCCCTCTTCGACTGCATTTCCTAGTTTTCCTCATCTGAAGGTTGCATATTAAAATGTTTACAAAAAAAGCAGCCAAAGCTCCTCAACAAATATTAGGATAACTGGATTCTTCCCACCTTTGTCATCATTGACAAAACTTTTACTACAGCCAGGCAATGTTAAATCTACTATCAAGGCACAACATCTGATCATGTACTTGAAACATACTTTTTTATGTCTCGGTTCAGTGCTAAATCTCCCCCACTGTTCCCCCTGGTTAGGGAACTGAAAAGTGCAGTAGAGAATCTAGAAGTCCATATGTCCATCTTTGGCAAGCTTGTACAATAACTATTGTACGAATGTAGTACAATTAATGAGTTTTATAATGGGTCCATAGATTAGGAGACACTATTCAGGACAGGCTGCTAGTCACATTTCCCTTGGTAACAGACTTTGGCAGCCCTTTCTGTGGAAGCCCTGCCTGGTTCGTCACCTCTTCCATTGCTGGGGCCATTGCTTGTCTTGGCTGATGTGGAGAGGCTGTGCTCTGCAATACACTCAACATGCCCCTGCAGGACACAGCCAAGTAGAAATTGTTACAGAAGCTTGACACTTAATGTTGTGAAATCTGTTGTGAATGTATTATGTTTTTAAAAATGTCTAACTTTCTTAATTTTGCTGGACCCCAGGAAGAGTAGCTTCTGCCAATGGGGATTCATAATAAATACAAATACTTCATGTACCAAAGAGATACACTAAACATGACTGTTTTGATACAATGCTAGAAATTGAAACCAGCCTAGTGGCGATTTCACATACTGTAGCTTCCATGTGCCATGCCCCTGAAGTACGTCAAGCCAAGGGGAAGACATTTACATTCTCATTGCAGGTTTCTGTACACTACCATGTTTCTTTCTCCCCATCACTTGTTTCAGCCAGCTTGTATGTATCAAGCGTCTCAGATTAGGTGTGCTGATTTGCATTTGACATCACATTGAATAAGATGGGAGACCTGATCCTAGATCAGCACTCTTACTCTGAGATGCTTGATACATACAGGCCCTAAAGTTGGATTTGTAGCATTTTTCCAAATTTACCAGTTATTTTTTGGTTCATCTGTCTGCTTTGTGATTCAGCCTGGGACATGTAATCTGCCACTGTAACTGCAAAACAAAGAATGTTAGAACCACTTGCATTGGTAATGAATTAAACTAGATCATCATCATAGCTAATGAAAAATAGCTTACATTCTGTTAAATTCTGAGAAATACAGGCAAGCATCAAATCTAAACAAATAAACAGTAGTCAACCAGTAGCTGACATGTTAGTGAATTGGAGTGGGAACATTTAAAAACAAATGGGACTTCTTGGTGGCCTTTCCTAGGTATCTATTCAGCTTCAAATTGAGAAATTGCAGAGGCTCTCCAGAGCAAATCGATGGTTACTGGTTGAAGCACAGACTTTACTGATAGCCAGGGCAAATGTTAAGCACACTCAGTCATGCTGGTTTTGGTAAACAAACTACAGGCCCGTTCACCACTGGTTACCAGGTTGCTTTTCCTCTGGTGGGCGGACACGAGGTCTACTGCTACGGTAATGCCGCTGTGGTTTAGCTTTTGAGTCATTTTACATTTTAGTCATTTAGCAGACGCTCTTATCCAGAGCGACATACAGTTAGTGAGTGCATCCGTTTTCATACTGTCATCTATGTGGGGGAGAGTTCGTGCAGAGGCCTCTGTGAGAGCGGATTTCATGAGGATGGACTTGGCACTGGTGTCAATGTGTGTGATTCTATCCTTTTTGGTCTCTGATGAATTGTCCACCGTCTTCTGTAACATTAAATAATTGTATTTTCTAATGCTTACGGGATTATGTTTGTTGAATCCGATTGGCTCCCAGGGCTTGTTACTTTTACTCAGACACTTCTATCCGGAGGGATTGAAGGAGTTTGTGGATGGTACTGATTGAGATGGTAAAAGGCACAACACAAATGTTTAAATGCTGTTGATGACCGTCCTTAAATCAGGTTATCACTGCGAGGACATAGTGAGAATGGCCTTGGTAAGTCCTGCATCACAGAGGGAAGCGTTGTCCGAATCGCTCATGCCTTCAATGGCTGTTGTGTCCTCAGCAGCCCGGCGGGAGCAGCGGCGGCAGTTTGTGTTGAAGTTGGAGTCGCTTGCATCAGTGTCGGCCGTCTGGTCTGTTTCTGTGTTGTCAAGCACACTGTATGGGTTGCCATCAGGATCCTTTAGAGCTGCAAAGTTAGCAAATAGTTTAATATTTAATACCTATAGTTTTAGAGGAACAATTCATAAACCTATTCACATGATAAACATAGGGGATAATGCAAATAATGTTTGATGTCATCAGCATGTGTATGACCCATCAATTGTATGCAGCCGTACCGGTGTTGGTGGCTCCTCTCCCTGCTCCTCGACCCCTGCCACTGGGCTCTCCTCTCCCCCTCCCTGGACCAGCTCTCCTCCTGCTGTCTCTCTGTGGCCAGGTACCCCTCTCAGGTTCCTCTCCCAACAGGGACCAGTCACTCAGCTCATCCTTCCGCTCAGAGTCAGTCTCAGAGGCATTGGATTGCTCAGAGTTTGTGCCTGAAAGTCAAACATATCTTTTTAATACCACATGGCTGATAATGCTATAGTCCAACGGGAAGTTATGTCCCAATATCAATATTACCTTCCCTAGATTGTGTCTTGCAACTTTCAATTGACCACCTGATAGGCTGTGGTGTACCCAATTGTCATACTTGAGTAAAAGTAAAGATACCTTAATAGAAAATGACTCAAGTAAAAGTCAGTCACCCAGTAAAATACTACTTGAGTAAAAGTCTAAAAGTATTACTTGTTTCTGGACAGTAGACAATCCGACAAGCTCCCACTGCCTTTTTGAAATATTTATGCGCTTGTTCACTTTCGCACCTAAAGTAAAATAAACTATAAATCAGATTCTGAACTCTAATGCATGTAAATAACACTAACACATGTAAATAAAAACCAACCAATAACTAGCCTATATCCCAATCAGAAATTACTTTTAAATAAACGTACATACGCTGCTTTCAGATCATCAGGAACGGGAACTGTGCATTTGAAGAAGGAGCTCTTTGACACCCCCTTGTTGACATTCACAGGCCGGAGACGTTCAAAGGTGACTATTTCATTGTACGTGGCGTCACAGGCAGCATACTCGATCACATAGAACTACACAGTAAACACAACACAGGTTACATTTGTGTTGCATGAAACGGACAAACGTAATATCAGGATAAGGAAATCACAGGATAAACATCAAAGAAACATCCTCTCGCAAATGACATTCTGGGACCAGTGAAATTGTAACCACAGATAACTACTCACATCTCCCTTCATCATGCGCACTTTGGCAAGCCACCAGCCACATGGCTCCTGCTCATTGGCCCGGGAGAAGATCTGGTACAGAGATAAAGATAATTCGAAATAAGATATCCTGAGGAAAAAGTGTCTGTTAAATCTAAAAGAAGATAGAGAGCCAGTTCTCACCTCCACCTCTTCTCCCTCCCCGATGTCCTTTTTACCGTCGGCTGGAGGTGGCATCCGCACATCACTAAAGGGAACTTGTCTCTCAGGTTGCCAACTTTATTAAAGGAGAATTTATCTTTTTTTACAACCAAATCTTTATTTTTGATGTAAATGGCATGTTATAGATGGGTCCAGACACTTTTTTTGCAATTTCACTTGCTTTTTTAGAAACTTACCCCAACCATCGATTCACTTCCTCATCCTTGTTTTGCAGTACGGGCGCTCTGAAAAAAACGAACAAATACTCAGAAAACCCCCAAATACGTTGTTTTAGAAACGGAAACGCTCTCAGTATAGTGATGCAGGTCTTTAGATGTTGTACACATGAAAATGTGTCATTCAGAACTTTATCCGCAACGTTACATTCCATTTTCTGCGACTCAATCCATTTCCCCTATACAGCTGTTCCATTCTCCGTGTAGCCTGCTGCTAGAATGGACGGAGAGGTATCACAAAATGGAATATAACGCTGTGGATAAAGTTCGGAATTACACATTTTCATGTGTACGACATCTAAAGACCTGCATCACTTTTCAGTTTCTAAAATAACATATTTGGCAGGTTTTTTTAGATTTTTTGTTCACGTTTTTTCAGAGACCGGTACTGCACAACGAGGATGAGGAAGTGAATCGCTGGTTGGGGTAAGTATCTCAAAAACAAGTGAAATCGCAAAAGAAAAGTGTCTGGACCCTTCTATAACATTCCATTTACATCAAACAGAGATTTGGTTGTAAAAAAGCTAAATTCTCCTTTAATAACAACAAACATTTAGATCAGTATCATAAAGTTATGCCCATCAACAAAATGATACCACCGTCATTCCAACATAGATGACTACAAAATACACTACAACCCCAGAAGAACCTATGAATGCAACCCTTACTTGTTCTCAAAGGCAATAGTGAGTGAATCATCATGGACATCTTTGACAAATCCCTAGAGACATTTACATTTACATTTTAGTCATTTAGCAGACGCTCTTATCCAGAGCGACTTACAGTCAGTGAATACATATTTTTTTATACTGGCCCCCCGTGGGAATTGAACCCACAACCCTGACATTGCAAATGCCATGCTCTATCAACTGAGCTACATCCCTGCCGGCCATTCCCTCCCCTACCCTGGACGACGCTGGGACAATTGTGCGCCGCCCATGAGTCTCCCGGTCGCGGCCGGCTGCGACAGAGCCTGGATTCGAACCAGGATCTCTAGTGGCACAGTTTACACTGCGATGCAGTGCCTTAGACCACTGCGCCACTCAGGAGACACACTCAGAGAAAGGACAGCCGTGGGTTCAGAAGTACTCCCCCCCCCCCAGAATATAAACGTTACTGGCATAGTAGGGAACATCAACATACAACACTTTAGTATAGTCCCGTGTAGCTCAGTTGGTAGAGCATGGCGTTTGCAATGCCAGGGTTGTGGGTTCGATTCCCACGGGGGGCCAGTATGAAAATGTATGCACTCACTAACTGTAAGTCGCTCTGGATAAGAGCGTCTGCTAAATGACTAAAATGTAATGTATAGGCCAGGGGTTCTTAAATCTTTTCAGCTCTAGACTCGAAAGCAAAATTGACCATCCTCCCGTGACCCAAATCGTCTTTCAATGTCCCAAATTAAGAATAACTATTCTCATAACTCGCGATCCACCTCTCACATGCCCAGGGCCCACTTTTGGTCCCAACCCATAGCTTAAGAAACCTTGGTATAGGCTGCTATTCTATTCTAGCCCAGAGTTTCTAGGTCTAGTCTTATAACATATATCCCTCCTTGCGAGATATTTGCCGACACCTTTCCCACATCCAAGTAGGGCTGGGAGATATGGTCTAAAATTCTTATCAAGATATACACGACCAAAAGTATGTGGACACCTGCTTGTCGAACATCTAATTCCAAAATCATGGGCATTAATATGGAGTTGGTCCCTCCTTTGCTGCTATAACAGCCTCCACTCTTCTGGGAAGGCTTTCCACTAGATGTTGGAACATTGCTGCGGGGACTTGCTTCCATTCAGCCACAAGAGCATTAGTGACATCGGGAATTGATGTTAGGCGATTAGGCCTGGCTCGCAGTCTGTGTTCCAATTAATCCCAAAGGTGTTCGATGGGGTTGAGGTCAGGGCTCTGTGCAGGCCAGTCAAGTTCTTCCACACAGGTCTCGACAAACCATTTCTGTATGGACCTCGATTTGTGCACATGGGCATTGTGATGCTGAAACATGAAAGGGCCTTCCCCAAACTGTTGCCACAAAGTTGGAAGCACAGAATCGTCTAGAATGTCATTGTATACTGTACTGTAGCGTTAAGATTTCCCTTCACTGGAGCTAAGGGGCCTAGCCCGAACCATGAAACTTTAACGTTGGCACTTTGCATTGGGGCAGGTAGCGTTCTCCAGGCATCCGCCAAACCCAGATTTGTCCGTCAGACTGCCAGATGGTGAAGTGTGATTCACCACTCCAGAGAACGCGTTTCCACTGCTCCAGAGTCCAATGGCTGCGAGCTTTACACCACTCCAGCCAATGCTTGGCCCTGTGCATGATGATCTTAGGCATGCATGTGTGTGGCTGCTCAGCCATGGAAACCCATTTCCTGAAGCTTCCGATGAACAGTTATTGTGCTGATGTTGCTTCCAGAGGCAGTTTGGAACTCGGTAGTGAGTGTTGCAACCGAGGACAGACGATTGTTAAGCGCTACATGCTTCAGCACTCGAAGGTCCCGTTCTGTGAGTTTGTGTGGCCTACCACGTCAAGGCTGAGCCGTTGTTGCGCCTAGACGTTTCCACTTCACAATAACAGCATTTACAGTTGACCAGGGCAGCTGTAGCAGGGCAGAAATTTGACAAACTGACTTGTTGGAAAGGTGGCATCTGTGCCACGTTGAAAGTCACTGAGCTCTTCAATAAGGCCATTCTACTGCCAATGTTTGTCTATGGAGATTGCATGACTGTGTGCTTGATTTTATACACCTGTCAGCAACGGGTGTGGCTGAAATAGCCGAATCCACTCATTTGAAGGGGTGTCCACATACTTTTATATATAGTGTATGTTCTTGAATGAAAGGGTAAGTATAAACAACATTTCAGCTAGCTGGCTACCTAGCAATACGTTTCCCTATTCAGACTTAACTGAGGAGCAAATGAAAACATTAGCGAGCTGGCTATAATTGAAAAATTAATTTAACAAACTTTTAAAGTTGCACTATGCAGAAATCTAGCTGCCATTTCCTGGTTGCTAAAATTCTAATAGTTCTCCTAATTTCAGTTTGTGACAAGACAAGCAAGTATAGTGTAGAGAATCATTGTACCATCTAAACCGCTGTGAAATATATTTTCCATAACGAAAAAATATTGTATTTTCAGCTGGTGTACAAAACCGAGTAAGTAAGTAAGTAAAAGAAGCAAAAATGAAAAATACAAATGGCAAGCATAGAAATACCCCACATAGAACAGATCTACCGCTTCTTAGAATTTAAATGAGAACGACAGATCTATAACTCACTTATGTGAATTTCGTCAGGTACCCCAAACAGTTACATATTGCAACTTTAATTTTGAAATGGTTTGATTTATAACGCATATGGTTAGCACATAGTGTATGAAGTTACCCAGATCAATAATCTGATTCAAGAAGAGAAAAACCAAGAAAGGAGCAACCAAACTAAATTACCTAGCTAGCTACCGTTCCTGTTTGATGATGCTAGCCAGCTAATGACGTTAGCTAGCTAGTTAAACATTCTCAATGTTTTCATTCAAGACAGTAGCGTTAGTTGTTGAATTAGCCAGCTAATATTGTAATCCTCGAAGACAAACAGACTAGATGCCAACTATATTTGGTCTTGAAGCTAACGTTAGCTTACCAGCTAGCTAAAAAACCGTCATTAGACGTGTTGAAAACACAAGTCTCTAGCTTAGTGTATGTGGCTAGCTTACGTATATGTACTATAGAAGGGAACTGATGTGTGTGCCATGTTTTATAAACATTATCATGGTTCGTTTACATGAATATTATGAATTGATTTACCTTAAAATAAGCTCTGTTGGATCCACGAAACTCCACCGTCAGTTCCTCCATGTTGGACATGCAATGCATGCCGGGGTGACGTGTCCAAACAATTGGGATAGCTACTTGCAAGTACATAGGCCAAGTTGAATGTTTGCACATAATTCATATGATTGTTATAACTCAAGATTCAGAAATACCAAACAAGGTTGTAACTGTTCGTAACATATACCTAAATGTAACAGGTTAAGTTAGCTAAATGGAAACATATGAGAATAATTTGACACACACACATACAATGCATTCGGAAAGTATTCAGACCCCTTCCCTTTTTCCAGATTTTGAGAAGCCACACCTCAGTAAAAGGCACATGACAGCCCGCTTGGAGTTTGCCAAAAGGCACCTAAAGGACTCTCAGACCATGAGAAACAAGACTCTCTGTTCTGATGAAACCAATATTGAATTATTTGGCCTGAATACCAAAGGTCACTTCTGGAGGAAACCAGGCACCATTCCTACGGTGAAGAATGGTGGTGGCAGCATCATGCTGTGGGTATGTTTTTCAGCAGCAGGGACTGGGAGACTAGTCAGGATCGAGGGAAAGATGAACGGAGCAAAGTACAGCGAGATCCTTGATGAAAACGCTCGTCGGATGTGGCAGGGCTTGAAAACTATTACAGACTACAAAGGGAAGCACAGCCGCGAGCTGCCCAGTGACACAAGCCTACCAGACGAGCTAAACCACTTCTATGCTCGCTTCGAGGCAAGCAACACTGAAGTATGCATGAGAGCACCAGCTATTCCGGATGACTATGTGATCACGCTCTCCATAGCCGATGTGAGTAAGACAGGTCACCATTCACAAGGCCGCAGGGCCAGACGGATTACCAGGACGTGTACTCCGAGCATGTGCTGACCAACTGGCAAGTGTCTTCACTGACATTTTCAACAGGTCCCTAACTGTGTCTGTAATACCAACATGTTTCAAGCAGACCACCATAGTCCCCGTGCCCAAGGACACTAAGATAACCTGCCTAAATGACTGCCGACCCGTAGCACTGACGTCTGTAGCCATGAAGTGCTTTGAAAGGCTGGTCATGGCTCACATCAACACCATTATCCTAGAAACACTAGACCCACTCCAATTTACATACCGCCCCAACAGATCCACAGATGATGCAATCTCTATTGCACTCCACACTGCCCTTTCCCACCTGGACAAGAGGAACACCTACGTGAGAATGCTATTCATTGACTACAGCTCAGCGTTCAACACCATAGTGCCCTCAAAGCTCATCACTAAGCTAAGGATCCTGGGACTAAACTCCTCCCCCTGCAACTGGATCCTGGACTTCCAGACGGGCCGCCCCCAGGTGGTAAGGGTAGGTAACAACACATCTGCCACGCTGATCCTCAACACGGGGGCCCCTCAGGGGTGCGTGCTCAGTCCCCTCCTGTACTCCCTGTTCACCCATGACTGCATAGCCAGGCATGACTCCAACACCATCATTAAGTTTGCCGACGACACAACAGTGGTAGGCCTGATCACCGACAATGATGAGACAGCCTATAGGGAGGAGGTCAGAGACCTGGCCGTGTGGTGCCAGGATAACAACCTCTCCCTCAATGTGACCAAGACAAAGGAGATGATTGTGGACTATAGGAAAAAGAAGAGGACTGAGCATGCCCCAATTCTCATCGACAGGGCTGTAGTGCAGCAGGTTGAGCGCGTCAAGTTTCTTGGTGTCCACATCACCAACAAACTATCATGGCGCAGCGGTCTAAGGCACTGCATCTCAGTACTTGAGGCGTCACTACAGACCCCCTGGTTCGATTCCAGGCTGTATCACAACTGGCCGTGATTGGGAGTCCCATAGGGCGGCATACAATTGGCCCAGTGTCATCCGGGTTTAGCCGGTGTAGGCCGTCATTGTAAATAAGAATTTGTTCTTAACTGACTTGCCTAGTTAAATAAAGATCAAATAAATAAATAAATAAAAATTAAAAAAACACACCAAGACAGTCGTGAAGAGGGCACGACAAAGCCTATTCCCCCTCAGGAGACTGAAAAGATTTGGCATGGGTCCTCAGATCCTCAAAAGGTTCTACAGCTGCACCATCGAGAGCATCCTGACTGGTTGCATCACCGCCTGGTATGGCAACTGCTTGGCCTCTGACCTCAAGGCACTACAGAGGGTAGTGCGTACGGCCCAGTACATCACTGGGGCCAAGCTTCCTGCCATCCAGGACCTCTATACCAGGCGGTGTCAAAGGAAGGCCCTCAAAATTGTCAAAGACTCCAGCCACTCTAGTCATAGACTGTTCTCTCTGCTACCGCACGGAAAGCGGTACCGGAGCACCAAGTCGAGGTCCAAAAGGCTTCTCAACAGCTTCTACCCCCAAGCCATAAGACTCCTGAACAGCTAATCATGGGTACCCTGACTATTTGCACTGCCCCCCACCCCATCTTTCTACGCTGCTGCTACTTTCTACGCTGCTGCTAGTCACTTTAACTCTACCCACATGTACATATTACCTCAACTACCTCAACTAGCCGGTGCCCCCGCACATTGACTCTGCACTGGTACCCCCCTGTATATAGCCTCCCTACTGTTATTTTATTTTACTTCTGCTCTTTTTTTCTCAACACTTTTTTGTTGTTGTTTTATTTTACTTTTTTATAAAAACATAAATGCATTGTTGGTTAAGGGTTGTAAGTAAGCATTTCACAGTAATGTCTACACCTGTTGTATTCGGTGCATGTGGCAAATAAAATTTGATTTGATTTGATTCATGCTCCAAAGCGCTCAGGACCTCAGATTGGGGGGGAAGATTCACCTTCCAACAGGACAACGACCCTAAGCGCACAGCCAAAACAACGCAGGAGTAGCTTCGGGACAAGTCTCTGAATGTCTTTGAGTGGCCCAGCCAGAGCCCAGACTTGAACCCGATTGAACATCTCTGGAGAGACCTGAAAATAGCTGTGAAGCGACGCTCCCCATCCAACCTGACAGAGCTTGAGAGGATCTGCAGAGAAGAATGGGAGAAACTCCCCAAATACAGGTGTGCCAAGCTTGTAGCATCATTCCCAAGAAGATTCGAGGCTGTAATCGCTGTCAAAAGTGCTTCAACAAAGTACTGAGTAAAGGGTCTGAATACTTATGTAAATGTGATATTTCAGATTATAATAATATATTTATTTTCTGCAGAAATTTCTAAAAACCTGTTTTTGCTTTGTCATTATGGGGTATTGTGTGTAGATTGACGAGGGGAAAAAACAATATAATCCATTTTAGAATAAGGCTTTAAACTTTTTCATTATGGGGTTTTGTGTGTAGATTGATGAGAAAAAAAATATTTAATCAATTTTAGGATAAGGCTGTAATGTAATAACATTTGGAAAAAGTCAACAGGTCTGAATACTTTCTGAATGCACTGTAGGTATTCAGGCCCTTTGCTATGACACTCAAAATTGAGCTCAGGTGCATCCTGTTTTCATTGATCATCCTTGCCATGTTTCTACAACTTGATTAAAGTCCACCTGTGGTAAATTAAATTGATTGGACATGATTTGAAACCTGACAGAGCTTGAGAGGATCTGCACAGAAGAATGGGAGAAACTGCCCAAATACAGGTGTGCCAAGCTTGTAGCCTCATACCCGAGAAGACTCAATGCTGTTATCGCTGCCAAAGGTGCTTCAACAAAGTACTGAGTACAGGGTCTGAATACCTATGTAAATGTGATATTTCCGTAATTATTTTTTTTTTTTTACATTTGCAAAAATGTCTAAAAACATTTTTTGCTTTGCCATCATGGGGTATTGTGTGTAGATTGATGAGGGGGGGGGGGGGGGGGGGGGGGACAATTGCATCCATTTTAGAATAAGGCTGTAACAAAATGTGGAAAAAGGCTAGAATGATTCTAAATCATTGTTTCAATCTGATCCCATGCAATGTTTTTTTACAACTCTTTTGTGACATCTAGTGGCTGATATCAAAGCTTTTCAAATAACAGTCCTAATTGTACAGGGACTTTTTTCAGAAAGCAATTATACAGGAGAATGCATACTATATTTTTCAGAAAATCTGTTCTGTAGAAAATATTAAATGATGGGTCGTTCCACCAAATGAGTACCTTTTTGGTAGTGTAACTTCATCCAAAAATACATTTCACAGATTCTTAACATTCATAAAGAGGACATGTTCAACTTAATATAAAACACATTTTCCCATCTCAAGAGGTTGAATAAAAAAAGTACTATTGTAAGTGCCTATTAAGTGCCAAATAAAGTAACAGGGTTGACGATTTCATCTTAAAATCAGCCATAAATCCCCTTGTGACAGGGGAAATTGAAGTTTGTTGTGTCCAACAGGGAGGGGCAAGTGAATGCAAGCTTTACATAACATTTACATTGTTAAAACGTTTGTCTATGGGTAACAGGGTTGACGTGTTTGTTATGCTCTACTCGCTCAGTTTTCCACCACAAAACACCAGAGAATACCTATGTAAACACACCAAGACAGTCGTGAAGAGGGCACGACAAAGCTTATTCCCCCTCAGGAGACTGAAAAGATTTGGCATGGGTTCTCAGATCCTCAAAAAGTTATACAGCTGCACCATTTAGAGCATCCTGACTAGTTGCATCACCGCCTGGTATGGCAAATGCTCGGCCTCCGACCGCAAGGCACTACAGAGGGTAGTGCGTACGGCCCAGTACATCACTGGGGCCAAGCTTCCTGCCATCCAGGACCTCTATACCAGGCGGTGTCAGAGGAAGGCCCTCAAAATTGTCAAAGACTCCAGCCACCCTAGTCATAGACTGTTCTCTCTGCTACCACACGGCAAGCGGTACCGGAGCGCCAAGTCTAGGTCCAAAAGGCTTCTCAACAGCTTCTACCCCCAAGCCATAAGACTCCTGAACAGCTAATCATGGCTACCCGGACTATTTGCACTGCCCCCCCCACACCCCCCCCATATTTTTACGCTGCTGCTACTCTTAATTATTTATGCATAGTCACTTTAACTCTACCCACATGTACCTATTACCTCAACTACCTCAACTAGCTGGTGCCCCCACACATTGACTCTGCCGGAACCCCCATGTATACAGTGAGGGAAAAAAGAATTTGATCCCCTGCTGATTTTGTACGTTTGCCCAATGACAAAGACATGATCAGTCTATAATTTTATTGGTAGGTTTATTTGAACAGTGAGAGACAGAATAAAAAAAAAAAATCCAGAAAAACACACGTCAAAAATGTTATAAATTGATTTGCATTTTAATGAGGGAAATAAGTATTTGACCCCTCTGCAAAACATGACTTAGTACTTGGTGGCAAAACCCTTGTTGGCAATCACAGAGGTCAGACGTTTCTTGTAGTTGGCCACCAGGTTTGCACACATCTCAGGAGGGATTTTGTCCCACTCCTCTTTGCAGATCTTCTCCAAGTCATTAAGGTTTCGAGGCTGACGTTTGGCAACTCGAACCTTCAGCTCCCTCCACAGATTTTCTATGGGATTAAGGTCTGGAGACTGGCTAGGCCACTCCAGGACCTTAATGTGCTTCTTCTTGAGCCACTCCTTTGTTGCCTTGGCTGTGTGTTTTGGGTCATTGTTATGCTGGAATACCCATCCACAACCCATTTTCAATGCCCTGGCTGAGGGAAGGAGGTTCTCACCCAAGATTTGACAGTACATGGCCCCGTCCATCGTCCCTTTGATGCGGTGAAGTTGTCCTGTCCCCTTAGCAGAAAAACACCCCCAAAGCATAATGTTTCCACCTCCATGTTTGACGGTGGGGATGGTGTTCTTGGGGTCATAGGCAGCATTCCTCCTCCTCCAAACACGGCGAGTTGAGTTGATGCCAAAGACCTCGATTTTGGTCGCATCTGACCACAACACTTTCACCCAGTTCTCCTCTGAATCATTCAGATGTTCATTGGCAAACTTCAGACTGCCCTGTATATGTGCTTTCTTGAGCAGGGGGACCTTGCGGGCGCTGCAGGATTTCAGTCATTCACGGCGTAGTGTGTTACCAATTGTTTTCTTGGTGACTATGGTCCCAGCTGCCTTGAGATCATTGACAAGATCCTCCCGTGTAGTTCTGGGCTGATTCCTCACCGTTCTCATGATCATTGCAACTCCACGAGGTGAGATCTTGCATGGAGCCCCAGGCCGAGGGAGATTGACAGTTCTTTTGTGTTTCATCCATTTGCTAATAATCTCACCAACTGTTGTCACCTTCTCACCAAGCTGCTTGGCGATGGTCTTGTAGCCCATTCCAGCCTTGTAGGTCTGCAATCTTGTCCCTGACATACTTGAAGAGCTCTTTGGTATTGGCCATGGTGGAGAGGTTGGAATCTGATTGATTCATTGCTTCTGTGGACAGGTGTCTTTTATACAGGTAACAAGCTGAGATTAGGAGCACTCCCTTTAAGAGTGTGCTCCTAATCTCAGCTCGTTACCTGTATAAAAGACACCTGGGAGCCAGAAATCTTTCTGATTGAGAGGGGGTCAAATACGTATTTCCCTCATTAAAATGCAAATCAATTTATAACATTTTTGACATGCGTTTTTCTGGATTTTTTTGTTGTTATTCTGTCTCTCCCTGTTCAAATAAACCTACCATTAAAATTATAGACTGATCATGTCTTTGTCAGTGGGCAAACGTACAAAATCAGCAGGGGATCAAATAATTTTTTCCCTCACTGTATAGTCTCCCTACTGTTATTTTATTTTACTTCTGCTCTTTTTTTTCTCAACACTCTTTTGTTGTTGTTTTATTTTACTTTTGTATAAAAAAATAAATGCATTGTTGGTTAAGGGCTGTAAGTAAGCATTTCACGGTAATGTCTACAGCTGTTGTATTCGGCGCATGTGGCAAATAACATTTTATTCGATTTGAAATTATAATCTTTAGAAATAACTTTGTCGAAGCAACAAAATAACTAGGGCTTTACAATGATGGTGAAAACCTGGAGAAATGTTGTGGTTAAGCGTGTTAAAATCTTCCTAGAAGTCACAGAGGGTGCACAGAGGCACTTTAGCCAGTCTTTATTCATATAAAAAATCGGATTTATTGAACTTTCCATGTGGTCTACAGTGCAAGTATTAATCCTCCTTGGCGTTTTTCCTATTTTGTTGCATTACAACCTGTAATTTAAATTGAGTTTTATTTGGATTTCATGTAATGGACATACACAAAATAGTCAAAATTGGTGAAGTGAAATGAAAAGAATACAAATTTTCAAAACATTCTAAAAAATAAATAACGGAAAAGTGGTGCGTGCATATGTATTCACCCCCTTTGCTATGAAGCCCTTAAATAAGATCTGGAGCAACCAATTACCTTCAGAAGTCACATAATTAGTTAAATAAAGTCCACCTGTGCGCAATCTAAGTGTCACATGATCTGTCACATGATCTCAGTATATATACACCTGTTCTGAAAGGCCCCAGAGTCTGCAACACCACTAAGCAAGCGTCACCATGAAGACCAAGGAGCTCAGGTCAGGGACAGGTCAGGGACAAAGTTGTGGAGAAGTACAGATCAGGCTTGGGTTATAAAAAAAATATCAGAAACTTTGGGTGAATAGTTATGCACGCTCAAGTTCTGCTTTTTTGTCTTATTTCTTGTTTGTTTCACAATAAAAAAATATGTTGCATCTTCAAAGTGGTAGGCATGTTGGGTAAATCAAATGATACAACCCCCCCCAAAATCCACAAAATAGGAAAAATGCCAAGGGGGGGGGGAATACTTTTGCAAGCCACTGTACAATATATTTTTAAAGGGGGGCTGAACACTTCCTGATTAAGCCTCGGTTTCAATTATCCTCATTAGGAAATGGGACTGAGGGTCTTGGAGTCATGCTTTGATGTGGGTGTCTATTGTATTTCCCGTCCAATGACCACTCAAAATCCACCCACAAGGCCTAAAAACTAGCCCTAAGTTTTTTTTACGCAGCAAGAGAGGAGTTGCCACATTTATCCAATAGGTGTCTCCATAATGATAATTTAAATACAACTGTTAAAATTGCTTTAAATTGTTCTCTACATTTCTCCCTTTGTTATTGGTTAATCTGAACTATAGAAGTGATTGATAGTGAATGGTTAAGACATGAAATGGATTTAACACAGCTCGGAGGGTATATCCGTGGTCGGTGGACCGTTCTGATAAAGAATGCGTTGTTTGCGTCGCCAAGCGGTGCACATGGAAGAATAAAATCAAATTGTTAGATGCTACCACCCCCCTCTATATCAAAACCAAACATGGATGTCACATTGCTCTATAATAATCGTATAAAACAACCACCCATTCACTCACTCACTCCACTCACTGCTTGATAGTCAGCAGTAGCAGGTCACAGTGAAATTAATTTAAAAAATAAAACAGAAATGCAATGGCGGCCGCGGTGCAATTTAGAAGTCGCCCAAAAGCCCGCAACCAATACATTTTCACCCACAACATCGTTTTCAAAGTAGCCCAGTTGCAGGAAAACCACAGACATGGCAACCCTAAGCGTTTGTACTTTCACTCTGCCAAAGCAGTACACAGTAACAGTCACTCACCCTTCTAGATAACATGAAACAGTCTAAACAGGTCTTGTGTCTGGAAGTAACTTAGACTAGCTAGCAAGCTAGCAAACCTTATTTCGCCAATTAGCTTCAGCTAGCGTGGCAAAATTGGTTTGACTTTGGATAGCCTATCTGTGGGGCTAGTTAGGGGCCGTCAATAAATTACACAATGTAAATGGGACAATATTTTCATGTTGTACATCTTTTAGTTGTCTCAAATGCTTTCAATATTTGTATATGAATTTCTACATTTTATAGTTGGTTTGAGGTTTTTAAGTCATTGAAATTTGGAGCTATTTAATTTTTTAAATATTGCCCCATGTACATTGTGTAATTTACTGATGGTCCCTAACTAGCCCCATAGGGATATCGAATATCAAACCAAATTGACCATGGGCATTAAGATCAGGTTGTGTGCAGCTGGCTGCACTCCGATTCTTACCATTTTAAATTTGTATTTAACCTTTATTTAACTAGGCGAGTCAGTTAAGAACAATGTCTTATTTACAATTACGGCCTACCCCGGCCAAACCCGGACGATGCTGGGCCAATTGTGCGCCGCTCTATGGGACTCCCAATCATGGCCGGGTTTTGATACAGCCTGGAATCAAACCAGGGTCTGTAGTGACGCCTCTAGCATTGAGATGCACCGCTGCGCCACTCGGAATTGATGATTACTTGGGTGCTGCCAGCTCTGGGCAGGATGGAAATAAACCCAACCCAAGGAAAACTGTTACAGTACCCTTAATTCCGTGACATACAGTACCATCTTTTCCTAATTATCTCTCAAATATCCGTTTTGGAGGAGACTGACTTTATGACCAAAATTATCCTATTTACACTTTGTAGTAAAACATTTTACTAGAATATATGCTTCTGACTAATATCGATGCCACATAGGCCATTTTCTACCAGAGAAGTTGCACTCTTTTCGTGGAATGAGACTGATACACAAACACTTTATTTGATATTTGCTGTTATATTAATTTGTGCAGAATTTGCACACTATAAATTCCCTCTAAATTAAAATGTTTCACAGATATCCTATTTGTGAAAACAAACTAATTTCCTCTCACTGTTTCCACAAGAAAATGTAGTGAAAAAAACATAATAGTAAAAGACGTGCAATTTTTTCAACAAAATAGGTATTACAGACATCAATTATGACTGTTGTCATATTTGAGTATTTACAGTATGTTGGTGCACACATGTCCCTGTAAGAAAAAAAATCTAATCAATAAATCAAATGCTTGTGAAAATATTTCACTGGGCTCAAGAGCAATTACCATATAAGCATTTAGGGCCCAGCTGATAGTCTGTCCTCACTTTCAGATTTAAACCAGTTTACGAATTCCATTATGCTAAGCCTCAACACTAGTGGAAATGATGAATGATTATGAAATACATAATCTCCCGTGGTACCATCATTGCAATATGACAGCCGAATTTCATTCATTCATTCATCCTATCCAATTCTTTCCTTATTTAAGAAAGAAAATTACTGGCCCAGTAATCAGATATACAGCAGGGCTGTCTCCAGAGTTAAGCCAACTTCCATTAGGCTTTCAACCTCTCTCACATTTTAGTAAAATGCATGCACATAGAGATACACGTATTCACCATGTCTGACCCGTCATCGTTTTCACATCCCTTATGCTTTGAATCACTCTCATTTGGTCTTAATATTTTGTAAAATATCCTCTTTACAGTAATGGTTGTTTGAAACAGTGCTGTCTTAAGTGGTTTACATAGCTGCATGCTACTTTGCTTGAAACCACACAGTGTAAAACCATAGCTGGCTAAAGAAAAAAACCATAACAGGATTAAAATCTATTACTGTTTGTCCTCAATGCATGTCCAATGTTCCTCCAATCTGTGATGCATTATGGGTATAATTGAAAATTAGTAGTCTTTTTTTGGGAGGGTAATTTATCATGGTTCATTGTTCCACACTGACACTTTAGCCCTGTCTCTAACAAGGCGTTGGTAGCTCGAGGGTTGAGCCATCAGCCATGGAGAGCAATTCTGCTGTAGTGATGCATTTTCGCTGCTTTGTTGCTAATTGTGGCCTCCTTTCTATTGAATTTGAGATGAGTAAAAGAGCTTGTTTGCTTGATGCAGGAGAACTGCTAGGGCCGCTCTCGCCATTATCAAAGATACTCTTGATCTTTTCAAAAGCAGAAAATAGATTTTTCTCCCTGTTCAACAGCAAAAAAGTAATTTGCAATGTGTCCATTAGTTCTTAATTAAAGCAAGATTATGTTGGACTGCAAATCACATCTGCCTTTTCATGATTAAAGGGTGGCATTTTTGGGGCCAAAACTAATTACTAGTCAAAATGAATGAGAATGAAAAAACAGGCATGTTTTTACATTAGATAGTGTGGCCTGTAATTAGATTCAGGCTAATTCCACTATTTCTGCTCCTGTAATGAGACGAGTCTGTCCTCATCTTTTTTATCTTCTTTTGTAGGCCATGCTAACAGCTCCAAATGTACCATTTTTATAACACTGACTGAGAGTTCACATTAATAGATTTTTTCGAGTTACCTGCCACAAGTGCCAAATATGTGAGGGACTAAATTCTTCTTCAAGGCGAGGGGGGAAATGGCTTGATGGGTGAAATGGGAACCCAAGACAATGGTTACAGCTTCTGGGTTTTTGTTGTTGTTTTATAAAAACCTGCCGATTCATTATTAATGGAGAAGAGTGTGTAGTGGCGGCACTGGTTTGTAGTCAGCTGACTTTGGAGCTGGGTTATCAGTTTGTCTTCCACTACTTCAACTCTCTTGTCTCGACTCCTAAAAATGACACTTTTATAACATAAAGGCTGTACCAAAGTCAGTACTGTGGCTGTACTATACTGAAGGTGGTATACTTTTACTGTATGTCCAATTCAGACCTTTTCTCACTCTGTGGTCTTCCATGTTACACCTTGACCTACTCTTCTAAATGTAGAATATGCCACAGGGGGACAGGATGGTCACATTAATGTAAGACCCGCAAGCAACCCAGAGATACAAACAGGATGTATTATGTTCAAGAGAAGCGCATATCCCCTGCCTGTAATACACCATAGATAAATGAGGCTTGTAAGCATAACATGCTTATATGTCAGACATGCCTGATTTATAGTGAGACTGAAAGTGCAGAGTATACATCAACTTCACATACATGCATTTGTAAAGTTTAACATCTTGCAATCAGAAATGGGTCAATATTGATTTCAACTTGAACTTTTACTTATAGTATACTATAAACCTAGTATTGCACATTTAGTAAGTTGTCAACTGATTACTCCTCTGAAAAACGTTCGCTCCCCAAAATGTCTACATGCAATGCGTTTTCACAAGACCAGACCTCCTTTCCTTGCAAAAAATATATGCAGTAGCACTAATTTTTAAGCACAGGAATCGTTCTATTTCTGCTGAAGTGAGATTTTGCTCCACAGTCCGTAGTCGTTCCAGAAATTCAAACCTCATAACATTTCAGCCAAAGCTTATACTAAGCTTGTTAGTATTTCTGATGCAGTGGGTGATATGGCCGCTGCATTACCATAAATCAGCAGAATTAACTATGATCTTCAACAGCATGTTTAAAACTGGCCAACAGAAGTTTGCAATATGTTGCACAGAATATTATGATAACACGCCATAATAAATGTTTATAATCTACTTAGGGCCGGGGTTCAAAATACATTCTATATTAATGCTTTTTCTCCAATTTAACAAAAGTGTTCCACAATCACAAGTGAACATGGACACAAAATGGTTTGGATCAAAAATCTCCCCAAGAACACAGAAATGTTCTAATACTATTTTCTTCGCATAGTGAATGGTGAAATTAATTAATCAACTGTAACAATTGAACAAGTTCCTCTTTTATACCTTTATGTTAGCGTTTTACTTTGGAGGTATTTGAGCAGTGTTAACTACTACTACTACTGTGTGGCTGCATACCGGGAAAGTATTCAAGTTTTGAAACATATTCAAGTTACAGTATGTCTCTCAAGGCAACTTTGGACAGGAGGAAATTAATATGTTATATTATCATAAAAGACCAAGCCATTCTTTGAAAGGGTTACCAGCTTTTTAGGATTCCTTTGTTGACACATACATGTCATATTGGGATTAGCTTTCCATTTGCTGGGACAAACATCTCTTTGAACCCCAGAATCTATACTGGAGGTGCCCAGCCAGAAAATAACATACTTAGACAACAATGGTATCTTAAGTACAGTACCAAGGATCAGACAGTCTGAAACACATTACTAAACAATGAATGTAAAGCATCTTTATGGGTTAGGTATGCTGTTTGCTGGGGCAAATGGAGAAAACATCATGGTTTACTATCAGAATAATGACTGGTCTGAATAGGAGATCACATCATATGATCTTCTGTAACTTCACCAGTGTAGACAGAACCCAGAAGTGGTTGGAGGGTAGCGTGACTGAGTAATGGTTGCACTTTGCTTTATAATGAGTAAAGAGCAGCATTTTCAGTGCAAGCAGTCATAATACAAGTTTCAGTAGCAACAACAGTAATATTACTCTGGTGTTGTGGAGCACCAAGTGTGTTTATAGTACATAAATCAAAACAACTTAGTACAGTTATAATTAATCCAACCACTGAACTGTGTTCAAATGAAATACATGTAACATGACTTATTGCTTGGGTTGGTTTTTCCTCCGTTTTATCTTTTAATATCATCAGGGTAACATACATATTCAAGCTATACCATTGGACAAGAATATAAATTGTTTTATGTATATGTGCGAAAGGGGCTTCTTAAGTAGGGGGAGGGGCAGGCCTAATGATTTAACAGAAAGCAACGCATCTCATGAAATCTGTGAGAAATCCTAATGTCACTTATGTCCGCCTTTAATGCAAACCAAATGAATCTCTGCTGTAATAAGAAGCTTCCCAGAATTAGTTTCCGTTTGCAGAAAATTGCAAAAGGCTAGTACTTTATCTATGAATTTCACACGAGCATAAGCAAAAAAAACTCATACATTTTTTGGTTACGTTCCATCAGTAGCAGAAATAACATTGTGCAAATTCTATGCATGTTAATGATAAATAGAAATCCACCTGCTTTCAGATAAAATGAGTTTAATTTTCCGTTGCCCAGTGCCTGGTTGGCCTTTCATAAATTACTTATGCACCCGGCTATTATTAAAATAGGGGGAAAGCAAATTAGAAAGTCTTCCTATCTCCACTGGATTTAGCCAAGGCAGGGCTGTAGCTAACACAGTCAGCGTTTCTCTCTGAAATTCTGCTCTCCTGAAAATGCTCCCCTCATCTCTGCATTTCTATGCTGTTGTAGGAGCTGTGACCCTGTTTCTACTAAATTAACCTAAATCGTTTTCAGTTCACACACAGAAAGGAATTTGCAGACTTCAACGTGTGTATCAGCATGTACAGTTGAAGTCGGAAGTTTACATACACCTTCGCCAAATACATTTAAACTCAGTTTTTCACAATTCCTGACATTTAATCCTAGTAAAAATTCCCTGTCTTAGGTCAGTTAGGATCACCACTTTATTTTAAGAATGTGAAATGTCGGAATAATAGTAGAGAGAATTATTTATTTCAGCTTTTATTTCTTTCATTACATTCCCAGTGAGTCAGAAGTTTACATACACTCAATTAGTATTTGGTAGCATTGACTTTAAATTGTTTAACTTGGGTCAAACGTTTCAGGTAGCCTTCCACAACCTTCCCATAATAAGTTGGGTGAATTTTGGCCCATTCCTCCTGACAGAGCTGGTGTAACTGAGTCAGGTTTGTAGGCCTCCTTGCTCGCACACGCTTTTTCAGTTATGCCCACATATTTTCTATAGGATTGAGGTCAGGGCTTTGTGATGGCCACTCCAATACCTTGACTTTGTTGTTCTTAAGCCATTTTGCCACAACTTTGGAAGTATGCTTGGGGTCATTGTCCATTTGGAAGACACATTTGCGACCAAGCTTTAACTTCCTGACTGATGTCTTGAGATGTTGCTTCAATATATCCATATAATTTTCCTTCCTCGTGATGGCATCTATTTTGTGAAGTGCACCAGTCCCTCCTGCAGCAAAGCACCCCCACAGCATGATGCTGCCACCCCTGTGCTTCACGGTTGGGATGGTGTTCTTCGGCTTGCAAGCCGCCCCCTTTTTCCTCCAAACATAACGATGGTCATTATGGCCAAACAGTTCTATTTTTGTTTCATCAGACCAGAGGACATTTCTCCAAAAAGTAAGATCTTTGTCCCCATGTGCAGTTGCAAACCGTAGTCTGGCTTTTTTATGGCAGTTTTGGAGCAGTGGCTTCTTCCTTGCTGAGCAGCCTTTCAGGTTATGTCGATATCGGACTCGTTTTACTGTGGACTTTTGTACTGTTTCCTCCAGCATCTTCACAAGGTCCTTTGCTGTTGTTCTGGGATTGATTTGCACTTTTCGCACCAAAAGTCATAACGCGTCTCCTTCCTGAGCGGTATGACGACTACGTGGTCCCATGGTGTTTATACTTGCTTACTATTGTTTGTACAGATGAACGTGGTACCTTCAGGCGTTTGGAAATTGCTCCCAAGGATGAACCAGACCTGTGGAGGCCTACAATTCTTTGGCTGATTTCTTTTGATTTTCCCATGATGTCAAGCAGAGGCACTGAGTTTGAAGGTAGGCCTTGAAATACATCCACAGATACACCTCCAATTGACTCAAATGATGTCAATTAGCCTGTCAGAAGCTTCTAAAGCCATGACATCATTTTCTGGAATTTTCCAAGCTGCTTAAAGGCACAGTCAACTTAGTGCATGTAAACTTCTGACCCACTGGAATTGTGATACAGTGAATTATAAGTGAAATAATCTGTCTGTAAACAATTGTTGGAAAAATGACTTGTGTCATGCATAAAGTAGATGTCCCAACCGACTTGGCAAATGTCAGAAGGTGTGCTGTGAAGGTGTGGTGCAGGAATCAAGCGCAGGACGCAGGAACTTAGTCCAATAGACTTTAGTGAACCAAAACTCAAAACGAGTCAAAAGAGCTTGGATACGAGCGATTACGCACACAGGCGTAAAATTAAACAAAATAACAATAACGCACAAAAACGTGCGAGAACCTCTCCAACACAGAGGAGAGAACGAAGCACAGACATACACGACAGCAAGTTCAATCACACACAACGCATGACAAACACAACGAGAACTTATAGGACAATAATGAACGCTAAACGATAACAGGTGTACAACATCAAGACAAAACCAAACGAACATCGAAACATACAACGGTGGCAGCTAGTACTCCGGAGACGACGACCGCCGAAGCCTGCCCGAGCAAGGAAGAGAGGCAGCCTCGGCCGAAACCGTGACAGTACCCCCCCCCCTTGACGCGCGGCTCCAGCCGACCCCGGCCTCGGGGACGACCAGGAGGACGCGGAGCAGGGCGCGTCGGGTGACTACGGTGGAATTCTGTCAGGAGAGACGGGTCCAAAATGTCTCTCCTCGGCACCCAGCACCGTTCCTCCGGGCCGTACCCCTCCCACTCCACGAGATATTGGAGACCCCCCATCTGACGTCTCGAATCCAAGATGGACCGCACGGTGTACGCCGGTGCCCCCTCGATGTCCAATGGGGGCGGAGGAGTCTCTCTGATCTCATCTTCCTGGAGTGGACCAGCTACCACCGGCCTGAGAAGAGACACATGGAACGAGGGGTTAATACGATAGTCAATAGGCAGTTGTAATCTGTAACACACCTCGTTCAATCTTCTCAGGACTTTAAACGGCCCCACAAACCGCCGACCCAGCTTCCGACAGGGCAGGCGGAGGGGTAGGTTTCTGGTAGAGAGCCAGACTCGATCACCAGGTGCGTACACCGGCCCCTCACTGCGGTGGAGATCGGCGCTCAACTTCTGACGACGGATGGCCCGCTGCAGGTGGACGTGTGCAGCGTTCCACGTCTGCTCCGAGCGCCGCACCCACTCATCCACCGCAGGAGCCTCGATCTGGCTCTGCTGCCATGGTGCCAGAACCGGCTGGTAACCTAACACACATTGGAAAGGGGTTAGGTTAGTTGAGGAGTGGCGTAGGGAATTCTGGGCCATTTCTGCCCAGGGAACATACCGTGCCCACTCCTCCGGCCGGCCCTGGCAGTATGATCTAAGAAACCTACCCACATCCTGGTTCACACGTTCCACCTGCCCATTACTCTCTGGATGGTAACCCGAGGTAAGGCTCACCGAGACCCCCAAACGCTCCATAAATGCTCTCCAGACTCTGGAGGTGAACTGGGGACCTCGATCAGACACAATATCCTCGGGTACCCCGTAGTGCCGGAAAACGTGGGTGAATAGAGCTTTGGCGGTCTGTAGGGCAGTAGGAAGGCCCGGCATAGGGAGCAAACGACAGGCCTTAGAGAACCGGTCCACAACGACCAGTATAGTAGTATTCCCCTGCAAGGGGGGAAGGTCAGTGACGAAGTCCACCGAGAGGTGAGACCATGGTCGTTGTGGAACGGGCAGGGGTTGTATCTTACCCCTAGGCAGATGTCTAGGCGCCTTACACTGGGCGCACACTGAGCAGGAGGAGACATAAACCCTCACATCCCTGGCTAACGTGGGCCACCAGTACTTAGCACTAAGGCAGTGCACTGTCCGGCCAATACCAGGATGTCCAGAGGAGGGTGACGTGTGAGCCCAATATATCAATCGATCCCGAACCTCGAGCGGGACGTACGTCCGACCCTCCGGGCATTGAGGAGGACTAGGGTCGGTGCGCAACGCCCGCTTGATTTCAGCATCGACCTCCCACACTACCGGTGCCACCAGACAAGACTCTGGCAGTATGGGAGTGGGCTCCACGGACATCTCCTCCGTGTCATACCGCCGAGACAGTGCGTCTGCCTTACCGTTCTGTGACCCAGGGATGTACATGATCTTAAATACGAACCGGGCCAAAAACATGTTCCACCGCGCCTGGCGAGGGTTCAGTCTCCTAGCTGCCCGGATGTACTCCAGGTTACGGTGGTCAGTCAAAATGAGAAAAGGGTGTTGAGCCCCCTCAAGCCAATGCCTCCACACCTTTAGGGCCTGTACCACGGCTAACAGCTCCCTGTCCCCTACGTCATAATTTCGCTCCGCCGGACTGAGCTTTTTGGAATAAAAGGCACAGGGGCGGAGTTTAGGTGGCGTGCCGGACCGTTGCGAAAGCACGGCCCCTATACCGGCCTCTGACGCGTCCACCTCTACCTGAAATGGTAAAGCGGGATCCGGATGCGCCAGCACCGGAGCCGAAGTAAACAGGTCCTTCAGTCTCCCAAAAGCCCTGTCCGCCTCGGCTGACCACTGCAAACGCACCGGACCCCCCTTCAAAAGAGACGTTATGGGAGCTGCCACCTGTCCAAAACCCCGGATAAACCTCCAGTAGTAATTTGCAAACCCCAAAAACTGCTGCACCTCTTTAACAGTGGTTGGAGTCTGCCAATTACGCACGGCTGACACCCGGTCAACTTCCATCTTCACCCCTGACGCAGACAACTGATAACCCAAAAAGGAGATCGACTCCTGGAAAAACAGAAATGTCTCTGCCTTGACATACAGGTCGTGCTCCAACAGCCTCCTCAACACTCGGCGCACCAGGGCTACATGCTCGACTCAGGTAGACGAGTACACAAGAATGTCATCTATGTACACGACCACCCCCTGCCCCTGCATGTCCCTGAAGATCTCATCCACGAATGATTGGAAAACTGAAGGAGCGTTCATCAACCCGTATTGCATGACAAGATACTCGTAATGACCCGAGGTGGTACTAAACGCTGTCTTCCATTCATCGCCCTCTCTAATGCGTACCAAGTTCTAAGCGCTCCTGAGATCTAATTTTGTGAAAAAACACACCCCGTGCAATGACTCCGTCATGGTCGCAATCAGAGGAAGTGGATAACTGTACTTCACCGTGATCTGATTGAGACTATGGTAATCAATGCACGGGCGTAACCCTCCATCCTTCTTCTTCACAAAAAAGAAACTCGAGGACGCAGGGGAAGTGGATGGCCGTATGTATCCTTGTCTCAGAGATTCGTCTATGTAAGTCTCCATAGCTCTCTTCTCCTCTTGAGACAGAGGATACACATGGCTCCGTGGGAGCGCAGCTCCTGCCTGGAGGTCTATCGCACAATCTCCCTGCCTATGAGGAGGTAACTGCGTCGCCCTCGACTTACTGAACACAATAGCCAAATCCTCATACTCGGGGGGAATGTGCAATGCGGGCACCTGGTTTGGACTCTCCACCGAGGTAGCCCCCACGGAAACACCTAAACATCGCCCCACACACTGGGCAGACCACTCCATCAGAGCCCTCTCCTGCTACGAAATAGATGGATTATGGATACTCAACCAGGGCATTCCCAGCACCACCAGATACGCAGGAGAGTCGATCAGATATAGCTGGATAATCTCCTCATGACCCCCCTGCGTACACATCCTAAGTGGTGCTGTGACTTCCCTGATCAAGCCCGATCCCAACGGACGGCTATCTAGGGCATGAACGGGGAATGGGACCTCAACAGGAAGCAGGGGAATTCCTAATTCTAAACAAAATTTACTATCAACAAAATTCCCAGCCGCGCCTGAATCTACTAGCGCCTTATGCTGGGAATGAGGTGCAACCTGTGGAAATCGCACAGGTATACAGAAGTGCGCAACAGAGAGCTCTGGGTAAGTGGGGCGCCTACTCACCTGGAAGGACTCCCCAGTGCGGAGCCTGTCGTCTTCTCCCCTAGGAGCACCTAGCCGCGGTGTGTCCTCCACGGCCACAGTTGGTGCAGGGGACGGCCCCCCTCGTGCTCCGACCCCTCCTCTCTCTAGCGCCAGCACCCCCGAGCTCCATAGGGCTCGGCTCGGAGGTGCTGGAGGATGGAATGGACGGACCCCCCTCGGAACATCCGCGGGTAGCCAGCAGGGTGTCCAGCCTGATGGACATGTCCACTAACTGATAGAAAGTGAGGCTGGTATCCCTGCAGGCCAGCTCCCGACGGACGTCCTCTCGTAGACTACAGCGGTAGTGATCGATGAGGGCCCGCTCATTCCACCCTGCATCCGCCACTAGAGTTCGGAATTCTAAAGCGAACTCCTGGGCGCTCCTCCTCCCCTGCCGGAGGTAGAATAGACGCTCCCCCGCCGCTTTCCCCTCAGGTGGATGGTCAAACACAGCCCTGAAGCGGCGGGAGAACTCTGAGTAGGTGATAGTGGAGGCGTCTATTCTCCTCCACTCGGCGTTGGCCCATTCCAACGCCTTGCCGGTGAGACAGGAGATGAGGGCGGACAAGCTCTCGTGTCCCGAGGGCGCCGGGTGTACGGTGGCCAGGTATAGCTCCACCTGTAGAAGGAAGCCCTGACACCCGGCAGCAGTCCCATCATATGCCCTCGGGAGCGAGAGCCGAATTCCCCTGGGTTCCGGAGCTTGTATGGGCTGACTGGCCGATGGTGATGGCACGGAAGGTGGAGGTGTGGGTGTCCCTCTGGTCTCCCAGCGTTGAAGCGTGTTGATCACGTCCTGAAGGGCGGTCCCGATACGAAGGATCTGGTCGTTCTGCTCGCGGACCCGCTCCTCCAGAGACTCAGGTGCTGCTGCGGCTCCTGCTGATTCCATCTTCGGTGTGTGATTCTGTCAGAAGGTGTGCTGTGAAGGTGTGGCGCAGGAATCAAGCGCAGGACGCAGGAACTTAGTCCAATAGACTTTAGTGAACCAAAACTTAAAACGAGTCAAAAGAGCTTGGATACGAGCGATTACGCACACAGGCGTAAAATCAAACAAAATAACAATAACGCACAAACACGTGCGAGAACCTCTCCAACACAGAGGAGAGAACGAAGCACAGACATACACGACAGCAAGTTCAATCACACACAACACATGACAAACACAACGAGAACTTATAGGACAATAATGAACGCTAAACGATAACAGGTGTACAACATCAAGACAAAACCAAACGAACATCGAAACATACAACGGTGGCAGCTAGTACTCCGGAGACGACGACCGCCGAAGCCTGCCCGAGCAAGGAAGAGAGGCAGCCTCGGCCGAAACCGTGACAGCAAAACTATAGATTGTTAACAAGAAATTTGTGGAGTGGTTGAAAAACAAGTTTTAATGACTCCAACCTAAGTGTATGTAAACTTCCGACTTCAACTGTATTTGTCGCTGGATTCATATTTCCTTTTGATGTACAACCTGTCCCCAGCTTTTGCAGGAGACAATAGCAAAACCTAAAATGGTTGAAAAATACCAATCTAAAAGGGAACCTGGAATGCTTGTAGCTGTGCTGTGAGGAAAACAACAACTTGTTAGGGAAATAATAAGTGTTGGAATGAGGGCAGATTCAGAGTGCTTTTACAAGAATTCCATTGAAATATTTTTCTATTAGAAAAAAAAGATCAACTCAAGTTAGCCTTGGGTGGTACAAGCTGTACATTTCCTTTGGATACATAGTTACATTTGACATTTTAGTCATTTAGCAGACACTCTTATCCAGAGCAACTTACAGTTAGTGAGGAATCGAACCCACAACCCTGGCGTTGCAAACGCCATGCTCTACCAACTGAGCTACACAGGACTAGTTAAAGGCCTATGCAGTGGTAGGGCTGTTGCAGTGTTGGTTTGCTTGAACACCTGCCTGAGGTTGATATGCTGGGGTTGAAAAGTTATACATTTGTAATTATCCAAGAACTTAAAGTTAACACTTCCATTTACGTTTCATTTTCAAACCACCATATTGCCATGCTCTAAGAATTCAATGTAATACTTTTTTTAAATGGAAATACATATTTTTTTCTGACATTAATTTAAAACGTCTCATCTCTGCATGCTCAACTGTCTGATTGCCCCATGAAAGAATGACTTCATAGAAATAGAATCCCCCTTTTGAAAAGGAACACTCGTTCTTCCATCTATGAGTCAAAGAAACGGAATGAATGACTCAAATGCAAAAATCTGCAGTTTCATCAAACGCAGTCAGGCCTGCCCTTAAGCCAGAGCCTCGTGCCATCCCTGAGACTCATCCAAGGACTTAAGGTCCTTCAGACAAAAAGGCTTAACCTGTTTATTCCCAAGGGAAACAGAGAAAAATGCTTAGTAAATCAAATGACCTGAAAGGAACGATTAATTCAAAATATAAGCACGCCAAATGAAGAAACGTCACCCGTCTGTCTATCAAACTAATTAGCCCAAAAATGTTTGCTAGTTGTTGTCAGTTGATGCAAGACAAGAGGTGACCTTTGCTCCTCAGCTGTGCAGAGCAGTACACGTTTGGAGAGTGGTGGGGGCAATACATGACCACCATGGACTGTGGCCCTACATTAGCAGAGAGCCAGTGAATGTGTTCACACTGGCGTGATGCAATGAAAAGGCCTTTGTGAGTTTTTCAGAGAGATGAACCAGGCAGAGTTCACTGCCATGCATGCAAATCTCCAGCATCTAAAGTGCCCATAGAGAGACATGCTTTTACCTTCCCTCCACTGAGACTGGACCAATGGAGCGCTAGGTGAAATTTCATTTTAATTTGAACATAGCCCATTGATTGGCACAATGCCCACACCTCACAATATGCTTTCTACCCCTACCTCTTTCTTAAATAGGCAATATTGCTATTGTGGGACCATGTAGAGAGGATGTGAGTTTCTGAAGCGTGCAATCAAGGTTACTGCTGACTATTACTTATTAGACCCCTAAGGCTGCGTTTACAGACAGCCCAATTCCAATATGTTTCACTCGTTGGTCTTTTGCCCCTAATTGGGCAAACATTTTGAATTGGGCTACCTGTGTAAATGTAGCCTATGAAACCCAGTGTTTTCAAAGAAAGGTGAATGAATGAAGTGCTTAAAATATTTATTGCGTTCTCTGATTGATTGTGGAGAATACATACATTTTGTCATAACTAGAAGACACCTCTCATAAAATAATCATTTTCAATCTATTTTTGATATTAGGATTAGACAAGTGTGAATGTGAAGTTAAGATTGATGCAATTGAACTGTGGAGGAGAGGAAAAACAATGCCAAAATAATTTTGTTCTTTCACCATCATAATTGGCCATACAGTACTTCAAAAAACCTGCATGCAGAGTTAGTGTTGTACTGCCCTCCAGTGGAAAGTATAAAAAATGCATGTTTCCAGTTGCACTCGGCACTAGGTTATATTACATCTGTATTTCATACAATCATCAGGTAAAAACATGAAAATAGCAGTGGTGGAAAAAGTAACCAATTGTCATACTTGAGTAAAAGTAAAGACACCTTAACAGAAAATGACTCAAGTAAAAGTCACCAAGAAAAAGTTGAGTAAAAGTTTAAAAGTATTTGATTTTCAATATACTTAGGTATCAAAAGTAAAAGTAATTTAAAAAATATACTTAAGTATCAAAAGTATAAATAATTTCAAATTCCTTATATTAGCCAAACCAGACGGCACAATTTTCTTTTTTAAATTTGCGGATAGTCAGGGGCACACTCCAACACTCAGACATAAGTTACAAATGAAGCATTTGTGTTTGTGAGCCCGCCAAATCAGAGGCAGTAGGGATGAGCAGGGATGTTCTCTTGATAAGTGCGTGAATTTGACAATTTTCTTGTCCTGTTAAGCATTCAAAATATAATATAATATAGTACTTTTGGGTGTCAGGGAAAATGTATGGAGTAAAAAGTACATTATCTTCTTTAGGAATGTAGTGAAGTAAAAGTAGTCAAACATAAAATAGTAAAGTACAGATACAGTGAGGGAAAAAAGTATTTGATCCCCTGCTGATTTTGTACGTTTTCCCACTGACAAAGAAATTATCAGTCTATAATTTTAATGGTAGGTTTATTTGAACAGTGAGAGACAGAACAACAACAAAAAAATCCAGAAAAACACATGTCAAAAATGTTATAAATTGATTTGCATTTTAATGAGGGAAATAAGTATTTTACCCCTCTGCAAAACATGACTTAGTACTTGGTGGCAAAACCCTTGTTGGCAATCACAGAGGTCAGACGTTTCTTGTAGTTGGCCACCAGGTTTGCACACATCTCAGGAGGGATTTTGTCCCACTCCTCTTTGCAGATCTTCTCCAAGTCATTAAGGTTTCGAGGCTGACGTTTGGCAACTCCAACTTTCAGCTCCCTCCACAGATTTTCTATGGGATTAAGGTCTGGAGACTGGCTAGGACACTCCATGACCTTAATGTGCTTCTTCTTGAGCCACTCCTTTGTTGCCTTGGCCGTGTGTTTCGGGTCATCGTCATGCTGGAATACCCATCCACGACCCATTTTCAATGCCCTGGCTGAGGGAAGGAGGTTCTCACCCAAGATTTGACAGTACATGGCCCCGTCCATTGTCCCTTTGATGCAGTGAAGTTGTCCTGTCCCCTTAACAGAAAAACACCCCCAAAGCATAATGTTTCCACCTCCATGTTTGACGGTGGGGATGATGTTCTTGGGGTCATAGGCAGCATTCCTCCTCCTCCAAACACGGCGAGTTGAGTTGATGCCAAAGACCTCGATTTTGGTCGCATCTGACCACAACACTTTCACCCAGTTCTCCTCTGAATCATTCAGATGTTCATTGGCAAATTTCAGACAGGCATGTATATGTGCTTTCTTGAGCAGGGGGACCTTGCGGGCACTGCAGGATTTCAATCCTTCACAGCGTAGTGTGTTACCAATTGTTTTGTTGGTGACTATGGTCCCAGCTGCCTTGAGATCATTGACAATATCCTCCCATGAAGTTCTGGGCTGATTCCTCACCGTTCTCATGATCATTGCAACTCCACGAGGTGAGATCTTGCATGGAGCCCCAGGCCGAGGGAGATTGACAGTTATTTTGTGTTTCTTCCATTTGCGAATAATCACACCTACTGTTGTCACCTTCTCACCAAGCTGCTTGGCGATGGTCTTGTAGCCCATTCCAGCCTTGTGTAGGTCTACAATCTTGTCCCTGACATCCTTGGAGAGCTCTTTGGTCTTGGCCATGGTGGAGAGTTTGGAATCTGATTGATTGATTGCTTCTGTGGACAGGTGTCTTTTATACAGGTAACAAACTGAGATTAGGAGCACTCCCTTTAAGAGTGTGCTCCTAATCTCAGCTCATTACCTGTATAAAAGACACCTGGGAGCCAGAAATCTTTCTGATTGAGAGGGGGTCAAATACTTATTTCCCTCATTAAAATGCAAATCAATTTATAACATGCGTTTTTCTGGATTTTGTTGTTGTTATTCTGTCTCTCACTGTTCAAATAAACCTACCAATAAAATTATAGACTGATCATTTCTTTGTCAGTGGGCAAATGTACAAAATCAGCAGGGGATCAAATACTTTTTCCCCTCACTGTACCCCAAAAAACTACTTAAGTAGTACTTTAAAGTATTTTTACTTAAGTACTTTACACCACTGGAAAATAGTAATGTGAGATAAAAGGTTATGACATTTAACACAATGGGATTGGGGAGAAAATAGGTGTGGGCAACTGCCAGGACCCTGCATACACGTAATATGTTATTCTGATCAAAGGAGTGCACCCTATTGGAATAAAAGAGAAGTCCACCCAGCATAGATTATTATTTTTAATTTTTTTTTAACACCTCAGAGTAAACAGTGGATAACGTGATTAGTGTTAAAGGGACCAGTTTATTAAGACATACTAAAGCATTTAAGAGTGACAGATTTGACAGACTAAATAGCTGTGCCTGTGAATTAGTGAGTAATCACTTGTAACAAGATGAACTAAAAACATTTAACTGATGTGCAGTATGATGGAGGAAGACATTTAAATTAAGCTGTAAATAACCCACTTTGGCTGTTTGCATTAAAGTTGTGCTCTTTGCAAGGATGCTGTGTCTAGTTATTAAATCATGCAATTTGACATAAAATAGCTTACCAAGCAGCCATTGGGTTTAAGTTCAATATCTCAACACTGAAGTGAGAGAAGAAATTTAACAGTAAGAGATCCAGACAAGGCTAATACAACAGTATCTTGAAGAGCATTAGCCATAGCACAAAATGTTATAAGCAAACTTCTGATACTAAGTTGGACTAACACAAAATAACCACGTTGATGCTTAAACCAAACAAATCAGGCTTGGACATTTTGGGCAAAGCTCATAGGAGATTTATTGAAAAAGATACACACATGGAAATGTGACATTTCAGTCATTAAATGACATCTTCCAATCTACTACCAGCAAATAGAAAATAATGGCACATTTCTTTCTCAATAGATCTGATTTATGAGTTTCCTGATGGTACTTGGTAATACAGAGTTCATTGTACTGAGAGGAAAATATACAATTATTCAAAGGAAATACATTTCCAAGCTGCAAGCCAAAAGCTGACATCTTAACTGGTATTTCATTTGCTTTCTGCCACATAAAAAAACAACATGTCCTTTCATAGAAAATGTAATCTCATAATATTAAGGCAGTAGTTTGATATTGCCAACGCTAAATTATGACAGCTTTGGTCACTAGAACTTTGTCCAACATTAGTTTATCGTTTTTATGACATAAGATAAAAGCAACTTGGAAAAGCTGAATTCACTTTTTCGGCTTGACACATTTCTCCTTCTCAAACTGGGCTATCTGGCTGAAGAGATCTAGGAGATTAGTTGGCAGCTCTTTTTTCTGATTTCCTTCTGCGGATGATCCATTACCATTCCGAGTGGTGTCAGTGGAAGACCTGTAATCTCCATCAGACCTTCGGGTGCCCCTATTCAGCCCTTTCTTATCACCTCGCTCGGTGCTACCATACTTCCCACTATCTGATCGCCTGGAAGTGGATATGTGGGACTGTGATGGGAGGTCGTTGGCGTACTGGTCAGATTTGCGGGAATGCTCTGAGCCGGCAGATGAGGAGGACATTCTTCTGTGTTTGACTTTCCCCAATGAGCTGGGAACGTCTTGTGGGCCACTTTGAAGCTCCTGGCCCTGGCTCTTCCTCTGGCCCCTGGAGCCTTCCCTCTCCCTCTCATTCACATCTCCATCACTGGTCTTCTCACCACAGACACCTTTTCCCTTGCTGCCCTCAGCTCGCTGAGGAGAGGTGTCAAAAGGGTCATCTTCAAACCTGCTGTTGTCCGGAGCGTCAGTGGACACTGATGATAAAGAGTGGTACGAGTGGTTCCTGCCCTTGCTGCGGGGCTGACTGTACTCTTCAGTCCTCTCTGGCCCCTCAAACGGCCTGACGACGCTAGATTTCTGATCCAGGAAGGAGGCGGAGGTGTTGGGCGGGGCAGGGTACCACTCCTCCTCTTCATCAGCCACACTCCTGTTGTCCCTGGATGAAACCCTCTGCTGGTGTTTCTTCCCTCGAGATGACCGTCTGTGTTTACGATTCTTTTTCTTTGACTTCCTGCGACCCGAGGAGGATCGGTCGGAAGAAGAGGAGGAAGATGACGTTGATGAGGAGGATCTCTTCCGTTTCTTTTTCATTCTAGAGGGAGTTATAGCAGACTGAAACTATGTAGCTACATATGAAATAGGTGATCAACTTAAATGATGAATTATAATATTTCGGCAAATTAAATTACGTGTATGTATTTTGTTTTATAAGACAACCGATGGAGTTGACAGTTTACCAGGTTACCTTTCTGACAGATTGGTATGGGATGTACCTTTTTTCTTCTTTTAAGATCTTACGCAATTTTTCTGCACTTGTCTCCACGTTCTTAGCTTTTTCCACTTCCTTTGCAGCTGCCTCTTCTCTCAGTTTGAGGGATTTCTTTAAAGCAGTCCATTTTCACAGTAAAATTTTACCCGTTTTCAAGAGATTAGAAAAGTATAAGGGAGGAAACCAGGAATGTGAAAAGCATTCCATCAATTAATTTGAATGGATAAGGACAATGGGAAAATGGCATATACACAGACATGTTAACCATAGCATGATCCAGAATTCACAATTACAAGCAGAGAACAAAATGTAAATTTTTCCAGGTGGACAAAAAGGGTTTACATTTACCGCATTGAGACCAGGTCCAGCGTAGCAACCATTTTCATTCCAGTTGTAAGGTTGTTTGTTCCCCCAATAGACAAGCGACAATCAAGGCAGTTGGGTAGAGTCAAAGGGCAGGATCCCAGATCAGAGAAGCACACAAAACACTTAAATCAGTATTACAAGGTCCCTGTGTGTTACTCCAAACACACAAACGACACAGAACTGACATTTTCACTGGCCCTTTTCCCCAAAATGTTCATAGTTCACAATGTTCAATGATCAGTCATATGAGGAATAGTTGGCATTCCCATGGAATGTTCCAGCTCACCTGGATAAGCAGCTCTATTTTTTGCAATGCTTCCTTGGCATCCTGGAAGGAGTCGTCTAAGGTCAGGGCTTTTCTGTAAAGGCCTTCAGCTGTGACTAGCTTTTCTTCCTCCTCCAGTCTAACAGAATTAAAAAAGTTTTTTTCAGAGGAAGGGTTGTCTCTTAGAAATCACTTCAGCGCACACAGGATAATGCAGGAAGTAGGGAAACATTCCTACTTACTGGCCACCTCGCTCAACCAGGGTTTGGCATAGGTATTTCTTTGCATTTCTGTGGGTTGGGCAGCTTTCCAATGCCAGCTCAAAGTCAGTTATTGCCTTCAGCAAACTCCCTTTGTTAGCATACCTGGGAAATATCAAATGGCAAGTTTATATTAGCTGTAGGACCACAACTACATTTTATGCGACAATTCAACAACATCCCGTTTCAAAAACCTGTGGTCAACAGAAATACCTAGCAGAGTGGCTGGGAGTGCTGACTATTAAACTGTTAATAATCGACCACATTATCAATAAAATAAGATGGCTACTCACAGTGCACCACGTGCCACAAGTGCTTCCACATTATTAGTGTCGATCTCTAAGGCCTTGTTATATTCATTCATTGCTTCGACATGGCGGCCAGATTTGAAGTGGTCCACACCAACCCTTACACTGTAGCGCAGACATTTTGACAAAACAAAGAAAGATCAGGAGCAGTTCATTAATTCTGTAAACATTAGGCTAGCACAGATTTAGTGACATGCTGCTGCATTTTCTCCAAATGTCAACATCAAATCTTATTTGTCACATGCGCCGAATACAACAGGTGTAGACCTCACAGTGAAATGCTTACTTACAAGCCCTTAACCAACAACGCAGTTTAAGAAAGAATACCTACAACAACAACAAAAAAAGCAGAAGTAACAAATAACTCAAGAGCAGCAGTAAAATAACAATAGCAAGGCTATATACAGGGGGTACCGATACCGAGTCAATGTGCGGGGGCACCGGTTAGTCGAGGTAATTGAGGTAATATGTACACTACCGTTCAAAAAATGTCCTTGTTTTCGAAAGATAAGCAATTTCTTTGTCCATTAAAATAACATCAAATTGATCAGAAATACAGGGTAGACATTGTTAATGTTGTAAATGGCTATTGTGGGTTCGATTACAGGCTCAAAATGGCCAGAAACAAATAACTTTCTTCTGAAGGCTATTCCATGCGTGAAATTGCCAAGAAACTGAAGATCTCGTACAACGCTGTGTACTACTCCCTTCACAGAACAGCGCAAACTGCCTCTAACCAGAATAGAAAGAGGAGTGGGAGGCCCCGGTGCACAACTGAGCAAGAGGACAAATACATTAGTGTCTCTAGCTTGAGAAACAGACACCTCACAGGTCCTCAAATTGGCAGCTTCATTAAATAGTACCCCCAAAACACCAGTCTCAACGTCAACAGTGAAGAGGTGACTCTGGGATGCTGACCTTCTAGGCAGAGTTGCAAAGAAAAAGCCATATCTCAGACTGGCCAATAAAAATAAAAGATTAAGATGGGCAAAAGAACACAGACACTGGACAGAGGAAGATTGGGAGAAACAACGTGTTATGGACAGACAAATCGAAGTTTGAGGTGTTCGGATCACAAAGAAGAACATTTGTGAGACGCAGACCAAATGAAAAGATGCTGGAGGAGTGCTTGATGCCATCTGTCAAGCGTGGTGGAGGCAATGTGATGGTCTGGGGGTTCTTTGGTGGTGGTAAAGTGGGAGATTTGTACAGGGTAAAAGGGATCTTGAAGAAGGAAGGCTATCACTCCATTTTGCAACGCCATGCCATACCCTGTGGACGGCTCTTGATTGGAGTCAATTTCCTCCTACAACAGGACAATGACCCAAAGCACAGCTCCAAACTGGGCAAGAACTATTTAGGGAAGAAGCAGTCAGCTGGTATTTGGTCTATAATGGAGTGGCCAGCACAGTCACCGGATCTCAACCCTATTGAGCTGTTGTGGGAGCAGCTTGACCGTATGGTACGTAAGAAGTGCCCATCAAGCCAACCCAACTTGTGGGAGGTGCTTCAGGAAGCATGGGGTGAAATCTCTTCAGATGACCTCAACAAATTGACAACTAGAATGCCAAAGGTCTGCAAGGCTGTAATTGCTGCAAATGGAGGATTCTTTGACGAAAGCAAAGTTTGAAGGACACAAAAATAATTATTTCTAACCTTGTCAATGACTACATTTCCTATTCAAACTCATTTCATGCATGTTTTCATGGAAAACAAGGACATTTCTAAGTGACCCCAAACTTTTGAACGTTAGTGTACATGTAGGTAGAGTTATTAAAGTGACTATGCATAGATAATTAACAGAGAGTAGCAGCAGCGTAAAAGAGAAGGGGGGGGGGGGGGCAATGCAAATAGTCTGGGTAGCTATTTATTAGATGTTCAGGAGTCTTATGGCTTGGGGGTAGAAGCGGTTTAGAAGCCTTTTGGACCTATACTTGGCGCTCCAGTACCGCTTGCCGTGGGGCAGCAGAGAGAACAGTCTATGACTAGGGTGGATGGAGTCTGACCATTTTTAGGGCCTTCTGACACTGCCTGGTATAGAGGTCCTGGATGGCAGGAAGCTTGGCCCCAGTGATGTACTGGGCCGTACGCACTACCCTCTGTAGTGCCTTGCGGTCGGAGGATGAGCAGTTGCCATACCAGGCAGTGATGCAACCAGTCAGGATGCTCTCGATGGTGCAGCTGTAGAACCTTTTGAGGATCTGAGGACCCATGCCAAATCTTTTCAGTCTCCTAAGGGGGAATAGGTTTTGTCGTGCCCTCTTAACTGTCTTGGTGTGTTTGGACCATGTTAGTTTGTTGGTGATGTGGACACCAAGAAACTTGACGCGCTCAACCTGCTGCACTACAGCCCTGTCGATGAGAATTGGGGCGTGCTCAGTACTCTTTTTTTTCCTGTAGTCCACAATCATCTCCTTTGTCTTGATCACATTGAGGGAGAGGTTGTTGTCCTGGCACCACACGGCCAGGTCTCTGACCTCCTCCCTATAGGCTGTCTCGTCGTTGTCGGTGATCAGGCCAACCACTGTTGTGTCGTCGGCAAACTTAATGATGGTGTTGGAGTCGTACCTGGCCATGCAGTCATGAGTGAACAGGAAGTACAGGAGGGGACTGAGCACGCACCCGAGGGGCCCCAGTGTTGAGGATCAGCATGGCGGATGTGTTGTTACCTACCCTTACCACCTGGAGCCGGCCCGTCAGGAAGTCCAGGATCCAGTTGCAGAGTGAGGTGTTTAGTCCCAGGGTCCTTAGCTTAGTGATTAGTCTTATCCAGGTGTGAAAGGGCAGTGTGGAGCGCAATAGAGATTGCGTAATATGTGGATATGTTGGGGCGGTATGCAAATTGTGGTGGGTCTAGGGTTTCTGGGATAATGGTGTTGATGTGAGCCATGACCAGCCTTTCAAAGGACTTCATAACTACAGAGGTGACTGCTACGGGTCGGTAATCATTTAGGCAGGTTACCTTAGTGTTCTTGGGCCCAGGGACTATGGTGGTCTGCTTGAAACATGTTGGTATTACAGACTCAGACAGGGAGAGGTTGGAAATGTCAGTGAAGACACTTGCCAGTTGGTCAGCGCATGGTCGGAGTACACGTCCTGGTAATCCGTCGAGCACTGCGGCCTTGTGAATGTTGACCTGTTTAAAAGGTCTTACTCACATCGGCTACGGAGAGCGTGATCACACAGTCGTCCGGAACAGCTGATGCTGTCATGCATGTTTCAGTGTTACTTGCCTCGAAGCGAGCATAGAAGTAATTTAGCTCATCTGGTAGGCTCGTGTCACTGGGCACTGTCGCGGCTGTGCTTCCCTTTGTAGTCTGTAATAGTTTGCAAGCCCTGCCACATCCGACGAGCGTCGGAGCCAGTGTAGTACGATTCGATCTTAGTCCTGTATTGACGCTTTGCCTGTTTGATGGTTCATCGGAGGGCATAGCAGGATTTCTTATAAGCTTCCGGGTTAGAGTTACGCTCTTTGAAAGCGGCAGCTCTGCCCTTTAGATCAGTGCGGATGTTGCCTGTAATCCATGGCTTCTGGTTGGGGTATGTACGTACAGTCACTGTGGGGATGACGTCATCGATGCACTTATTGATGAAGCCAGTGACTGATGTGGTGTACTCCTCAATGCCATCGGAAGAATCCTGGAACATATTCCAGTCTGTGCTAGCAAAACAGTCCTGTAGCTTAGCATCTGCTTCATCTGACCACTTTTTTATTGACGAGTCACTGGTGCTTCCTGCTTTAGTTTTTGCTTGTAAGCAGGAATCAGGAGGATAGAATTATTGTCAAATTTGCCAAATGGAGGGCGAGGGAGAGCTTTGTATGCGGAGTAAAGGTGGTCTAGAGTTTTTTTCCCTCTGGTTGCACATTTAACATGCTGGTAGAAATTAGGTAAAACGGATTTACAGTATCTCACAAAAGTGAGTACACCCCTCACATTTTTGTAAATATTTGAGTATATCTTTTCATGTGACAACACTGAAGAAATGACACTTTGCTACAATGTAAAGTAGTGAGTGTACAGCTTGTATAACAGTGTACATTTGCTGTCCCCTCAAAATAACTCACACAGCCATTAATGTCTAAACCGCTGGCAACAAAAGTGAGTACACCCCTAAGAGAAAATGTCAAAATTGGGCCCATTTAGCCATTTTCCGTCCCTGGTGTTATGTGACTCGTTAGTGTTACAAGGTCTCAGGTGTGAATGGGGAGCAGGTGTGTTAAATCTGGTGTCGTCGCTCTCACACTGGTCACTGGAAGTTCAACATGGCACCTCATGGCAAAGAACTCTGAGGATCTGAAAAAAGAATTGTTGCTCTACATAAAGATTGCCTGGGCTATAAGATTGCCAAGACCCTGAAACTGAGCTGCAGCATGGTGGCCAAGACCATACAGCGGTTTAACAAGACAGGTTCCACTCAGAACAGGCCTCGCCATGGTCGACCAAAGAAGATGAGTGCACGTGCTCAGCGTCATATCCAGAGATTGTCTTTGGGAAATAGATGTATGAGTGCTGTCAGCATTGCTGCAGAGGTTGAAGGGGTGGGGGGGGGGGGTCAGCCTGCAGCAATGCTCAGACCATACGCCGCATCAAATTGGTCTGCATGGCTGCCGTGCCAGAAGGAAGCCTCTTCTAAAGATGATGCACAAGAAAGCCCGCAAACAGTTTGCTGAAGACAAGCAGACTATGGACATGGATTACTGGAACCATGTCCTGTGGTCTGATGAGACCAAGATAAACGTATTTGATTCAGATGGTGTCAAGCGTGTGTGGCGGCAACCAGGTGAGGAGTACAAAGACAAGTGTGTCTTGCCTACAGTCAAGCATGGTGGTGGGAGTGTCATAGTCTGGGGCTGCATGAGTGCTTCCGACACTGGGGAGCTACAGTTCATTGAGGGAACCATGAATGCCAACATGTACTGTGACATACTGAAGCAGAGCATGATCCCCTCCCTTCGGAGACTGGGCCGCAGGGCAGTATTCCAACATGATAACGACCCCAAACACACCTCCAAGACCACCACTGCCTTGCTAAAGAAGCTGAGGGTAAAGGTGATGGACTGGCCAAGCATGTCTCCAGACCTAAACCCTATTGAGCATCTGTGGGGCATCCTCAAACGGAAGGTGGAGGAGTGCAAGGTCTCTAACATCCACCAGCTCCGTGATGTCGTCATGGAGGAGTGGAAGAGGACTCCAGTGGCAACCTGTGAAGCTCTGGTGAACTCCATGCCCAAGAGGGTTAAGGCAGTGCTGGAAAATGGTGGCGGCCACACAAAATATTGACACTTTGGGCCCAATTTGGACATTTTCACTTAGGGGTGTACTCACTTTTGTTGCCAGCGGTATAGACATTAATGGCTGTGTGTTGAGTTATTTTGAGGGGACACTGTTATACAAGCTGTACACTCACTACTTTACATTGTAGCAAAGTGTAATTTCTTCAGTGTTGTCACATGAAAAGATATACTCAAATATTTACAAAAATGTGAGGGGTGTACTCACTTTTGTGAGATACTGTAAGTTTCCCTGCATTAAAGTCCCCGGCCACTAGGAGTGCCGCCTCTGGATGAGCGTTTTCCTGTTTGCTTATGGCCGTATAGAGCTTATTGAGTGCGGTCTTAGTGCCAGCATCAGTTTGTGGTTGTAAATAGACAACTACGAAGAATATAGATGAAAACTCTTGGTAGATAGAGGATCTCATGATAAGCTGTAGACCACACTATCTCAGGCGAGCAAAACCTCGAGACTTCCTTAGATATCGCTCACCAGCTGTTACAAATATACATAGACCGCCACCCCTTGTCTTACCAGAGGCTGCTGTTCTATCCTGCCGATACAGTGTATAACCCGCCAGCTGTATGTTATTCATGTCGTCGTTCAGCCACGACTCGGTGAAACATAAGATATTACAGTTTTTAATGTCCCTTTGGTAGGATATACGTGCTTTTAGTTCGTCCACTTTATTATCAAGCGATTGTACATTGGCCAATAGTACCGATGGCAAAGGCAGATTAGCCACTCGTCGCCGGCTCATTACAAGGCACCCCGATCTCCTTCCACGATATCTTTGTCTCTTTCTACTGTGAATGACAGGGTTGAGGGCCCTGTCGGGTGTCTAGAGCCAATCCCTCTCGTCCTACTCATTAAATACAAATTATTTGTCGAGTTCAAGGTGAGTAATCGCTGTTCTGATGTCCAGAAGCTCTTTTCGGTCACAAGAGACGGTAGCAGCAACATCATGTACAAAATAAGTTACAAACAATGGGGAAAAAACTAACAAAATAGCACGGCTGACAAACAAAATAGCACGGCTGGTTAAGAACCCATAAAACGGCAGCCATCCCCTCTGGCACCAACATGCAAAAATAGTTAAAATGTCAGGAATACCATTTAAGGGCCCAGGATGCAGACTGCTTCTTTCGGATAGTTTTGGCAAAGTCCTCCTCAAGGAAATGTTTGCTGTAAAGAAGAGTCCCAACATACAGTCAAGTGCTGATAAAATGGGGCTACGGATATCCATTTCTGGCAAGCGTGTCTGCTGAAGAATGGCAAAACAACAAGTTTGTCTTCTCACCTCTGTAGCCCTCTCATGAGGGAGGGAGGCTGTGTGTCACTGACCCCAATCTTCCCCAGGAGATATTCCACGTTAGATGGGTTAGAGTAGCCAAGAGTACCCTCTAAAACCCTCTCATAGGTTTCAGTGTGGTCGTTTGCAACCCTCACACTGCGACTGGGTAAAACAATGAAAACAACACAATGAGCAAAGATTTAGCCTAAGTTCTAGCATACCTATTTTTCTGCCAACTAGAATACATCGGTCTTACCTGTATTGAAGTGGCAGATCATCTCTACTAAAAACTCCAAGCTTTAGGTTCATCAGATTTGGGGCGAGGGAGGAGGGCTGAAGTGAAATGGTTATCTTCTCATGGTATCGGTCAATGTCCTTCACTCCAGCTAAGAGCACAGCCCATGGTATATGGGTCAGTTCGTTGACTTATGTTCATAATGCAGTTTTGTGATAAGTTATTTAAATGAACACAAAATTATTTAGTGTGCAATGTGCATTCACCTCTTATCAAATCGTTAATCTGATAGTATGATAGTGGATCATCATGATTGCCATTGGAAGGTACATCTCTAAGGGGACACAGGGCCTGAGGAGAGAAAGAAAGCAGAGAAAGAGGTTACCACTTACTCCCATTTCTTCAATAGAGAACACTGACCACCAGGCCGAAGCCACAACCTCTACCGTGAGCTCCAGATCCTCTATGTCTCGCTCTAGTCCACCTCCCATGCAGATCAGTGTTACAAAGAAGCCAAATTCCCTGATGGAGTTGATCCTGCCTATCACGATGTCCCCTCGCTCAATGTCCCTGTACAACAGATTCCTCCGTTCCTCAAACGACACCTCCATAAACTGCTCCAGAGGGGGCATGATGGCGTAGGGCTCTAGGAAAAGGATACAGTCATTAGTCCACACTCAAGACAATATGTTGGTTTACCTCTAAATTTCACAGTAACCGTTACCTTCTCCTTCCTCCTCTAACACATCATCCATAGGTGCACTAGACTTCCATGACGGTGCAAATAGGATGTCAGCTTTTCTAGCAACAAATTGCTCCACTACCGCATTGTCCTCCCCTCCATATTTCCTGTAGATTATAGTTTTAACATTATCAGTGCACCTGTCTGGAAATTTGCAGTTGACAGTGTTGGTGTAGGTGTTCCAGTAGCCTACATTTGGATTCAATACTGTATGTATTGTCCATTTAAATTACCTTTGGTAGCTGGCCTTGGACAAGTCAGGTTCAATAGCTTTGAAATCTGGATTTTCACTTTGTTCACATTTGAGATGGGTAAACAGGCTTTGTCCATGGTGAGACAAAGTCTGCCTTAGTAAATCTCTATCCATTTTCAGTTATTGGCATCAGAATTTAGCCTGGTTAGCTAGTATGCATAACATCCTGTAACAGAACAACAATATGTTAGCATAATATCTAACTAGTAGCTAGCGAAGAAGAATCACAAATACAATTAAATTCAACGCAGCCAACCAGCCCAACGCCACGAGAGCAACATAGCTAGCCAGCTGTAAATATATGGCTCTGGCGCTAATTAGCTAGCTAACGTTAGTTGCTGCTGCCCTGTACCGCGGACAAAAAACAGCTTACCGTGCCGTTGCAGATTTGTACAAAACATTTACACGAATTATTCACATAGCTAGTAGCTAGCTGTCCGTTAGCTATCTGACAGAAGCGTCTGTGGAAGCATTTTATGTCTCGAGCGTCCGGAACTTCAATTTTGTGTGTTACAGTTTATTTGTCCCAAGAGAAACAAAACCCTACTAGGAACCTTTTTTAATTCATAGGGGTGCCATAGACATATTTTGTAAACACCATTTTGTTGATAGTTCTGGATTTATCCTGTCCTTCCAGTCAAACAAAACATTCAGTAGACAGTTGCATCGTCTTGATGAGAGCCTCTTTTATCCATAGCAAAATGTTCTATAAATAGTTTTGGTTGGGGTTTCCTGTATGTAACACAACAGGTAACGAAGAAAATCTACACTGGTTAGCCTATCTACACTGTATGGGTGAATAGAGCCCCAAGTAACGAAGAAAATCTACACTGGTTAGCCTATCTATACTGTATGAGTGAATAGAGCCCCACAGTGGAGGTGTCAGAAAACCCATAAAACCCAGCAGTAAAACAAGGAAATGGTTCCAATCGTTTCTCCACCATTCATTTTTCCCATAGGGGATTTTAGAAACACTTAAAAAAGGGCTGTGTTTCATGTATGCTTACCCTGGCGTGGCGTTTTATTAACCATGTAAATCTCTCTCGAACAAGGTAACTCATATCAATACTGAAACATCATCGGTGACCATTGCAACGTAATTGGTAACCATGGCAGCATCATCAGTAACCATTGCAAAGTCATCATCATTCACGGCAACATCATCACCAGCTACGGAAACACCATCGGTAACCATGGCAACATCACCTGCAACCATGACAACATCATCACCAACCGCAGAAACATCATTGCCCATCACGGCAACAACATCACCAACCACGGCAACATCATCACCAACCACGGAAATATCATCGCCCACCATGGCAACATCATCACCAACTACGGAAACAACATCGGTAACCATGGCAACATCATCCGTAACCATGACAACATCATCACCAACCGCAGAAACATCATTGCCCATCACGGCAACAACATCACCAACTACGGAAGCATCATCGGTAACTATTGTAACATTGTCAACTACCGCAGCAACATTACCAACCATGGCAACATCATCACCCACCACAGCAACATCATCACCAACTATAGAAACATAATCAGTAACCATGACAAAGTCATCATCATTTATGGCAACATCATCAGCAACCACAGAAACATCATACGTAACCATAGCAACACCATCGCCAATCACTTTAACTTCATCACCAACCACAGCAACATCAATTCAAACCATAGTGTCGTCATCGCCAACCCAAATCCTAACAACTCCAGCCTCAACAACCACTGCTCCAACATATCCAGTTCTAATACACACTACTCCGTATCAAGGTAGGTAATCATATTATACTGAACAAAAATATAAACGGAACATGCAACAATTTTAAAGATTTTACTGAGCTACAGTTCATATAAGGAAATCAGTCAATTGAAATAAATGCATTAGGCCTTAATCTATGGATTTTATGACTGACAATAAGATGACAAAAAAGAAGAAATGACTGGCAATACAAATATGCATCTGTTGGTCACAGATACCTTTAAAAAAAAAAAGGGTAGGGGCGTGAATCAGAAAACCAGTTAGTACCTGGTGTGACCATTTGCCTCATGTATTGCGACACATCTCCTTCGCATAGTGTTGATCAGGCTAATTATTGTGGCCTGTGGAATGTTGTCCCACTCCTCTTCAACGGCTGTGCAAAGTTGCTGGATATTGGCGGGAATTGAAACACGCTGTTGTACACGTCGATCCAGAGCATCCCAAACATGGTCATTGGTTGACATGTCTGGTGGATATGCAGGCCATGGAAGAACTGGGACATTTTCAGCTTCCAGGAATTGTGTACAGATCCTTCCGTCATGGGGCTGTGCATTATCGTGCTGAAACATGAGGTGATGGCGGTGGATGAACGGCACGACAATGGGCCTCAGGATCTCGTCACAGTATCTCTGTGCATTCAAATTGCCATCAATAAAATGCAATTGTGTTTGTTGTCCGTAGCTTATGCCTGCCCATATAATAACCCCACCTCCACCATGGGGCTCTCTGTTCACAATGTTGACATCAGCAAACCGCTCGCCCACACAACACCATACACGCTGTCTGCCATCTGCCTGGTACAGTTGAAACTGATTAATCTGTGAAGAGCACACTTCTCCAACGTGCCAGTGGCCATCAAAGGTGAGCATTTGCCACTGAAGTCGGTTGCTACGCTGAACTGCAGTCAGGTCGAGACCCTGGTGAGGACGACGAGCACACAGATGAGCTTCCCTGAGGCTGTTTCTGACAGTTTGTGCAGAAATTCTTTGGTTGTTTAAACCCAGTTTCATCAGCTGTCCGAGTGGCTGGTCTCAGACGATCCCGCAGGTGAAGAAGCCGGATGTGGAGGTCCTGGGCTGGCATAGTTACACGTGGTCTGAGGTTGTGAGGTCGGTTGGACGTACTTGCCAAAATCTTATGGTAGAAAAATGAACATTCAATTCTCTGGTAACAGCTCTGGTGGACATTCCTGCAGTCATCATGCCAATTTCATGCTCCAACAGAACTTGAGACCTCTGCAGCATTGTGTTGTGTGACAAAACTGCACATTTTAGAGTGGCCTTTTATTGTCCCCGGCACAAGGTGCACCTGTGTAATGAGTAACCCTGGATTGTAAACTGTCATGGTCAAAACATATTGATACAACAGTAGCTAAGATGGGAAGAAGTCTGTCAATAATAAAGCGCTGCCCTGCCTTCTTAACATCACTATCAGCAAGGCAGGTCTTACAGGCCCTAGTTTTGATGCACCTGGACTACTGTTCAGTCATGTGGTCAGGTGCCACAAAGAGGGACTTAGGAAAATTACAATTGGCTCAGAACAGGGCAGCATGGCTGGCCCTTAAATGTACACGGGGAGCTAACATTAATGATATGCATGTCAATCTCTGAATGCACCGAGCTGTCTGTTTAAACTACTAGCACACAGCTCGGACACCCACGCATACCCCACAAGACATGCCACCAGAAGTCTCTTCACAATCCCCAAGTCCAGAACAGACAATGGGAGGCGCACAGTACAACATAGAGCCATGAGTACATGGAACTCTATTCCACATCAGGTAACTGATGCAAGCAGTAGAATCAATAAAAATACAACTTATGGAACAGCGGGGACTGTGAAGAGGTACAGACACACGCCTACGCACACAAACACTAGCACACGCACTCTACACACACGTATATTGTAATATTGTTGTATGGTGGGATTATACATTTTGTATTGTATATATGTAGTGGTGTAATAATGATATATGATGTACTGTTTTATCTTTTGTTTTATATGTAATGTTAGTGCCTTAACATGTTTGGACTATAAATGATCATGCTGTTTAATCAGCTTCTTGATATGCCACACCTGTCAGGTGGATGGATTATCTTGGCAAAGGAGAAATGCTCACTGACAGTGATGTAAATAAGTTTTAGAGAAATACGCTTTTTGTGGGTATGGAACATTTCTGGCATCTTTTATTTCAGCTCATGAAACATGGGACCACTTTACATGTTGCGTTTATATTTTTGTTCAGTGTATAACATAATTGGAGGCTTTGGGAATCAAGCCCCCAAATACCTAGCATGGTCCCTGATCTGTTTGTGCCATCATGCCACTCCTTACATGCCAAACATGACAAGAAGTGGCAAGGAGTGGCATGATGGCACCAACAGACTGGTAACAGGCTTCCAAATACCCACTACTTGTATCAAAACTTGTGTAAATGTTAGGATTTTGTTCCTCACTGTCTTACTCTCTTCCACAGGCCTCACAAATGTTGCATATGCAACATTCAATATGTCCTCCTCTGTTAAACTAGACAATGAAACAGTCATCCAACTTATTAGAGGTATGTTTTTATTGTATTAATTGCTATGAGGCTTCCTGCCCTTAATTATATAAATAAATATAGGGAAAATAGATTTGTGTCAGTTTCCTCTGATTTCAGTTCTTCCAGGCTTGAGTGATTCAGTTCAATGTCATAAAAATTAACTGCATATCAGCACTTATCTTGCAATCTCATTCAGTACGTACCCATGGCTGAGAATCTCATTAGTAATGGAGAAAATTACAATTTGCAGAACAAATAAAATACCTAGACTGGTAAACCATGCATGATTGATTACCTCATCTATCAAACATTTTCAAGCTTCGATTCCTCCCACATTGTTTTTCGTTGGACTGATAATTGGCTCAAAGCAGAACTGTCAGCATAAATGTTTCCAAACCCTAAAGATTCTTGCAGTGCTCTTGTCAGCATGTCCTTCAACCCACCAGGACTGGCCACACCTCTGGGAAGGTGGAGCTCCAAAGTACAAGTAGAGGCATGTGGTAAACGGACACTGAACATTCCCTGGTCGTAGAATCTGATACAGAGATTTCTTAGGAATCCCAAAGGAGGGATCTGATCTGCCCCTGTGATGAAGGCCAGTAGATCCCCAAAGGACAAGGCAGTCCGGTGTTCTGTTGTGAATAGATGTAAGAACAGATAACATTTTATCAAAAAGCTGAGAATATATTAAACTTACATTTTAATGTACATACTTGTATTGATATGCTCAGAAATGAGTGAAAAACGTTTATAGTCATCTAGATCTATGTATGAACCTTGACGGAAATAAATTAATCCTCGAAATATTCAGTACAATGCAACAGATGTATCTAAGTAGAAAAGACCCAGCCTACCGTTGACCATGATGAGAAATCTCTCCCAGGAGGTGACAGTGGTCTCCTCAGCTTGTCTCAGGCCTATGGTTGATTCCAGAGGACTCCATGACACCTCAAACAGACTTTTGAACTGTTCCAGGGTGAGAGGGTGTTCTGTCCTGGTCATGACAGACATGAAGGCTGCAGAGTGGGCCTTGATGATATCCCACAGGCCACCACAGCTGTTCAGCCCCTCTGTGAACTGGGAGATCATGCTTGCCACCCTGCAAAAAGAATTAATAAAGCAAGTTGTGATATCAACCAAACATATAGTTGCATCCCACATGATCGTAGGAGCAGATGAAAAGCAAGATGACCAAATGTTGAATAGGTGTTCAAAAAACATACAGATGTAGGATCTTCATTTGACCTATATTGGCACAGCAGAATGATTCTGCATCAACATTTGAACGTTTAGTCCATAATGTTGCTTGATCGGTGGTTAGGCCATCAGCTGGCAAAAAGTAGGCTACATGGAAAGTGCAATACTGTTAATATAACCGTGTGTTAGTATGGATTTTAAGTGAATGTATTCCTGCAGTGCAGGATAATTCACAGCAACAAAAGTGTGATCAAATTAAGATCCTACATATGTATGACCAATAAAAAAGATAATCTCCTACCTGTGATAAATGTAGTGCCTTAAAACCAAGGTGTAGATGGAGGGCATGTCTTTGATTTCAGCACTGTAAATATCAGGAATTCCACAGCCTGCAATCCACTCACACAGGTTTGGAGTCAATCTCTGGATGCTGGTGCAATTCTTGGCCTATAAAAAACAATCAATCACAAACCCAGAATAGGAACAGGGATTGAGTACACCAAAAGAAAGAAAAGGTTGGTGTGATTTGATTATGTCTTGTGTTGTACCTGCTGCAGTTTCATCTGTACATCCACATCAGAGATGTCCATCCAGCTGAAGTCTTCCAGGGGAGGGCTTTGGCCACACATGAGCTGGTAGAGGGACTGGTGTAGGCAGCATGGTCCAGGACCACCATGCAGCAGGGACCAGGCCACCATGACTCCTGCAGCATAGTACCTCCTCTCCTCCAGGGCAGCCTGGTCGTAGGCAAACAGCAGATGCCCCGGGCGACCCTCCAGGATACCGCTCTCCTGCAACTCTAACATGATGAGTCTAGAAAAGTGGAAACGATTGCATTAGGGCATGTCAAAGTGAAAAACGAAATAATTTCCTATTATTAAGGGGGCAACCATATATATTGTATAGTGTAAATGAAAAGGGAGAGCAGTAAGAACTCACCTGAAAAACTCTCTCAGAGGGCCGTCATAGTCATCAACTTCCTCTCCTAGGAAGTGGAAGAGAGGAGTTGTCTTGATGGAGAATGACTTCTTCCCCATCACCTTGAGCGCACTTCTGAAGATGTCTCTACGCCTCACATACATGTGTGTTTGGATGTCAGGCATTGAGTTTTGTTCTCTGTATGTTCGGAGGATGGTGACCAGGTCTGAAATGACCTAAAACATAAAAACTATCTCGTAAAGATACAGAATTCTACATGTTTTACCAAATGTTATACCAAGCATACCTCCTCATCCGCAGTGACAGGCAGGGGAGACTCTACACTTCTCTCCTCATCATCATCATCATCCTCATTGTCATCCACCAAGAAATCGTGACTAAATTAAAAACATTCGAGGGCATTAGAGCATTAGTTAAGTGAACAGTCAAGTGGTTTGTTATGAGTTCGCTTGAGATCATTTATACACAATAATGCCACGTTGAGTCATGAAAATAAATTGCATTGACATTGATAAAGATCCAGTTAGAATGTAATTTACATACCTGTTAATTACTGGTGCGCTGTTTGTTGGCCACTCACATTCTATCTATGGAATAACAAAAACAAAGAAAGACTTTATAAATGTTCCAATGATTGCACAGCAAATACATTTAATAAAATATCAATCACATTCATTATTTTAATTATTCTCCATTTACCTCAAAGCTCATGAAATCATAGTGACTGAGAATATAAAGGGGGCCATGCCCTGCTATCTGCAACACCTGTTCCCCACTCCAGGAGAACTGTGGTGGGGTGTCTGGAACAAACAGCACACGAGAGCCCTCCAGACACTGAAAAACACAGTTTACATATTAAATCAGAATGCAGGTAGGGACACAGAGACAAAAGTACTTAACGTACAGATGCACCATTGCGTAGTTGCGTTCCACAATCAATAGTGGTGCTATATCAGAGTTAGAATGCCAAGTGTTTGATCCTCCATTGTAATCACCTGAAGGTATGTGAAGGTGAATCTTTGTTCGCGTCCACTGAAGAAGCGGCTCTTGAACAGAGAGGCAAGGCGGCTCTCCATTTCATGAGGGAGCCAGGAGTTGTCTATGGTTATCCTAGCGATGAGGCCCATGGCAGCGAGCTCGTCCCTCTCCTGGCCTCTGGGGACACTGTGCCTGTCCTCCTGAGCCAGGTAGTGGCCTTGTGGCAGGCAGATCACGTCTTTAACCACCAAACCAGTCTTCCCTGGTGTGATTCTCCTCCATTTCAGTTTGCTTGGTCGGATTGGTTCTGGTGAGACTAGGACAACTGGTTCTGGTGTCTGAATAAAATGAATGAAATGTATCATACTCTAGATTTCTAAATTGAGTGTGTGATTCACAAATCAGCCGAGACATAAACATAGAAAATAATTGTAAATAAAATTGTACATTCCTTTGATTTATTTGCAGGCATGCAAATTAAAGGTAATAAATGACACAATGATCGGGGTCCTTACCCTGGACATGACAGAGGGGTCATCTGGTGTGATCTCCACCACATCACTTTCAGTCAAGCCTGAGGGTGGAAACACCTCCATTTCAATCTCAATGCTCTCAAAGGAGTTGTTTGTAATCCTTGGTATATATTCTTTCTCAATCTTTGCAGGTGTCACAGTCTCCCTCTGCTGTTTAGGTTGTTCTATATCCTCTTCCTCCAGCGGGAGCGGTACTAGGGGGTGTTCAGGTTGTTTACTCTATGGGAGAGAGAAACATGCACAGTAAGCATAATCTGGATGAAAATAGAAAAACACTGAAATGTAACTGAACCTAACCATGGTCAGACTCAGTAGTATGTTGACCTATAACACTGAATTATACAGAGGATCAGAGGTTGATTGTACCTGTTCAACAGCCTCAATGGCTGCGCTACCTACCATTGTCTCCTGTTGGTTTTGCGGAATTACTTCTATTGGCACAGCAAACGTGCCTATAACTGCAAACAGGTCCATCTCTATGTCCTCTGTCAAAATCATGACTGTAACAGATCCTCTCTCCTTCTGAGTTGCTTGTCCAAAGCATTCACCCACTTTATGCCTCTCCAGCTCTGAGTGATTGTTCCTGGGAAGGGTTATATTTGCATGAAAAGAGACAAAAGACAAGCATTGCACCACCCATCACCTTCTAAATTGAATCCATTCTCATTGATCTTGTGAGTGGAATTTCTTAAACCTTTCAAATGACCTTTGTGCTCTGGTCTGATTGATCAATATTTACGTTTCATCCTATTATAGAGCTTGTTCAGCTTCAGACATGTCTGAAAGCAAGGACATTGGTTAATTTTGACTCAACATGTCCAGTTCAAAATTAGCCTAAACCTATTAACATAATAACTTTCAATCTAAACAATCTAATTAAGAGCAACAGTAGGCCTACAAATGCCTACCTATCTTAAATTGTGTGTTATCTATTCTATTCAATTCAATTCTGTGAGAGGCCTCAATTCTGTGAGTCTGACTATTAATGAGAAAATAATTACTCAAATTGAGTAAGGATTTATGATGATCAGTCAAGCCAGTCCACACCCCAAGACAGCCAAAATGCCTTATTATAATGCACAATTCAGAAATACAATCCTTTGGAGACCACGAGGTTAGTGTTCCAAGAGATGTGTATGCCTTGCGAAAGACGCTAGGCATATCGTAATATTGACACAATCCTGTTCAATACAAATCGATAAAGGAACAGTATATCCGAGTGCACGTCTCCTCCTCTCTTCTCGCTACTGGCGCGCTTTGCGTTGGCTATATAAATAGAACCGAATCAAACAAATGACCCTTCTTGAAATCCAAATATCTCGGTAGCCTATTCGTCTTTTGTTCCACGCTCTTCTGGCACACCCGTGCGTTTACCGGACCATGCTGACTTCCTGTTATGTTGTCATAAATTGTGCTCGGAAACTGTCTGTTATGTACCCATTCAATATGGAGCAGATCAATCAAACCCGCACAGCAGAAGAAACACTTAATTTAGGCCTACTCTTGCGTTGAAATCAAAATCAGTTTACATTCAATAAATTAATAGCTGGCCTAATTTCATGGCACGCTTTGGGCCTCCATTATTTCCTTGCATTGTGAGATTGGTTTAATTGAGAATTGTAGGCTTCATGGAGCATTATATTTTGGACATTTTTGGACAAATGGGCAATTAGACAAAAGGAGTACAATATAGTTCCATTTGAAACTTTAACAGAGACCATTTTCCTAACCTGTTTATTTGGAAAAGGAATAAAACACAATACATGAATATAAACCACAAATATATATATATATATATATATATATATATATATATATATTAAATAAATGCATTAAAAACATCAAATTATGAGCTTGAACTGTAGTTTTACAAGGGGAGGACAATGCAGTGTTTTAATACCAGATTAAATGGCTTTTCTCACTGTTCCTGCCTCAAACACGCCAATGTCCAGTGTTATGATATACTGATGATTTGTCGCCACAGACGGTTTGTTTACGTTTCTATCGTTGTTGCTAGATGGCGTTGGCCAACAGCTCCATCTACTGGTCGCGTCGTGGACAACAGTTGTTGACAACTATTACATTGTAGTTATGCCTAACCCCTTTTCCTAAATTTAACATTTCTCCTAACATTTACATTTACATTTTCGTCATTTAGCAGACGCTCTTATCCAGAGCGACTTAAACTAACCTGTTACGTTAGTTCTCTGCCCACTGTCATTTTACCAGACTCTTTTGAAACAAGTTTAAGTATGCTGAGCTATACTGCAAATACAGTTGGCTAAAAGCTATTGAACACTTTATCTTAAGAAAAAATCAACATTGAATCACATTAGGCCTTGTTTTGTCAACTAAAAAACATGTTGAGGTACAAGCGACAAAAACACTTTCATCATAAAGCTGAGCCCTACAGTAATTTCATGGATTTAAAAAAGTATTCATTTAAAGTTATAGTAGGTGAATGATTTCTGATAATGCCCTCAAACGTAAAAGGTCTCCTCATCTTCAGTTCATGCATGTTGACATTTTGTTTTAAATATACAGTGCCTTCGGAAAGTATTCAGACCCTTTGACCTTTTTCCACATTTTGTTACATTGTAACGTAGCTTTATTCTGAAATGGATTAAATTGTTGTTGTTTTTCCCCTCATCAATCTACACACAATATCCCATAATGACAAAGCAAACACAGGTTTTTAGAATTACTCAGTACTTTGTTGAAGCACCTTTGGCAGTGATAACAGCATTGAGTCTTCTTGGGTATGACACTACAAGCTTGGCACACCTGTATTTGGGGAGTTTCTCCCATTCTTCTCTGCAGATCCTCTCAAGCTCTGTCAAGTTGGATGGGGAGCGTTGCTGCACAGCTATTTTCAGGTCTCTCCGGGTTCAAGTCCGCGCTCTGGCTGGGCCACTCAAGGACTTTCAAAGACATGTCCCGAAGCCACTCCTGCGTTGTCTTGGCTGTGTGCTTAGGGTTGTTTTCCTGTTGGAAGGTGAACCTTCGCCGCAGTCTGAGGTCCTGAGCACTCTGGAGCAGGTTTTCATCAAGGATGTCTCTGTACTTTGCTCCGTTCATCTTTGCCTCGATCCTGACTAGTTTCCCAGTCCCTGCCGCTGAATAAATCCCCACATCATGATGCTGCAACCACCATGCTTCACCGTAGTAATGGCGCCAGGTTTACTCCAGATGTGACGCTTGGCATTCAGGCCAAAGAGTTCAATCTTGGTTTCATCAGACCAGAGAATCTTGTTTCTCATGGTCTGAAAGTCTTTAGGTGCCTTTTGGCAAACTCCATGCGGGCTGTCGTGCCTTTTACTGAGGAGTGGCTTCCGTCTGGCCACTCTACCATAAAGGCCAGATTGGTGGAGTGCTGCACAGATGGTTGTCCTTCTGGAAGGTTCTCCCATCTCCACAGAGGAAGTCTGGAGCTCTGTCAGAGTGACCATCAGGTTCTTGTTCCCATCCCTGACCAAGGCCTTTCTTCCCCGATTGCTCAGTTTGGCCGGGCGGCCAGCTCTAGGAAGAGTCTTGGTGGTTCCAAACTTCTTCCACTTAAGAATGATGGAGGCCACTGTGTTCTTGGGGACCTTCAATGCCGCAGACATTTTTTGGTACCCTTCCCCAGAGCTCTGCCTCGACACAATCCTGTCTCAGAGCTCTACGGACAATTCCTTCGACCTCATGTCTTGGTTTTTGCTCTGACATGCACTTTCAACTGTGGTACCTTATATAGACAGGTGTGTGCCTTTCCAAATCATGTTCAATCAATTTAATTTACCACAGATGGACTCCAGTCAAGTTGTAGAAACATCTGAAGGATGATCAATGGAAACAGGATGCACCTGAGCTCAATTTCGAGTCTCATAGCAAAGGGTCTGAATACTTACAGTACCAGTCAAAAGTTTGGACACACCTACTCATTCCAGGGTTTTTCTTTATTTTTACATTGTGGAATAATAGTGAAGACATCAAAACTATGAAATAACACATATGGAATCATGTAGTAACCAAAAAAGTGTTAAACAAATCAAAATATATTTTATATTTGAGATTCTTCAAATAGCCACCCTTTGCCTTGATGACAACTTTGCACACTCTTGGCATTCTCTCAACCAGCTTCATGAGGTAGTCACCTGGAATGACAATCAGTTGTGTTGTGACAAAGGAAGGGGGGGTACACAGAAGATAGCCCTATTTGGTAAAATACCAAGTCCATATTATGGCAAGAACAACTCAAATAAGCAAAGAGAAACGACAGTCCATCATTACTTTAAGACATGAAGGTCAGTCAATATGGAAAATGTCAAGAACTTTGAATGTTTCTTCGAGTGCAGTTGCAAAAACCATAAAGCACTATGATGAAACTGTCTCTCATGAGGACCGCCACAGGAATAAAAGACCCCGAGTTACCTCTGCTGCAGAGGATAAGTTCATTAGAGTTCCCAGCCTCAGAAATTGCAATGCAAATAAATGCTTCACAAAGTTCAAGTAACAGACACATCTCAACATCAACTGTTCAGAGGGGACTGTGTGAATCAGGCCTTCATGGTCGAATTGCTGCAAAGAAACCACTACTAAAGGACACCAATAATAAGAAGAGACTTGCTTGGGCCAAGAAACATGAGCAATGGACATTAGACCGTTAAAATGTTTCCTTTGGTCTGGAGTCCAAATTGGAGATTTTTGGTTCCAACCACTGTGTCTCTGTGAGACACGGTATGGGTGAACAGATGATCTCTGCATGTGTATTTCCCACCGTAAAGCATGTAGGAGGAAGTGTTATGGTGTGGGGGTGCTTTGCTGGTGACACTGTCCGTGATATATTTTGAATTCAAGGCACACTTAACCAGCATGGCTACCACAGCATTCTGCAGCGATATGCCATCCCATCTGGTTCTGGCTTAGTGGGACTATCATTTATTTTTCAACAGGACAATGACCCAACACACCTCCAGGCTGTGTAAGGGCTATTTTACCAAGAAGGAGAGTGATGGATTGCTGCATGTCAAGGGGTGCTGAAGGTGGGTGTGGTGCATGAATCAAGCGCAGGACGCAGAAGCTCAGTCCAGAAGACTTTAGTGCAATAATCACGTAGAAAATAAGCACAATAAGCCCGAAGGCGAAACCACGGCGCACACAGGCTTCAAACAAACGGCGCACTAACATGTGCGAAAACCCTCTCCAAAACACTGGAGGGAAGTACGTAGCTCCAACACGAAAACAGAAGAGCAATCACACACAAAGACAAACACAACCAACGAGAACTAAATAGGACACTAACGAGGACTAACAAGACACAGGTGTACAACATAAAGACAAAACCAAACGAACATGAAACATCGATCGGTGGCAGCTAGTACTCCGGGGACAACGACCGCCGAAGCCTGCCCGAACCAGGAGGAGGAGCAGCCTCGGCCGAAACCATGACAGTACCCCCCCCCTTGACACGCGGCTCCAGCCGTGCGCCGACCCCGGCCTCGGGGACGACCAGGAGGACGCGGAGCAGGGCGCGCGGGATGGTCCCGGTGGAACTCCGACAGGAGAGATGGGTCTAGGATGTCCCTCCGCGGCACCCAGCACCGCTCCTCCGGGCCATACCCCTCCCACTCCACGAGATACTGGAGACCCCCCATCTGGCGTCTGGAGTCCAAGATGGACCGAACGGTGTACGCCGGAGCCCCCTCGATGTCCAGTGGGGGCGGAGGAGTCTCTCCTATCTCATTGTCCTGGAGTGGACCAGCTACCACCGGCCTGAGAAGAGACACATGGAACGAGGGGTTAATATTCTTATACTCAACAGGTAGATGTAACCTATAACACACCTCGTTCAATCTTCTCAGGACTTTAAAGGGCCCCACAAACCGCCGACCCAGCTTCCGGCAGGGCAGGCGGAGGGGTAGGTTTCTGGTAGAGAGCCAGACTCGATCTCCGGGTGCGTACACCGGCCCCTCACTGCGGTGGAGATCGGCGCTCGCCTTGTGACGAAGGACGGCCCGCTGCAGGTGGACGTGGGCAGCGTTCCACGTCTCTTCCGAGCGCCTCATCCAATCATCCACCGCAGGGGCCTCGATCTGGCTCTGCTGCCACGGTGCCAGAACCGGCTGGTAACCTAACACACATTGGAAGGGGGTTAGGTTGGTAGAGGAGTGGCGGAGAGAGTTCTGGGCCATCTCGGCCCAGGGAATGTACCGTGCCCACTCCTCAGGCCGGTCCTGGCAATACGACCTCAGAAACCTACCCACATCCTGGTTGGGTAGTATGGGAGTAGGCTCAACGGACCTCTCCTCCGTGTCATACCGCCGGGACAGTGCATCTGCCTTACCATTCTGGGACCCAGGGATGTACGTGATTTTAAATACGAACCTGGTGAGAAACATACTCCATCGAGCCTGGCGAGGGTTCAGTCTCCTCGCTGCCCGGATGTACTCCAGGTTCCGATGGTCAGTCAAAATGAGGAAAGGGTGTTGAGCCCCCTCAAGCCAATGCCTCCACACCTTAAGGGCTTGAACTACAGCTAACAGCTCCCTGTCCCCAACGTCATAGTTACGCTCCGCCGGGCTGAGCTTTTTTGAGTAAAAAGCACAGGGGCGGAGTTTAGGTGGCGAGCCGGACCGTTGAGAGAGAACGGCCCCTATACCTGCCTCAGACGCGTCCACCTCAACCTGAAAGGGTAATGCGGGATCTGGATGCGCCAGCACCGGAGCCAACGTAAACAGGTCCTTCAGTCTCCCAAAGGCCCTGTCCGCATCAGCTGACCACTGCAGGCGCACCGGACCCCCTTTCAGAAGGAACGTGATGGGAGCTGCCACCTGTCCAAAACCCCGGATAAACCTCCGGTAGTAATTCGCAAAGCCCAAGAACTGCTGCACCTCTTTTACAGTGGTTGGGGTTTGCCAATTACGCACAGCGGACACACGATCCACCTCCATTCTCACCCCTGACGCGGACAACCGATAATCCAAAAAGGAGACCGACTCCTCGAAAAACAGACATTTCTCTGCCTTGACATATAGGTTGTGCTCCAACAGCCTCCTCAATACACGACGCACCAGGGTTACATGCTCGGCTCGGGTAGACAAGTACACCAGAATATCATCAATGTACACGACCACCCCTTGTCCCTGCATATCCCGGAAAATGTCATCTACGAAGGATTGGAAGACTGATGGAGCATTCATCAACCCATATGGCATGACAAGATACTCGAAATGACCTGACGTGGTACTAAACGCTGTCTTCCATTCGTCGCCCTCCCTAATGCGCACCAAGTTATACGCGCTCCTGAGATCCAGTTTTGTGAAAAACCGCGCTCCATGCAATGACTCCGTCATGGTCGCAATCAGAGGGAGTGGATAACTGTATTTCACAGTAATCTGATTGAGACCACGGTAATCAATGCACGGGCGCAACCCTCCATCTTTCTTTTTCACAAAAAAGAAGCTCGAGGAGGCGGGAGAAGTGGAGGGCCGAATGTATCCCTGTCTCAAAGATTCGGCTATGTAAGTCTCCATAGCTTTTCTCTCCTCTTGAGACAAAGGATACACATGGCTCCGTGGGAGCGCTGCTCCTGCCTGGAGATCAATCGCACAATCCCCCTGTCTATGAGGAGGCAACTGCGTCGCCCTAGTCTTGCTAAACACGAGAGCTAAATCCCCATATTCAGGCGGAATGTGCAGTGCGGGCACTTGGTTTGGACTTTCCACCGAAGTCGCCCCCACGGAAACACCCAGACATCGCCCCTCGCACTGAGCAGACCACCCATCGAGAGCCCTCTGTTGCCACGAAATAGCAGGATTATGGGTGCTTAACCAGGGAATTCCCAGCACCACTGGGTACGCAGGAGAGTCGATCAGATACAGCTGTATAGTCTCTTCATGACCCCCCTGCGCACACATCCTAAGTGGCGCTGTGATCTCCCTAATCAACCCCGACCCCAACGGGCGGCTATCTAAGGCATGAACGGGAAAAGGTTTGTCAACAGGTAGGAGAGGGATCCCTAAATCTACACAAAACTTCCGATCAACAAAATTCCCAGCTGCGCCTGAATCTACTAGCGCCTTATGCTGGGAATGAGGTGCAACCTGTGGAAAACAAACAGGTATACAAAAGTGCGCAACAGAAAGCTCTGGGTAAGTGGGACGTCTACTCACCTGGGAGGCCCCCCCAGTGCGTGGCCTGTTGTCTTCTCCCCCGGAGAACCCTCCCCAGCACCTGGCCGCAGTGTGCCCTCCACGACCGCACTTGGTGCAGGAGACAGGCCCCCTCGGGCTCCTCCTCCTCCTTTCTCTAGCGCCGGCACCCCCGAGCTCCATAGGGCTCGGCTCGGAGGTGCCGGAGGGCGGAATGGACGGACCCCCATCGGGACGTCCACGGGTGGCCAGCAGGGTGTCCAGACGGATGGACATATCGACCAACTGGTCGAAGGTAAGATGGGTATCCCTGCAGGCCAACTCACGTTGAACGTCCTCCCGTAGGCTACATCGAAAATGGTCGATGAGGGCCCGTTCATTCCACCCTGCGTCCGCCGCTAGAGTCCGGAACTCTAGAGCAAACGCCTGTGCGCTCCTCCCCTCCTGTCTCAAGTGGACTAGACGCTCCCCCGCCGCTTTGCCCTCAGGTGGATGGTCGAACACGGCCTTGAAGCGACGGGAGAACTCGGCGTAGGAGATGGTGTTGGCGTCCATCTTCCTCCACTCGGCGTTAGCCCACTCCAACGCCTTGCCCGTGAGACAGGAGATGAGGGCGGAAACGCTCTCGTGTCCCGAGGGCACCGGGTGTACAGTGGCCAGGTAGAGCTCCACCTGCAGGAGGAACCCCTGACACCCGGCAGCTGTTCCGTCATACGCCCTCGGGAGCGAGAGCCGAATCCCCCTGGGTTCCGGACCTGGGACTGGTGGACCGGCCGATGGGGTTGGCAGGGTAGGTGGAGGCGTGGGTACCCCGCTGGCCTCCCATCGGTGCAAGGTGTTGATGACGTCCTGTAGAGCGGTCCCCAGTTGTCGTATCTGGTCATCTTGGCCGCGGACATGCTCCTCGAGCGACTCAGGCGTAACTGCAGATCCTGCTGATTCCATTCTGGTGTGTGATTCTGTCAAGGGGTGCTGAAGGTGGGTGTGGTGCATGAATCAAGCGCAGGACGCAGAAGCTCAGTCCAGAAGACTTTAGTGCAATAATCACGTAGAAAATAAGCACAATAAGCCCGAAGGCGAAACCACGGCGCACACAGGCGTCAAACAAACGGCACACTAACATGTGCGAAAACCCTCTCCAAAACACTGGAGGGAAGTATGTAGCTCCAACACGAAAACAGAAGAGCAATCACACACAAAGACAAACACAACCAACGAGAACTAAATAGGACACTAACAAGGACTAACAAGACACAGGTGTACAACATAAAGACAAAACCAAACGAACATGAAACATCGATCGGTGGCAGCTAGTACTCCGGGGACGACGACCGCCGAAGCCTGCCCGAACCAGGAGGAGGAGCAGCCTCGGCCGAAACCGTGACACTGCATCAGAGGACCTGGCCTCCACAATCCCCCGACCTCAACCCAATTGAGATGGTTTGGGATGAGTCGGACCACAGACTAAAGGAAAAGCAGCCAACAAGTGCTCAACATATGTGGGAACTCCTTCAAGATTGTTGGAAAAGCATTCCAGGTGAAGCTGGTTGAGGGAATGCCAAGAGTGTGCAAAGCTGTCATCAAGGCAAAGGGTGGCTATTTGAAGAATCTGAAATATAATATAATATAAATTGCAAAGGTTTATAAAAACCTGTTTTCACTTTGTCATTATGGGGTATTGTGTGTAGATTGCTGCTTTTTTTCATTTATTTAATCTATTTTAGAATAGTGCTGTAACGTAACAAAATGTGGAAAAAGTCAATGGGTCTGAATACTTTCCGAAGGAACTGTATAGTCACCAATATAATGAAATGAACAGGACCTGCAGGAGAGAGAGCTTGTTTGACTGTATACCCTTGTTTGACTGATTAAATCTTTGGAAGGAACATTATGCTGTAGGCCATTGTCTTACACCAGCGCATCTGCACTGACGCGTGTTGCGTTAGAATGACGCCATCTGACCGAAGACAATGGCTGTAGACTAGAAAATTGAGGATCTGGGTAGGTCAGTATTCTGTCACAAATAAGTATTTTCTGATAGACTTACGATACACATTACTCTTCAATTTCTCAACCTCTCAGCGTTCAGCCAAGGGAGCCTGTTTAGGCCCCTAACACAGTTTAGTTGATGTAAAACAGTAGAAGAGTCATAATAAGGGTCTTTCCACTACACATGACTCACTCCACTAATGGTTTCTCCACACTATAGTAACTGTAGTTTCAAGCTGGAGTTAATCAACATGACATAAAACACATTTTCTCAGCTCACAGTAAGGTACAGTACAGTGGGGGTTTTGGTTGACGGCGGCACCTCTCCTGGCATGTCTTTATATCTCACTGCCGCTCAAGCTTGTCACTCTAGAGCCAGAGCAATCAGGATTTATGATTAATCTGAACCCTCATTGTCACGGCTGATCTGCAGTCTGGAGGTTTGGTCACCAGAGGGACATCCATCTGAAAAGTGACATTAAGCACTCAGGGATAGCTCACTGTGAACGTCCTCCTGGGAGCCTTCAGCAGTGGATCTCATATGCAAATTGTGAGTCGAGGAACAACCCTGTGTGATTCAGAAACAAGCCCTCCGACTCGGCTGTCACCGTCTCTGCCTCCCCGCCCTCCCCTGCCATCCTTCTCATTGTCCGTATATCGGGCTCCATCTGGGGCTTTGTGGGAGACAGCGCCTCCTGCTGTTGGTACCCCAGGGTAGTGGTAGCAGCTGTGGTGGAAGGTGGGATGACGGGTTTAGCACGGTTAAGAACATACATCTCATGCCCGCGCTCATCGCGGTACTCCTCCAGCTGGGCAAAGGTTGTTGGTCCATCTGAGTAATCATTGACATACAGTATGCTTTCCTCCTTGTCATCTGTGTCCTTCTGCCGCTGGCGGTGCCGGCTGTAGATCATGGCCACCAGGAGAAGGGCAGTGAGGGCCAGCAGGGAGATCCCTATGGCGATGGCAGTCTGCGTAGCAGCTCCCAGCGTGCTGAAGGCCATGCTGCCAAGGGCGTACAGGGGCTCTCGCCTCACATCTGACGATGTTGGCCGATTGGAACGCAGACGAGGCCAGGATGGGGCGTAGGAGGCGGGGGACCAACCGGAAGAGGACGAGGAATTGATTCCTAGCTGAAAGGTCACATGGGCCACCCCTCCAGCGTTCCAGGCCTCGCACTCATACAGCCCGGCGTGAGCCACCGTCACATTGCTGAGGAAAAGCATCCCACTGCCCGTGTCTGGATCGAAGCGCTCCCCATCCTCCTTATGGAGTCTCACCCGCCCTGGGTGTGTTGCATCCTCAGCCCCCACGCTCCCTACACTGCCCAGGTCCTGCACCAGCCCCCGCGGGGAGAGTTGCAACTTGCCCTGGGACGCCTTCCTCCAGGTGACCTGTGGCCGGGGGTAACCAGAGGCATGGCAGGAGACACGTAGGCTCTCACCCAGGCGCACGGCCAGGCGGCGTGGCTCCAGCTGCACCAGAGGGGGGATACACACCAGACTGTTGAGAGGCACCTCCACCAAGCTGAGGTGGGAAAGGCGGGGCGGCTCGGAACACACCAAGCGCCTCTCGGCCGAGCTCAGCAGGCGCTGGCCCTCCTCATCGATCCAGCTGCGCAGCCAGTGCAGGGCACAGTCGCAACGCCACGGATTGTCTACAGTAGGAAATGATCATGTGATGAGTGGGTGTGGCCAAGTCAACATAGGAGGATGAAAAAGGATGTGACAGGACAATGACACAATTAAGATAGTTAGGAGGTCATTCTAGCTTAAGAACAAGAGCAGTATATTTACTGTATGCTTCTTTTATGGTTCCACAGCCCCACCCTATGTCCTCTCCCTTGGCGCTCCCCTTACCTGTGACACGCAGTACCTGCAGGCTGACGAGGGGCCGCAGGGTGGCAGGGCCGATGGTGTGCAGGTTATTCCGGCTGAGGTCAAGGAGGGCCAGAGAGGACAGACCAACTAGAGCCTGGTCTCCCAGCATCTCAATGTTATTTTGCTGCAGGTGAAGCTCTTGAAGACGCTATGGAAACAGGGATTGTAATCATTATTAGTAATGAATAGTGATATAATGTAGAGGAAGTCATTGACATTGAAGCGTCGATTGTTGTGTTGTGGTGGAACTCTAGACAACTATTTGGACAAACATGGTCTGTTTACAAGGGAGGAGGCGAACAGTAAAGAAAAGTATTGATTTAGCAAAACATTCACATGAGTGACTGATAATATGGGAACTGACCTGTAGGCCTCTGAAGGTATAGTCCTGTAGGCGAGTGATGTCATTTCCTGCCAGGTAGAGGATACGGAGGTTTTCCAGGCCCCTGAACATGTCTCCTGTGACCAGGTGGATGCGGTTCCCATTGAGGGCCAGCTCTAGAAGATTACCCTGGCTCTGGAAGGCCCCAGGCTCCAGGGCTGAGATACTGTTGTTTTGCAGATACAGGCAGTGCAGACGGCCCAGCTGGGAGAGGTCAGATAGATGGATCTGCCCGATAGCATTGTCCTGGAGGAAGATGGTCTAAATGGAATAGATGAACAGAAGGACAGAATACAATGATCAACAATGAGGAGGGGAAAGCATAACACCATCTGTAAACTCTCTAAGAAAATAAGGTATGTCTGAGTGTATGGATGATTCAAGACTGGCTATATTGTGTGGGGGGTGGGAGCCTATGTGTGTGTGGGTCTGGGAAACATATGTATGTGGTAGACATATTGAGTCATCATGGCTAACCTGTGTGGAAGGTGGGACATGTGAAGGGATGTCCCGAAGGCCCATAGAGCCACACTCTACAGTCAAGCTGTAGCAGCGACATCCCACTGGGCAGCCAATGGATGGGAGGGTGTGGATAGATAAGATCAGGAAAGCCAGAAAGGAGAAGGCCATCACACCAATAGGACAGAGATCCTAGAGAGAGACCGACAGACTGAGAAGAGAGAGATGGAGGGTCAGAGAGGAAAGAGGAAACAGGTTAAAGCAACAAATAAATATATAACTTTGTTGACAATATCTGCTGTATTAAACTCAAAATGATCTGCCTTAGCGCATAAACAAAATGCAAGTGTTAGTACAGTACTTATGTTGCATGCTGCCAGCCTGACTGTGAGGTTACAATACAGTGTCACAAGAGCAGAGGCATCCTTCCCATATGGGGCCCAAGGGCACGTGCCCCCTCAAATTTGTCCTGTTATAAAAAATTTCTGATGTTAAATTATTTACTAAACTTCATTTTTAAGCCCACATTTGATCATAATTGTTTATAAAAAAATATCTGTCAGTGGTATTTTGAGGAGGGGGCAAAATACCCTAAGTGGTTCCTTCCAAGGTGCACGTGCATTAGCCTATCATCAGTGGAGGAGGAGAGAGAGTGTAGAGTGACACACACACAGCGTTTGATTTGAATTTAGCTGCCAATGATAGGCAGGACTAGCATGAGGTACACTATATATACAAAAGTATGTGGACACCCCTTCAAATTAGTGGATTCGGCTATTTCAGCCACACCCGTTACTGACAGGTGTATAAAATCGAGCACACAGCCATGCAATCTCCATAGAAAAACATTGGCAGTAGAATGGCCTTACTGAAGAGCTCAGTGACTTTCAACGTGGCACCGCCATAGGATGCCACCTTTCCAACAGGTCAGTTCATCAAATTTCTGCCCTGCTAGAGCTGCCCCGGTCAACTGTAAGTGCTGTTATTGTGAAGTGGAAACATCTAGGAGCAACAACGGCTCAGCCGCAAAGTGGTAGGCCACACAAGCTCACAGAACGGGATCGCTGAGTGCTGAAGCGCGTAGCGCGTAAAATTCATCTGTCCTCGGTTGCAACACTCACTACTGAGTTCCTAACTGCCTCGTCAGCACAATAACTGTTTGTCGGGAGCTTCATGAAATGGGTTTCCATGGCCAAGCAGCCACACACAATTCTAAGGTCACCATGCGCAATGCCAAGCGTCGCCTGGAGTGGTGTAAAGCTCACTGCCATTGGACTCTGGAGCAGTGGAAACGCGTTCTCTAGTGTGATGAATCATGCTTTACCATCTGGCAATCCGACGGACGAATCTGGGTTCGGCGGATGCCAGGAGAACGATACGTCCCCTAATGCATAGTGCCAACTGTAAAGTTTGGTGGAGGAGGAATAATGGTCTGGGGCTGTTTTTCAGGGTTGGGGCTAGGCCCCTTAGTTCCAGTGAAGGGAAATCTTAACTCTACAGCATACAATGACATTCTAGACGATTCTGTGCTTCCAACTTTGTGGCAACAGTTTGGGGAAGGCCCTTTCCTGTTTCAGAATGACAATGCCCCCGTGCACAAAGTGAGGTCCATACAGAAATGGTTTGTCGAGATCGGTGTGGAAGAACTTGGCTGGCCTGCACAGAGCCCTAACCTCAACTCCATCGAACACATTTGAGATGAATTGGAATGCTTACTGCGAGCCAGCCTAATCGCCCAACATCAGTGCCCAACCTCACTAATGCTCCTGTGGCTGAATGGAAGCAAGTCCCCGGAGCAATGTTCCAACATCTAGTGGAAAGCCTTCCCAGAAGAGTGGAGGCTGTTATAGCAGCAAAGGGGGACCAACTCCATTTTAATTCCAATGATTTTGGAATGAGATGTTCGACGAGCAGGTGTCTGTCCACATACTTTTGGTCATGTAGTGTATGTTTGTAAATGAATTTGATCAAGTTCTGTAGCCTATTGATTCATTTTTGATGAATAAATAAAACAAAAATGTTTTGTTGGTTCTCTGTAATACTAGACACCTAGCAGCAATTTTATGAAGTTGGCTTTAGCTAGCCAGATTGGTTCCCAATCTCCCAACCTCATAACTAGCTACCAAGTCATTTCAGGCTATCAATCAAGTTAGAGTAGCTTGGCTATCTTAGCTGGCATGCCTGCTGTCAAGGTTGCTAGACTTTAAAAACACAAGCAATTACTAAATGTACTGAATAACAGGGGCGCAACTTTGGTTTTAGAAGTGGGGGTGACATAAATGTTCATTTCTCTACCATAAGCCGCTTCCAACGTCGTTTTAGAGAATTTGGCAGTACGTCCAACCAGCCACACAACCACAGACCGCGTGTAACCACGCCAGCCCAGGACCTTCACATCCGGCTTCTTCACCTGCGGGATTGTCTGAGGGGGGGTGGAGGTGCTGAGGAGTATTTCCGTGTGTAATAAAGCCTTGCTCCTCAGTGGGTTGGCCTGGCTGCCAAGTGGGTGGGCCTATGCCCTCCAAGGCCCACCCATGGCTGCTGCCCTGCGCAGTCATGTGAAATCCATAGATTAGGGCCTAATTTATTTATTTCAATTGACTGATTTCCTTGTATGAACTGTAAATCTTTGAAATTGTTGCATGTTGCATTCATATTTTTGTTCAGTGTAGTAAAAAAATTTTTTAAGAACCACCTGTCAGGAGAATAGACAGCTCAAGAGGTATGCTTAGACATGTAGAAGAATACTTGTTTTAAATGTAATCTGGCACCTTATGATAATATCATGATATCTGTGCATTAATTATGATGCCATGATATGTACCTGTATTGATGATGTGTGTTATGATCTCCATGTACTGTGTTGTAATTTGGATGTATTATCCGAGGCATGTTAGTGCAGTATATTGAGATGTGTGATTTACTAGTCACAATGACACCCTCTGGAATGTGTAGAATAGAATTAGGCATAATGATTATGGCTCTAGATTGCAGGAAAGAGCTGTTTCAGGTGTTTGAATAATGCTAAATACTTTGAAAACACCCCCTCCCCTCCAACCTCACGTACTTCGTGCCCCCTATAAAATAATGGGTGCATGACGCCCCTGAGAAAGATACTGCAATACTGAGGAGCCTTTATTAGGCAGATTCCATTGCCTGATCTCCGAACATAGGCTTCTGCAGGCAGCTGTGGAAGTACAAGCTTGGGTTAAGAGATGAGCAGACCAGTTCCTTTGAGAAGATGAGATCAATTCCAGGCAGTGACCAGGCAGTGATCATACATTTTCCTCTAATAAGCCTGACACCTAGCAAGGGCCTGGAGGCTTTCATGAAGAGCTGTGATGCAGCTCCAGGGGAATCGGTAAGTGGCATGCAGCATGAATCGTAGTAGTTATATGTTTTATAACAGTAGCCTATTCATGACCAGGCCTCTAAGCTCTGATTCTCCTGACTTTGTGGGTTTGTAGCCTAATGTAACTCGGGAATAAGTCAGAGAACGAGAATATGCCAAAACTGTATCATAGCAGACATATTTAGCAGATTACGCCTATCTAGGCCTAGACAAATGGCTATACAGCCACCATTACTTGGGTACTACAACTAATAACGACAGTAATAATAATATTAGTAATACCACAACGCCTACTGCTAATAAATAATAATAATTAATAAATAATAATAATGCATTGTTTTATCATAATTAATTACTGTCACGGTTAGTTAGCCTACAACACACAAGCATAATAAATCGATATCTAATACATCCTACACTGTGATAATAATGCATAAACATTTGGCTACACACTGCCCAGTCCACATTATATCAGTTTTTTTTTTTAAAGAAAAAGAGGCATCATCGGTAGCCACATACCAGACAAGGATGGAGAGATGCCCTATACAATTACAATCGCCCAATTTCGAATGGATCAGCTCGGAAGAGCGCGTTATTTCGATTAGAAGCACACAGACACCTTCCTATAGATTGGGCCATATTCTAACAGGATCGCCTCGGCAAAAGACACATCAGACGTTTTGAACACATTGTCCAAGGCTACTGTGGAACAATTATAATTGCACAGCGAGGGCCCCGCATCCTAGGAAATAGTCTACAGGATAATGTCCGAAACGTGCAGGCTAAAGTAGATGTCCAACCTCGAAAATATAAGCTCCAACCCGACAGATTTGTATTCCAAAAAAGAAAAAAAACAATTTTGATGAATCAGAATATCTCCTTTTCCTTTAATTCCATCCTGTTATTATTGCGCCCGCACCGTGTCATCCAATTCACTACGTTTCTGGTCTCTAGCCCCCCCTTCCTCCTCTCTCAAATGCATGATCACATAATAGCGTTACAGTTGAATTGTTAAACACTTGCTATGTTTACTTCTTGTCTTTTGTTTTATCTGATCTATTCCCCGATTTTCCTACCAAATAAATATCTTCGATATCACTTTCTATCTCCTTTTCTCTCAATCACGCGCGACAGCGAGCGAGTCTCCATCACACAACTTTTCCGTTAGTCCTGTCTTTCTTTCATTATGGCAACATTAACGGTCTATGTCTATATCACTAAAAGCATTATCCCCATTATTGCAATATAATAACAATATTATTATCTCATCTGTTTTAAGGAGGAGGAGGAGGAGGATTGTTACCATTATGGTTTAGGATAGTAGGTGATGATACATGACTAGATCCTTACATTCCTTCATGAGAGACAAATACAATGAGTGTGTAATGTGATCAATGAAATTAACCAGTTGAATTTCATTAGGTTTGTGTCCACATAGGCCCAATGGGCAAATGTGAGACACTGTCAGTGGAGATAAACACAACACAAATCCCTGGATACAAAGGCAAATTAATAATTGAACTGTCTGAGTTATCGAATTGTAACATTAACATTCAGACATTGGTGGTGTCCTAGAGTTTCAGGATATTGAGATGAGACGCCATTTCTAGGCATATAAAAAATGTCCACTACTGTATAGTGGGGATCCCTGCTGGTAAAACTGAAGAAGCTACCCAGATCAAGAAAGGTGGTTGATTCTATACAGGAGAAAGGCAAGGAAGGCATCATGCAATGGAAAACTGTGTTACTATGACCTCTATTGGCAGCTTCCTGCTTGTTCAGGGAGGAACATTATTGTATGATTCATATCATGTTCAATGTTTAGTCCTATAAGTCTAACAATTTATTTGAGAAATTACATTAAAGACACATCATCCACAGACAGCCGTGCACAAGCATTTCGCTGTACACAAGCATTTCGCTACACACGCAATAACATCTGCTAAATATGTGTATGCGACCAAATCAATTAACATATTATTGTTCTCCCACATAGTACCCGTCAAACCAGATATACAGTACCAGTCAAAAGTTGGGTTTTTCTTAATTTTTTACATTGTAGAATAATAGTGAAGACATCAAAACTATGAAATAACACATATGGAATCTTGTAGGAACCAAAAAAGTGTTAAACAAATCTAAATATAATTTATATTTGAGATTATTCAAATAGCCACCCTTTGCCTTGATGACAGCTTTGCACACTCTTGGCATTCTCTCAACCAGCTTCATGAGGTAGTCACCTGGAGTGCAATACTTAAAAGTACATTTGTGGAATTTCTTTCCTTCTTAATGCATTTGAGCCAATCAGTTGTGTTGTGACAAGGAATAGGGCTTACAGAAGATAGCCCTATTTGGTAAAATACCAAGTCCATATTATACCCTGATGAAGACAGCTTGTCTGTCGAAACGTTGGTTATTAGGATATTAAATTATTGCATCTGAGCTCCTAGAGTGTTTTACGCCGTCAGCCAGCACCTCGCCTAAATAGGTGTGCGTTTCTTTTGCCTTTACCATATTATGTCAAGAACAGCTCAAATAAGCAAAGAGAAACGACAGTCCATCATTCCTTTAAGATATGAAGGTCAGTCCATTCGGACAATTTCAAGAACTTTGAACGTTTCTTCAAGTGCAGTTGCAAAAACCATCAAGCGCTATGATGAAACTGGCTCTCATGAGGACCACGACAGGAATGGAAGACCCAGTGTTAACTCTGCTGCAGAGGATAAGTTCATTAGAGTTACCAGCCTCAGAAATTGAAGCCCAAGTAACAGACACATCTCAACATCAACTGTTCAGAGGGGACTGTGTGAATCAGGCCTTCATGGTCAAATTGCTGCAAAGCAACCATTACCTAAGGACACCAATAAGAAGAAGAGACCTGCTTGGGCCAAGAAACACGAGCAATGGACATTAGACCGGTGGAAATGTGTCCTTTGGTCTGGAGTCCAAATTGGAGATTTTTGCTTCCAACCGCCGTGTCTTTGTGAGACGCGGTGTGGGTGAACGGATGATCTCTGCATGTGTATTTCCCATCGTAAAGCATGGAGGAGGAGGTGTTATGGTGTGGGGTCGCTTTGCTGGTGACACTGTCTGTGATTTATTTAGAATTCAAGGCACACTTAAACAGCATGCCTACCACAGCATTCTACAGCGATACGCCATCCCATCTGGTTTGGGCTTAGTGGGACTATCATTTGTTTTTCAACAGGACAATGACCCAACACACCTCCAGGCTGTGTAAGTGCTATTTTACCAAGAAGGAGAATGATGGATTGTTGCAACAGATGACCTGGTCTCCACAATCCCCCGACCTCAACCCAATTGAGATGGTTTGGTATGAGTCGGACCGCAGAGGGAAGGAAAAGCAGCCAACAAGTGCTCAGCATATGTGGGAACTCCTTCAAGACTGTTGGAAAAGCATTCCTTCTGTCACGATCGTCGAACAGAGATGAGGACCAAGGCGCAGCGTTGCAGGCAAACATACTCTTTATTAGAGACACGATCAAAAAACGACAAAACGAAAACGTGACAGTTCACGGTCTAACACTACAGACTAGAAACAAGATCCCACAAACTCTGTGGGGAAACAGGCTGCTAAAGTATGGTTCTCAATCAGAGACAACAAGCAACAGCTGAATCACGTTGCCTCTGATTGAGAACCACACTGGCCAACATAGAACCACAATACCAGAATGTGAAACCTAGAACAACACACATAGACTTTACACACCCTGGCTCAACATATTAGAGTCCCCAGAGCCAGGGCGTGACAGTACCCCCCCCTAAAGGCGCGGACTCCGACCGCGCCCACCAAACACCACAGGGGAGGGACCGGGTGGGCACTCTGCTTAGGCGGCGGATCCGGCTCCGGGCCTGATCCCCGCTCCCTCTCCAACCCCCCAAAGTACCCCTGGTCCGGTCTGGCCCCGCTGGCCGGAGCTGGACTGCACACTGGTGGAGCGGATTGCTCTAGCTCCGGCGTGAAGCATCTGACCGGTGCCGGACCAGCCACCGGTGGAACAGGCACGGGCCGTGCCGGACTGACGACGCACACCACTGGCTTGGTGTGGGGAGCAGGAGCGGGCCGAGCCGGGCTGACGAAACGCACCACTGACTTGGTGCGGGGAGCAGGAGCGGGCCGGAGCGGGCCGGACCGGGCTGACGAAGCGCACCACTGACTTGGTGCGGGGAGCAGGAACGGGCCGTGCCGGGCTGACGAAGCGCACCACTGACTTGGTGCGGGGAGCAGGAACGGGCCGAGCTGGGCTGACGAAACGCACCACTGACTTGGTGCGGGGAGCAGGAGCGGGCCGGACCGGGCTGACGACGCGCACCACTGACTTGGTGCGGGGAGCAGGAACGGGCCGGACAGGGCTGACGAAACGCACCACTGACTTGGTGCGGGGAGCAGGAATGGGCCGGACCGGGCTGACGACGCGCACCACTGACTTGGTGCGGGGAGCAGGAACGGGCCGGACAGGGCTGACGAAACGCACCACTGACTTGGTGCGGGGAGCAGGAATGGGCCGGACTGGGCTGGCGACGCGCACCACAGACTTGGTGCGGGGAGCAGGAACGGGCCGAGCTGGGCTGACGAAACGCACCACTGACTTGGTGCGGGGAGCAGGAGCGGGCCGGACCGGGCTTACGACGCGCACCATTGACTTGGTGCGGGGAGCAGGAACGGGCCGGACAGGGCTGACGAAACGCACCACTGACTTGGTGCGGGGAGCAGGAATGGGCCGGACCGGGCTGACGACGCGCACCACTGACTTGGTGCGGGGAGCAGGAACGGGCCGGACAGGGCTGACGAAACGCACCACTGACTTGGTGCGGGGAGCAGGAATGGGCCGGACTGGGCTGGCGACGCGCACCACAGACTTGGTGCGGGGAGCAGGAATGGGCCGGACCGGGCTGACGACGCGCACCACTGACTTGGTGCGGGGAGCAGGAACGGGCCGGACAGGGCTGACGAAACGCACCACTGACTTGGTGCGGGGAGCAGGAATGGGCCGGGCTGGCGACGCGCACCGTAGACTTGGTGCGAGTGGCAGGAACAGGCCGGACCGTACTGGGAACACACACCACTGGCCCTACGTGGGGATCAGGAACAGGCCGGACCGGACTGGCAACACACGCCAGTACCTCTCGCCGTGCCTCTACATCCTCCTTCCCCTTGGTGACCAGTGACTCCCGTAACCTGGCGGCCTCCTGCTGCCCCGTCGTCCACGGCGTTAGCCCCCCCCTAAAAAATTTATGGGCTTCACTCCTACCCGTGGACCAGGTCTCCATGCTTCTCACCAGCCTTTCGCCCTTCTGCCTCCACGTCAAGCCCCTCTCTTCCTCACATGGCTTGACCCAGTCGAGGAGGCGAAGGAGATCCGCTAGAGATCTCTCAGGCGCTGGCTCCTGGACTTGCTGCTTGGTCCAGTTCAGGTGGGATCTTCTGTCACGATCGTCGAACAGAGATGAGGACCAAGGCGCAGCGTTGCAGGCAAACATACTCTTTATTAGAGACACGATCAAAAAACGACAAAACGAAAACGTGACAGTTCACGGTCTAACACTACAGACTAGAAACAAGATCCCACAAACTCTGTGGGGAAACAGGCTGCTAAAGTATGGTTCTCAATCAGAGACAACAAGCAACAGCTGAATCACGTTGCCTCTGATTGAGAACCACACTGGCCAACATAGAACCACAATACCAGAATGTGAAACCTAGAACAACACACATAGACTTTACACACCCTGGCTCAACATATTAGAGTCCCCAGAGCCAGGGCGTGACACCTGGGGAAGCTGGTTGAGAGGATGCCAAGAGTGTGCAAAGCTGTCATCAAGGCAAAGGGTGGCTATTTGAAGATTCTCAAATATAAAATATACTTTGACTTGTTTAACACTTTTTTGTTTACTACATGATCCATGTGTTATTTCATAGTTTTGATGTCTTCAATATTATTTGACAATGTAAAGAATAGTAAAAATAAAGAAAAACCCTTGAATGAGTAGGTGTGTCCAAACTTTTGACTGGTAGTGTACATTAGAAGCATCTATTACAAGTGGTTTACATCATAATATAATCAATTATGTTTAGTTTCACACAGAGAGATAAAGAAAAAATGCAACCTAATTACATATTTCTGATGTGTTTGAGCAGATTTACAAATCAAGTCTTTCCGGTCTTCTTTAGTTTGATGATTCTGAAGGAGCTGATTTCACTGTATGTTGCCTTGAGATAGACCTGCAGCTGTAATGCTGCCTGAGAAGGAGGAAGTAGATAAGGATGGTGTTGTTGACAGGGAGATAGACAAGTGAAAAGTGAGAGAACAATGCATCCTAACTTCATATTTCTGAAGTGTTTGAGCACATTCACAAATCAAGTCTTTCCGGTATTCTATGACTGATTCTGATCTATGTCACCCTGGCAGATAGCCTAGCGGTTAAGAGCATTGGTCGCTCTGGATAAGCGCGTCTGCTAAATTACTAAAATGTAAATGTGTAAGTAGTGCATTTGTTGTTTCTGAGTGTTGAGATAGGCAAAGAGAAAGCAGAAGCAGTTACCTTCTGAATAGACACTTCAAGAGATGCATCAGTTGAATTGGATGGAGCAAGAATGGATATCTTCAAACTACCAATCACCGTCTGAATGTCTAAAAAATATGACATACTTTGCATTAATGGCAAAAAAAATAAAAAATAATTGCCCATCCCTCTTCGATGTTGGGTGTCCTGTGACATTGAAACTCAGGCCAGTTTTTGGTGTTGCCCAAAACAGGTACAGAGCAAAATACTATCAAACACATCATGTACGCTTTAACTGTTAATGTTTAAAAAAAAGAGGGATCAAGGGTATCTGCATAGTCAGGACAGCAGTCATTTTGAGTCCGACAAGACTTGTCACAGAAGCACCCTCTGAAGCAGTTCAAGTTGGTGCCTTTACAGCACAAGGCCAGCTGCGCAGAACAATTTCCTTTAGGATGATTGGAATAACATACATTATTAAACAGGAAGGTTAAATGTAAAGCCTTGATAAAATGTACTTAGAAAATTCACATTTTGATGTGGTAGAGAAGAAAACTAAAGGAACCTGGAAATGAGAATACTGGGAATGATGTGGAAGTGGAATTGGTTGCGTTGGTTGCATTGGTTGCATTGGAGACTGGGGACACCGTGGCTGATAAGGAAGTTCCATTCTGCACACCTTTAAACAAAGACAGTAAATGATGCCACCTCAGACACATGTAGCATGTTTACAATTGGAAGTTTCTACAATTTCAAAATTTGACAACTATTATTAATAGTGATCAAGGGCCTCCATAAAAACAGACATGATAAAACAGCGGCCCAACTGTACCGGTCACACAAGTAGTCTGGAAGTCTGGGCAGCAATCGTTAAGCTGTAGACAGGCCACATCACAGAAGCACCCTCTGAAACAGGAATTGTTGAGTCCAAGACAACACAGAGGTGGATGTGAAGAACATTTCCCTAGAATGCAAACATATAAAAACAAGTGTGAAAAGGATAGGTGTAATTTACCTTGCTACTGAATGTAAATTCTGTAAAAGGTTATCTTTTATTCTGAATTTCAAAAATTGTACATTTTAAAATAATGGGACAATAATTAGAGTATATGGTAGTTATATTTAAATTACTTTGATTAATAATGTATTTTATCTGATACATTGCAGAGAAACTTACTTGAGAATGAAGCCACCAGAGGAACTGGGTTAGTTGTACTATACCCAGAAAATGTTACATCTATTGACGAGGGTGTTATACCAACTGATGAAGCTGTTGTATCTGATGGTGAAGTTGTTGAGGATGAAGTGGCTGTTGAGCTTGACAGTGGATCAGTTGAGCTCGTTTGTGGGGCAGGAGTCCCACTTGACTGTGGGGCTGCTGAGCTCAATGGTGGATCAGTAGTGCTCGATGGTGGAGTTGCTGTTCTCAGATGACAAACAGTAAGATAAAATGGAGCCATTCATGCAGAAGATGAATGTTTGCAACAACAGCAAAAAATCAGTGGACTTGAAAGCCTATTCAATTTATTTGTGTCGTATTTATTATCAACAGTATTGAATTGGAATGTGTTATTCTCACGTTGATATGGGATAACCAGTGTAAAGTACAAGACTAAGTGGCTAAAATTTAAACATTACATTTTGTATTCATGTCCTTGACTGTACATTTTTATGTAAAAAAAGGTTAATCTACAGTATGTGTTTGTGCTCCACTGACCTGTAGTAGTCTGTCCATTTACAGTGTGAAGGATAAATAGAAGAGCAATGAGTGCAGTGTAACAACCCATTCTGATACGTGCCAATTATCCAGTCTGTTTTCTTCTAAACCTTTATGGTCAATGTCAGTGAAGTCATCTGGAGATATCTAGTCTCATGTCCTATTTATCCTGTTTAGGTAGAGCTCCTCCTCCCTGCGTGGTAAGGAAATAGAGGGATGATTGGCATCTGTGCATTCCTATCATTACTCGTCTGATTATTTAAAAATATATATATTTTAGAGGGTAGATCAGCTTTAATATTGCAGATAGATTGCGGCTTCTATCAATTTAATTGTCTGCATAATTTCCAATCCTCCATATATATTGTTTTATAAACATACACTACCGGTCAAAAGTTTTAGAACACCTACTCATTCAAGGGTTTTTCTTTATTTTTATTATTTTCTACATTGTAGAATAATAGTGACAACATCAAAACTATGAAATAACACATATGGAATCATGTAGTAACCAAAAAAGTGTTAAACAAATCAAAATATATTTTATATTTGAGATTCTTCAAATAGCTACCCTTTGCCTTGTATACTTGTATAAGTATTCAGACCCTTTGCTATGAGACTCAAAATTGAGCTCATGTGCATCCTGTTTCCATTGATCATCCTTGAGATGTTTCTACAACTTGATTGGAGTCCACCTGTTGTAAATTCAATTGATTGGACATGATTTGGAAAGGCACACACTATATAAGGTCCCACAGTTGACAGTACATGTCAGAGCAAAAACCAAGCCATGAGGTCAAAGGAATTGTCCGTAGAGCTCGAGACAGGATTGTGTCGAGGCACAGATTTGGGGAAGGGTACCAAAAAATGTCTGCAATGCTGAAGGTTCCCAAGAACACAGTGGCCTCCATCATTCTTAAATGGAAGAAGTTTGGAACCACCAAGACTCTTCCTAGAGCTGGCCGCCCGGCCAAACTGAGCAATCGAGGGAGGAGGGCTTTGGTCAGGGAGGTGACCAAGAACCCAATGGTCACCTTTACAGAGCTCCAGAGTTCTTCTGTGGAGATGGGAGAACCTTCCAGAAGGACAACCATGTCTGCAGCACTCCTCAGTAAAAGGCACATGACAGCCCGCTTGGAGTTTGCCAAAAGGCACCTAAAGGACTCTCAGACCATGAGAAACAAGATTCTCTGGTCTGATGAAACCAAGATTGAACTCTTTGGCCTGAATGCCAAGTGTCACATCTGGAGGAAACCTGGCACCATCCCTATGGTGAAGCATGGTGGTGGCAGCATCATGCTGTGGGGATGTTTTTCAGCGGCAGGGACTGGGAGACTAATCAGGATCTAGGGAAAGATGAACGGAGCAAAGTACAGAGATCCTTGATGAAAACCTGCTCCAGAGTGCTCAGGACCTCCGACTGGGGCCAAGGTTCACCGTCCAAAAGGACAACAACCCTAAGCACACAGCCAAGACAACGCAGGAGTGGCTTCGGGACAAGTCTCAATGTCCTTGAGTGGCCCAGCCACAGTCCGGACTTGAACCCGATCGAACATCTCTGGAGAGACCTGAGAATTACTCTCGTCTGACCACATTCTTACCACATATCAACCTTTTGTTTTCTCTTACTGTAAAATGCTGCATTTCCTTCTAGCCTAGTGTAAGTTGTGCATTCAAGTCTCATATCAAGTACTACTCACTAATCATTATTCTGAATAATTTATTCATTTAGAATCCTAACCATTTCCAGAATCCAGAGTTCATAAAAATGTATTATTACAGAGAAATTGTAGTAAACATTAAAAAAGTTGTACATGAAAAATGACATACAGATACTGTAAGCATCCATCAAGAATTAGGTTTCAGACATTTGAAAATATTTATTGTTGTGATGCTTTACACAGAGAAAATTATAAATGTTAAAGCTATTAATGTGCACCAGAGCTCTCCAACCCTGTTCCTGGAGTGCTACCCTCCTGTAGGTTTTTGCTCCAACCCCAGATGTAACTAACCTGATTCAGCTTATCAACCAGCTAATTATTAGAATCAAGTGCGCTAGATTTGGGTTGTAGCGAAAACCTACTGGACGGTAGCTCTTCAGGAACAGGGTTGGAGAGCCCTGATGTTCACTGTATTGTAGCATAGCATGAAGCTTGATTATTGACTGCATATTTGGCCAAAGACTGGGGTAAATCTTAAAGAAAGCTTTAAATGTGTTAAAGAACTGTAAGAAGCCCTTTTCGGGGGTCTGAAAAAGCCTGCATTTCTGAGAGGTTATATTTTATACAAGTAAATAAGGGAAAGTTTTACTTTTTGCTTCACGCCCAAACTCAACTCTGCTCCATGAGGGCTAAACTGTAGACCCTTCAAACTCAACTCCGGACCTCGAAGCCAGTGCCACTGCATTTTTTCCCATTGTTCCCCTCTAATCAGGGACTGATTTAGACCTGGGACACCAGGTGTGTGCAATTAATTAAAAACCAGCAGGCTCCAGACCTCGTAGGGTCAGAGTTGAATACCCCTGCTGCATATCTTCACCAAAATAATGCAATAACTGTTTACATCTTCTGTCAAATGGTTCCTGCGTTAACTGGAAAATGATTGTGTTCATCCATAACCTTGGTTGAGTTGCACTTGAACCAGGAAACAAATGGGTTGAGGTATTTGAGCAGGTTTTGTTACATGCTTCAGATTTTTGATTGTTCATATAGTAATCTGACAGCATTGACTATAAATATGATTTGATCTGAACTTGAACTGTAAGATAACATGCACAGGGTTATCAAACAGTAGCACAACCTTATTGTCAGTGAAATATGGCAGTAAAGCAGGCAGTGTTAGGGTTTTCAAAGTGCCTGTAAGGGTTATTTTTGTCCAGGATACTAAGGCACACCCAGCAGAAGTACTGACCACAGGTTAAACAGGCCATCTTGTTGCAGCCACCATTCTTCTGTAATGAGAGGATACACACTGGTCAGGAGGATGACGTCAAACCATGGGATGCCAAAGGTACAATAGGCTGGTTATAGAGCTCAGGCTTACCTGTATGTTGGCACAGCAGGATGGACATTCTTTGCTGTTCTGGCCTTTCCAGCCTTCACTCAGGCTCTCCTCCACCACTGTGTTGAGAATGTGTTTCCCATAGCGTTTCTCCAGGAACTTTCTCCTCTCCTCACTGCCTGAGGCATAGTCTTCCCATAGGCCCTGGATCCCAGCTAAAGATAGAAACAGACAAACACAGAAAATGGAGCACAAGCTGGGATAAGAGTTTGATTGAACCTAAGTAATCTGGAATGACTGCAATGACTCAACAGTGGATAGTGAGTTATGGCATTCCAGACTCCAGACAGAGCTAAACATTTGATACTTTAAATGCCACAACAGTGCTTAGAAGCACAGCATCTCAAATACAGAAATTGTGTTTTATTTATTTAAGATGTATTGAAACATTCTCTTCTAAGTTACCTTCCACAATCACACACTTTCATTGTAGGTTTTCACACAGCACCAAGCCTCCGAAAGTGTGACTGATCAACAGACTTCCATGTGGTTCATTTGGTTGCATATGGTTTCTCTTACCTTCTGTCTGAGGTATGCCTACATAGGATGACTCAGCAGCTGAGTCAGAGCCTGAGGTCAGGAGTGTGTTTGCCCTCAGCTTACAGTTGGAAGTGCCGTGGTAGGTCTTGCGACAGATAGTGCAGAAGGCATAACGGCAGGAGGGGCAGAGGGCAGCGGTTGTGTCCGGTTCCAGCACCACTGGGGCAACACAGGCCTTGCGGGCGCAGTAAATCACGTCAGCCATGCGGTCCAGAGTAGACTGGAGCAGGAGGCGGTCGTAACGGGTGAATAACTCCTCCCCAACCAACTGCTTCACCTTCAACAACAGTTCATTCTCTGAGTTTAGTTTCCACATAGTGTAGAATAGCAGTTTCACACAGGTTAACTTCAGATATTCACTGAGGAAACTGTATTTCAACTTTGATCTCCAAAATAATTATCTATTCAATTCTGTTTTTTATTACCTGTGAGGGTGTAGCTGTGGAGCTGCACTCAGGCTCTGGACAGGTAAGGCCACGGACGTTCCCGTCTCTGATCTGGACCGTGAAGTACTCCGACATGCATTCATTGCAGTAAACATGGCCACACTCTCTGAACTGACTACAGCCTAACTTGCTCATGAAGCAGATCCCACAGTCATATGCCTGTCCCTCAAACACTCTCAGCCTATGTCTCTCATCATAGTCCAGCAGCTGCACCAGGAGGTCTGTGTCTGTGGCTAACATTGAGAGGGCCCTTGGGTCCAGGCAAACTGCAGCCTCATCAGATGTTCCAACTACACTTCCAACAACACTGCCCTCTGCAGCCCCCTGAGAGTCTCCAGCCTCTCTGCCCTCAGTGGATGGAGTGGCCTTGCCCTGGTCATTGACAGGGATCTCCAGCGGTGGCTGGATATGCAGGAAGTCGAGCAGGTCGTCTCTGAGGAACTGGACCCAGTAGAAGAGGACCACGCTGCCCACAGTGTCCTGCCATATCTCATCCAAATGCTTGCACACTGCTGAGAGCTGAGAGGTTAATAAATGATTACTACACATACAAATGATGTCTAAAACTCAATACACTTCACAGTATTGAATACATTATTGATCTACTCACAAAAGGTTTTACTAAACATACCTGACTATGGGAGAGCCACTTACAGCTCAGTATAAACTTGGGTGATGAGGTGGAGGGGTAATCCAAAGGTAGGTCGAAGGTCAGCACCAGAGGAGGGAGGTAAGATATGACATAATCTCTGTGCTTGTCACCTTGGTATCACAATAAAGACAAAAGAAGCCTGGATACCATTCATCTGCTTTACCAGCATACCCTGAGTATATAATATATGTTTTGTCAACTTCTATTGTAGCATAGCCTAATTAAAGGCTACAATAAAACTGGTAGTGAGATCAAAATAATTCAAGACTCATAAAATGGTTTCTAAATTGTGAGTTGAGGTGATTTGCATAAATTATAAAATAATCACTATTATTTTAATCCAAACCTGCTTTGACAATCACACTGAAGTCCCGAGGTAGGTCCAAAGAGACCAGGATTTCTCCACCCAATCCTGACACAGCCGGTCGGAACTCCTTACCGTAGATACTCGCGAGCGCCAGCAGTTCATCCTCTTGAGCTTCCAAGTCCGCGTTCATAACACTCTAGCGTCACTTCACTAAATTTTCTAAACGTATTATTATAGCTACGTTTATGAGAATAATAGGCCTACACTAGATATAATACTTCCTTCGAGTTGGTTTAGCTCTTTTACTACCGTAAATGTACTTATATTACCTCCGAAGCGCTAATGTTGTTGTGCCCGCCTATAGGAAACCTTGGAACACGGAAACGTAGAGCTTCCTATTAGTTGATTTTGATACCTTCCAGTGGGAAACTCATGCCCCATTCATGTCATGTCGGAAAGTCGGGAACTCAGAGTTAAAATAAACGTAACTTATTTGCGTAGAGCTTCCTATTGGTTGATTCTGATACCTCCCAGGTGGGTACTCCGAGTTTCCCGCTTGGAAGTATCAGAATCAATCAATAGAAAGCTGTACTCCAAAAACTTTAGGAACCAATAGGAAGCGTAAATAACTTTTTACTCAGAGGGTATACGGGTTTCCAAGTTGTCTTGAAAGCAGCACAAAATCGGAATCCCTGTGCGTCACTTCTTGGATCCGCAGCCCATACTATTATCGTTCTACGTTAAAGTGACAGAGTAGCCTGATGCAAGAGTGAATAATAACAAGTAATAGTGTTGGCGAAGCAAATTGAGCAAACAAACCCCAATCACTTTGATTGATTTACCCCTTGGATCATGTTACACAGGCAGGGGTTCGCAAACTTTTTTGGCCCTCGACCCCATTTTGATATCAATACCCCACCATGTAAAAAAAGTGATGTAACCAATGTTTACTTTTTACATTTGGGCTATGACAGTCTATTACAAATCAGTCTGACAGTAATTTTGACAGTATTTCAATCTGAAGACTGTATGGTTTGAAGTGTAATGTATTTTTCGTTATATGTCGGACCCCAGTAAGACTAGCTGTAGCCATTGGCGTCGGCTAATGGGGATCCTAATAAATACATTAAAAAGTGACTGAAATGCATCAGAAAGGTATTGGGAAGTTCAGAAGATCATCAAGCAATAATGGTTTATGGTCTTCTGTGTAGAAAAGAACATCATCATTAATTATGTTATTTTTCCCACAGTCTGATTTAGTGCTTGGTCTTGTCCACTAGGTTCTAATGTCTTGTTGGCATAGTAAAGGGAAACAGTAGGTATGTACATAAGCACCACAGGAGGTTAGTGTCACGTTAATATGGGGCGGCAGGTAGCTTAGTGGGTAAGAGCGTTGTGCCAGTAACCGAAAGGTCGCTGGTTCTAATCCCCGAGCTGACTAGGTGAAAAAAAAAAAAAAAAAAAAATCTGTCGATGTGCCCTTAAGCAAGGCACTTAACCCTAATTGCTCCTGTAAGTCGCTCTGGATAAGAGCGTCTGCTAAATGACTAAAATGTAAATGTATGTAAATGTGAGGACGGGCTCATATTAATGGCTGGAACGGAATCAATGGAATGGTATCGGAATCAAACACATGGTTTCCATTTGGTTGATACCATTCAATTTACTTTATTCCAGCCATTTTTATGAGCCGTCCTCCCCTCAGCAGCCTCCTGTAGTATGTACTTGTTCCTGAGAGTCTTATCTTTCAGTGATGGGGTCATAATATTTTGTAGCTTAAACCATTCAAAGGATAGAGACACATTTGTAGGAATAAAACATAAACCGCTGCTACCGGAGGTTACTGACTTAACCCCGGTTCTATGAACCAAGCTCTAATTTTCTCTTGCGACCCCATTTTCAAATCAGGCGACCCCACATTGGAACGCGCCCCCTCGTTTGGGAAACCCTGTTTACAGATCTGTTACAAGAAGAGGGTCAAAGGGAGGCTACCCCATCCCATCAGTCAGTGAGATCACTCCATGAATGCCTCCCATCGTGTTTTTAAGAGTTTTAGCAGGATTAGCCTTGTGGAAATAGGATTAACAACACTCTGTGGTGGAAAAAGTACCCAATTGTCATACTTGAGTAAAAGTTAAGATACCTTAATAGAAAATTACTCAAGTAAAAGTCACACAGCAAAATAGTACTTGTGTAGAAGTCTAAAAGTATTTGGTTTTAAATATACTTAAGTATCAAAAGTAAAAGTACAAATCATTTAAAATTCCTTATATTAAGCTAATCAGATGGCAAAATAAAAAATAAAAATATTTTTTTACGGATAGCCAGGGGCACACTCCAACACTCAGACATTATTTACATACGAAGCGTTTGTGTTTAGTGAGTCTGCCAGATCAGAGTCAGTAGAGATGACCAGGGATGTTAAATTGATAAGTGCGTGAAATTGACAATTTTCCTTTCCTGCTAAGCATAAAAAATGTAACAAGTACTTTTGGGTGTCAGGGAAAATGTATGGAGTAAAAAGTACATTATTTTCTTTAGGAATGTAGTTAACTAAAAGTAGTCAAAAATAGAAATAGTAAAGTACAGATACCCCAAAAAACGACTTACAGTGGCTTGCACCCCCCTTGGCATTTTTGCTATTTTGTTGCCTTACAACCTGGAATTAAAATTGATTTTTTTAGGGGTTTGTATCATTTGATTTACACAACATGCCTATTGAGCGTGCATAACTATTCACATCAGTGGGATGTTCAAAGTTTCGGATATAATTCTTGATAACCCAACCCTGATCTGAACTTCTCCACAACTTTGTCCCTGACCTGTTTGGAGAGCTCCTTGGTCTTCATGGTGCCACTTGCTTGGTGGTGCCCCTTGCTTAGTGGTGTTGTAGACACTGGGGCCTTTCAGAACAGGTGTATATACTGAGATCATGTGACAAATCATGTGACACTTAGATTGCAGACAGGTGGACTTTATTTAACTAATTATGTGACTTCTGAAGGTAATTGGTTGCACCAGATCTTATTTAAGGGCTTCATAGCACGCAGCACTTTTCAGTTATTTATTTTTCATAATTTTTTTAAACAAGTTACAGTATTATTTTCATTTCACTTCACCAATTTGGACTATTTTGTGTATGTCCATTACATGAAATCCAAATAAAAATCCATTTAAATTACAGGTTGTAATGCAACAAAATAGGAAAAACGCCAAGGGGGATGAATACTTTTGCAAGGTACTGTAAGTAGTACTGATTCTCATTAACACAAGAGGATGCATTTGGAAATGCAGAAAAGTGCAAGACCTGTACTAAATAGGTATGTATTTAAACCATATATTATATTTTCTTGTAAATTGAATTCTCAAATTACAAATTATTTTTGTAATATTCATAACAGTTTAACTGCTTTCGCAAATCAATCCCAGAAACATTTGGAAAGGTACAGTATGCTACTGCTTTACTTACTGTATACCATCACCCTTTACATCTCACTTTGCTTTCTGTTTATTCCTATATCTGAAAAGGTCAGTTTACTAAAACTTTCAATTCTGAAAAAGTTTTCCGAACCTGTAGTAGTACTGGTTAGGTGAAATATTTGAAGCATTAGCACTGTTAAAAGGTGCTGCATGTGGTATATGAGAATAGCACATTCCTCCTGAATTCCCCTTGCCTAAAAATAATCATCATTCCCCCTCCTCACAGAGAGAGTTGTGTATCTGCATTGTAGCCCGTGTTACTTCCTGCCACGGCAGAGAGAGATCACGCTCGGAGGAGAAATGTAAGGTATAACACCCGAGCAGAGAGGAAGGCTGGTGTCCCCCTGGGTTAGCCAACACAAAGCCTGGCTGATTAATGACAGCGGACGGACTGACGGCTCTGCTTTGACGTACACATTCTCCACAGGAAATGTATTCAGTCCCCTGCAACTCCTCCTCCTCCTCTTCTAGACTACAGCAAGCAGCACATTGACACTGCTCTCCTGGAATGGTACCAGAGAGCGGTGCCTCTACAGAGGTATTACCACCTATCCCCACTAGATGACTGTGGTGCCCCGTCACAGGAAACTAGACTAGAACACTGTACCTGTGAGATGTGGCCAACTGGCCATCAACTGTGAAGTATTACAGCCAAATCAAATCCATTTATTTCACAAACAGTCAAATACAGAGATAGGTGCTTGAAATGATCAAAATTCAGAAGGTGTGTCATGAGTAACATTTGCCAGTTTTCCGCATGTGCAGTGCGTTCTAACATCCTCACGATATGCTGACTCATACACCAAGGCATTAAGCACAGAGCCATAGAGGAGCAAACGGCCACTCATGACAAATGGACACAAGCTGGTGTCAACAGTCTGAAATACCAGACCTTTTTTTCTTCTAACGGAAAAACCTGGTCTGATGTGTGTAATGAGGAACAACCTGATGCCGCACTTGAAGCATTTATGAAATTGCTTTATCCGGTTACCGAGGGGCATGCGCCCATCGAGAAACTGACTGTTAGAACTGCCAAATCCCCATGGATAGATAATGAATTGAAAAACTGTATGGCTGAGAGGGATGAGGCAAAGGGAATAGCAAAAGTCTGACAACACAGCAGATTGGCAAACATACAGTAAATTAAGAAATCACGCAACTAAACAAAAAGAAGAAGACACTTTACTATGGAACAAGGATAAATTATATAAAGAATGACAGTAAAAAGCTCTGCAGTACCTTAAATTAAATTCTAGGCAAAAAAAGCGAACTGAGGGTTGGGGATGTGGAATTGGAGACAAGTGGGAGTGGAGTTGCTGGGCAGGGTATAGAATGACAGTCAAAGATAAAAGTAAAAAAAATTTAGTCTAAATTAAACATAACAAAAAGTAAGTTTGAATCACACTGAGGGGCAGTGTTGTTACAGCTAATGCTTGTTTGTCTGAGGTTGATGCCCCACAGGTGTTTGTACACATGCATATACACACACTCTCATTCAAATGCACACACGTGCACATACACGGACACACACACACATGTATGGTTGAGGGGCAGCTCTTGGGAAACTGTGGGGGGGGATCTTGGAGGGCTGGTGACCTGGCGGTTGGGAGCTTGGGCAGGTGGCTGATGGGTCGCTGGTTCGGGTCCCCGTTTTTGACCTTGTGGGAGATCTGTTGACGTACCCTTGAGCAGGGTGTTGACCCTGGTTGCTCCTGTGGGTCGCTCTGGATGGGAGTCTGTTAGATGACTAATGTGATGTAGATGTTGAGCGGCTTCACTGCAAGTAGATTGTATGTTTTAAATATTCATAAAAAAATTAAAATAAATAAAAGATTGTCTAATAATTATAAAAAAGCGAACTCAGCTCCATCCTTCATTGAGGCAGATGGCTTGTTCATAACAAAACTCTTTGATATTACCAACTACTTTAGTAACTGTTTTGTTGACAAGATTAGCAAACTTAGGCATGACATGCAAACAACAAACGCTGAGCCTTCATATTTATGCATAATGGACCGAATAATGAAAGACAAGTGCTGTAGTTCTGAGTTTCGCAAAGTTGGTGAGGAAGAGGTGAAAAAATTGCTATCTACAAATAAGGAGAAGCCACCAGGTACCGACAACCTGGATGGTAAATTGCTGAAGTTGGTATCGGAATATATTGCTACTCCTGTTTGCCTAGAAGATGGTGTGTGCCCTCAGGCCTGGAGGGAAGCCATGGTCATTCTGCTGCCCAAGAATAGCAAAACACCCTTTAATAGTTCAAACAGCCGACCAATCAGCCTGTTACCGGTGCTTAGCAAACTTTTGGAAAAAATTGTGTTTGACCAAATACAATGTTATTTTACAGAATACAAATGAACAACAAACTTACAGCATGCTTATAGGGAAGGGCACTCAACATGCTCTGCACTGACACAAATAACTGATGATTGGCTGAAGAAAATTGATAATAAGATTGTGGGAGCTGTTTTGTTAGATTTCAGTGCAGCTTTTGATATCATTGATCATAACCTATTGCTGAAAAAACCTACACTGTCGGTCAAAAGTTTTAGAACACCTACTCATTCAAGGGTTTTTCTTTATTTTTTTACTATTTTCGACATTGTAGAATAATAGTGAAGACATAAACTATGAAATAACACATATGGAATCATATAGTAACCAAAAAAGTGTTAAACAAATAAAAATATATTTTATATTTGAGCTTCTTCAAATAGTCACCCTTTGCCTTGACAGCTTTGCACACTCTTGGCATTCTCTCAACCATCTTCATGAGGTAGACACCTGGAATGCATTTCAATTAACAGGTGTGCCTTCTTAGTTAATTTGTGGAATTTCTTTCCTTCTTAATGCGTTTGAGCCAATCTTGTTGTGTTGTGACAAGGTAGACAGAAGATAGCCCTATTTGGTAAAAGACCAAGAACAGCTCAAATAAGCAAAGAGAAATGACAGTCCATCATTACTATAAGACAAGAAGGTCAGTCAATACAGAACATTTCAAGAACTTTTAAAGTTTCTTCAAGTGCAGTCGCAAAAACCATCAAGCGCTATGATTAAACTGACCGCCATAAAAATGGAAGACCCAGAGTTTCCTCTGCTGCAGAGGATAAGCTCATTAGAGTTATCAGCCTCAGAAATTGCAGCCCAAATAAATGCTTCACAGAGTTCAAGTAACAGACAGATCTCAACATCAACTGTTCAGAGGAGACTGTGTGAATCAGGCCTTCATGGTCGAATTGCTGCAAAGAAACCACTACTAAAGGACACCAATAATAAGAAGAGTCTTGCTTGGGACAAGAAACATGAGCAATGGACATTAGACTGGTGGAAATGTGTCCTTTGTGGAGTCCAAATTTGATATTTTTTGTTCCAACCGCCGTATCTTTATGAGACGCGGTGTGGGTGAACGGATGATCTCTGCATGTGTATTTCCCACTGTAAAGCATGTAGGAGGAGGTGTTATGGTGTGGGGGTGCTTTGCTGGTGACACTGTCTGTAATTTATTTAGAATTCAAGGCACACTTAACCAGCATGGCTACCACAGCATATTGCAGCGATACGCCGTCCCATCTGGTTCTGGCTTAGTGGGACTATTGTTTGTTTTTCAACAGGACAATGACCCAACACACCTCCAGGCTGTGTAAGGGCTATTTTACCAAGAAGGAGAGTGATGGAGTGCTGCATCAGATGACCAGGCCTCCACAATCCCCGACCTCAACCAAATTGAGATGGTTTGGGATGAGTCGGACCGCAGAGTGAAGGAAAAGCAGCCAACAAGTGCTCAGAATATGTGGGAACTCCTTCAAGACTGTTTGGAAAAGCATTTCTGGTGAAGCTAGTTGAGAGAATGCCAATATTGTGCAAAGCTGTCATCAAGACAAAGGGTGGCTATTTGAAGAATCTCAAATATAAAATATATTTTAATTTGTTTAACACTTTTTTTGGTTACTACATGATTCCATATGTGTTATTTCATAGTTTTGATGTCTTCACTATTATTCCACAATGAGTAGGTCTTCTAAAACTTTTGACCGGTATTGTAGCTGTTATGGATTTACATCCTCATTCTTATCATGGATTGAGAGTTACCTATCTAATAGAACACAGAGGGGTTTTCTTAAATGGAAGCCTATCTAATGCAAATTCGGTTGAGTGTGGTGTACCGCAGGCCAGCCGGCTAAGGCCATTATTGTTTTCTGTTTTTAATAATGACCTTCCACTGAACTTGAATAAAGCCTGTGTGTCTGTGTACACTGACACTAATGTATATACACGTCAGCTATGACAGTAAAATAAATAGCTGGCACCCTTAACATAGAGCTCCAGTCAGTTTTAGAATGGTTAACTAGCAATAGGCTGGTGCTAAATTTCATACTAAAAGCATAGTTTTTGGGACAAATCCCTCACTCAACCCTAAACCTCATCTAGATCTATTGCTGAATAATGTGCCGATTGAGCAAGTTGAGGAAACTGCTGGGTGTAACCCTAGATAGCAAGCTGCCATGGTCAAAACATATAGACTCAATGGTTGCTAAAACGGGAACAGGTCTGTTGCTCTGCCTTCTTGACATCTAAATCAACCAGACAGGTCCTACAGGCCCTAGTTTTGTTGCACCTGGACTACTGCCCAGTTGTGTGGTCATGTGCGGCAAAGAAGGACATAGGTAAATTGCAGTTGGTCCAGAACAGAGCAGCAAGTGTTGCACTTAGATGTACACATAGGGCGAATGTCAGTGGTATGCATGTCAATCTCTCCTGGCTCAAAATTGTGTGCGAGTTGTTGATGGTTAAAGCTACTGAACTGTCTGTCCAAGCAGTTGGCACACAGTTCGGACGCTCATCGGTACCACACAAGACATGCAGCCAGACGTCTCTTCACAGTCCCCAGGTCTAGAACAGAGGATGGGAAACACACACAGTATTAAATAAAGCCATGATGACTACATGTAACTCTCTACCACCCCAGGTAACTCAAACTAGCAATAAAACCAGATAAAAAACCAGATTAAAGAACACCTTTCGGCACGACGGGTACTGTGAAGAGACACAGACATTCTGATATATTTTGTATTGTATTATGTAGTGTTATGTACAGTATATGATGTATTTTATTTGTTGTGTTTTGTTTCCTGTTTGGACCCCAGGAAGAGTAGCCGCTGGGGATCCTAATAAAATACTATACTAAACCTTAAACCCACAGGACTGTGGGAGCGTTTTATGGATCCTGATCAGATGCAGAGCTCTGCCTGCAAAGAGCTGTATTACTTATCTCATGTTTAGCAAACAATTTGCATGTCTGTTCCTTGCCAAGTCAAAAGAGAGATTGCAGTTAGTTGGAAACCAGCCTGGTTATGCCAAAACGCATTGCATATGTAATAAACAGACAGTTAAAAAAATAAAAAGATCATGCTGACTGTGGTGTGTGTCGCTGCAGCCAACTGATGTGTTTGCAGCAGGGTCTGGTTGGGAGAGATAAGGATGTCAGGATGTTCTGCAGGCTTGCTCAGTAGAGGAAGAGACAAAAGTTTAAAGACCTCCTTTGATGTGATTTAAAAGTAATCTGCTTCGCTCAAAAGATGGCTCTTTAGTGATGTTGACGATGCAGTAAAAACAGTTTTGGAGTCACTACTCTCGCCTTTTACTTCAAAGTGCTTCTTGTTAAATGCTGCATCTAGAACTAGGGGTTAGCTTGAGAACTTCATATTCCGCCTCCTCATCCCTTCATCCTATATCCTTCTTTCTCTTCACAGGGAGCCTGGGAGTTCAGGGCTAATTGTTATCCAATTTAATTCCTTCTCCCATCACTGGACAGCTCCCCTGATATTGATTGTGCAGTGTGCTGCAACCATAACAGAGAACAGGGGATGGAGAAAAAGAAAGAAAGAGGGAAGGAGAGGGATATAGGGGGTAGAGAGATTTGCATTTACAGTGGAACTGTTTTTACCCGGGTGACTCTGCTCCCAGGAGTCATAGAGGATTCCCTTTGATTGTGGAGGAGGAAGGTGGAGGAAATGGCATTTCCAATATCTGTCTCAACACTCTCTTACTGTATTCTCTTTTCCTCTCTCATCCCTTATTATTCTCTCTTCTCTCAGTTCACAGGAGTAAAGGAGTATTGCACATGCCATCTTGGAATCCATTAGGAGTCTCCTGTACAACATTATAAAAGACAGTACAGTGGTTGGTCATATCAATATTCTATTCTTATTCTTGTCTTACACTATATGTTATGTGGACACCCCTTCAAATTAGTGGATTTGGCTATTTCAGCCACACCCGTTGCTGTCAGGTGTATAAAATCGAGCACACAGCCATGCATTCTCCATAGACAAACATTGGCAGTAGAATGGCCCGTACTGAAGAGCTCAGTGACTTTCAACGTGGCACCGTCATAGGATGCCACCTTTTTAACAAGTCAGTTCATAAAATTTCTGCCCTGCTAGAGCTGCCCTGGTCAACTGTAAGTGCTGTTATTGTGAAGTGGAATCATCTAGGAGCAACAACGGCTCAGCCACGAAGTGGTAGGTCACACAAGCTCACAGAACGGGACTGCCGAGTGCTGAAGCGTGTAGCTCGTAAAAATCGCCTGTCCTCGGTTCCAACACTCACTACCAAGTTCCAAACTGCCTCTGGAAGCAACGTCAGCACAAGAACTGTTCATCGGGAGCTTCATGAAATGGGTTTCCATGGCCGAGCAGCCGCACACAAGCCTAAGATCACCATGCGCAATGCCGAGCGTCAGCTGGAGTGGTGTAAAGCCTGCCGCCATTGGACTCTGGAGCAGTGGAAACACTTCACCATCTGGCAGTCTGACGAACAAATCTGGGTTTGGCGGATGCCAGGAGAACGCTACCTGCCCGATTGCATAGTGCCAACTGTAAAGTTTGGTGGAGGAGGAATAATGGTCTGGGGCTGTTTTTCACGGTTCGGGCTAGGCCCCTTAGTTCCAGTGAAGGGGAATCTTAACGCTACAGCATACAATGACATTCTGTGCTTCCAACAGTTTGGGGGAAGGCCCTTTCCTGTTTCAGCATGACAATGCCCGTGTAGACAAAGCGAGGTCCATATAGAAATGGTTTCTCGAGATTGGTGTGGAAGAACTTGACTGGCCTGCACAGAGCCCTGACCTCAACCCCATCGAACACCTTTGGGATGAATTGGAACGCCGACTGCGAGCCAGGCCTAATTGCCCAACATCAGTGCCCGACCTCACTAATGCTCACGTAGCTGAATGGAAGCAAGTCCCCGCAGCAATGTTCCAACATCTAGTGGAAAGCCTTCCCAGAAGAGTGGAGGCTGTTATAGCAGCAAAGGGGGGACCAACTCCATATTAATGCCCATGATTTTGGAATGTAGTGTATTTTCCCAGTAACTGTAAGGAGGCTGAAATCTTGTTTTCAGTTAGTAAAGGAATACTGATAACTCCTTATTGAGTGGTCTTGATGAATTAAGCAGTGGTCAATTACAGTAATTTAGCAGGTCAACTTGATTAGTCTACCCCCTTAGGTTGTAAAAATAAATGGCCTTCTGTGACCAACATTTTTGGTTGGGATAAAATGGTCATACTGAGGGTAACATATTATGATATTAGCCAACTCTCACATCTCCAGAGCATCTACAAAAGGTGTGATCCCCAATGCATAGGATGAGTGAGTTATAGCCCAGAAAGACAGAGAGGGAAGGGGTGTACTAGTGGGGCAGAGCGTTGAAGACAGTCTCAGACATTCCATGACCTTGCCCAGAGAGACAAACTCAATGCAACTTAACTTTTTTACCCCAAAGGCTATTTTTAAAAGCCTCTTTGAAGTTGGCACTTAAAAGCTCTAATATAGCCCCTGAAGGAAGAGTCTAGTGTGGAAGGGATGTTCAGACTTTCAAACTGTGTGTGTGTGTGTGTGTGTGCGTGCACGGGCAGACGTGCAGTGGTTGAGCATCACTGTGGTTATGTGTGTGCCCGTATACATTTTGAATATCTGAATGTCATTGCCACTTTACCATTTCCTGCATGCAGAAATACTGTATAAGATAATGACAGACAATAATGTGTAAGCCTCCTCTTACTTCCTGCTCATGATGCACCAATACTGTTGGCACTAATCAATAATGTACAGAGTTAACATTATAACAAAGTGGCATGATAATTCTGCTAAAGATTTGACCTCCACCCACTTCCAGGCCGCTCACCTGCCAGATAAGTATTTATAACCCAGGAGTGGAACAATGGCACCCAGGCGGGCATGATTGATTGTATAAGAGAGAGGTCAATCCAAGCATTACAATGCAAGGAAAGCTTGGATGCCACTGCCCAAAATTCATGCATTATTCAGAAAATGAAGCAATGAGTAACAATGCTACTGTTTTTAATGTTGAAACATTTTCTCTTTATATTATACTCAGATTTACAGTGGGGGGTTACTGAACATAATTTACTGAACATTACTTTGGGTAGTTTCCTCTTATCATGGCATAATAACCCTTATCTAATACTCAATATTTACTTACCCATATATTGCATACAGAATTTGTAATGAGGGGTGTTGGACGGTTTGAATGCAGGTGTGATACAAAATCACAGCAACTAATATGGTTATCATTTAATTGGTGAATTCATGACTGAGATAAACCTTGCACTTTTCCTGGCTAAACTGAAAGGTCTCTCCCAGACTTGGGTTCAAATACTGTACAATTTCAAATATCTCAATTACTTTCACACAGTCGAAGTAAGTATTCAGATATATAATATTTGAAAAGACAAGTAGTTGAACATTTTAATGTATTTGGAAATACACTTGGAAAGTATTTGAAAATACTCAAATACACTGACTCAAACACACTCCCATGCACTTAACCCAGGTATATAAAAATATACTGAACAAAAATATAAACGCAACATGCAACAATTTCAACAATTTTACTGAGTTACAGTTCATAAGGAAATTAGTCAATTTAGATACATTAATTAGGCCCTAATCTATGGATTTCACATGACTGGGCAGGGGCGCAGCCATGGGTGGGCCTGGGAGGGCATAGGCCCACCCACTTGGGATCAAGGTCCACCCACTGGGGGGCCAGACCCAGCCAATCAGAATGAGTTTTTCCCCACAAAAGGGCTTTATTGCAAACAGAAATACTCCTGTTTCCTCAACTGTCCAGGTGGCTGGTCTCAGCCGATCCCTCAAGTGAAGAAGCCAGATGTGGAGGTCCTGGGCTGGCGTGGTTACATGTGGTCTGCGGTTGTGAGACCAGTTGTATGTACTGCCAAATTCTCTAAAACGATGTTGGAGTCGGCTTATGGTAGAGGAATGAACATACAATTCTCTGGCAACAGCTCTGGTGGACATTCCTGCAGTCAGCATGCCAATTGTACGCTCACTCACAAATTGAGACATCTGTGGCATTGTGTTGTGTGACAAAACTGCACATTATAGAGTGGCCTTTTATTGTCCCCAGCACAAGGTGCACCTGTGTAATGATCATGCTGTTTAATCAGCTTCTTGATATGCCACACCTGTCAGGTGGATGGATTATCTTGGCAAAGGAGAAATGCTCACTAACAGGGATGTAAACAAATTTGTGCACAACATTTGAGAGAAATAAGCTTTTTGTGCGAATGGAACATTTCTGGGACAGTTTATTTCAGCTCATGAAACATGGGACCAACACTTTACATGTGCGTTTATATTTTTGTTCAGTATAGTATTTTAAATAAGTATTTGAAAATACTCTAATACAACTTGGTAGACTATTTGGTTTTTACAAATAACCATTCAAATACTCAAATAAAAGTACTTGCCAGGTAAAAGATAATCATTCTCTCCTAGAACAACACACTCCTAGTGGTGTGTGCTGTGTATACACCACAGTGCTACAACCACAGGCCAGCCAGACCCTGCAGCAGCTTATGCATAATGCAGACAAACTCTCACACCAAGTGTGTCTGGGTAAATTACATGGTAATCACCCCGCATGGCTTTAAGATGCTCCAGTCCACTACAGTGTCCTGCACACTGCTGTGGGGAGAGAGTCATCCATCGCCTGGACACTTTCCTCCCTGTAAATTGATAGCATGATGAATGACATCTTTACATGTGTAATTACATTTTTGTAACTGGTGTCTGAGTAAACGTACAGACACACTAAGCAGTAAGGACTCATACAGGGTTACTATGATCAAAACCATGGCCTTTGGCTCATACTGTGTGCATAAGCAATTTTGCCCTACTTATGTGGTTGTTGTTGTCTGTCTTTGTATATTCCATTTAATTTGTGCACTACAGGGCCAGCCTGAGTGCATATGTTGCGCCTCCTTAGGCACACAGATGACCAGGAAGTAGACATGCACAGGTATGGAGACCATACAGTTCTTGTTAATAATAATAATAATAATAATAATATGCCATTTAGCAGACGCTTTTATCCAAAGCGACTTACAGTCATGCGTGCATACATTTTTGTGTATGGGTGGTCCCGGGGATCGAACCCACTACCTTGGCGTTACAAGCGCCGTGCTCTACCAGCTGAGCTACAGAGGACCACAACAACTATGATATGCACCTAAGATAAGGACATCTACCTGTATGTCATTCTCACTATGTTTTTATCTTTGCTGCTTATAAAATGAGCAAAAATACCAAAAGATGTATGTTTTAAGTGGTTTGTTTTGCACTACAAAATAAATAATGTAGGCCTATCTCTCAAGGAGATTGGATTACTTCATGGACATATAGGATTGAATCGTTTTCCTGCCACGGAACAAATTTACCGTGCCAAAATGCATGAATGGTTGCGGCCGATTAGAGGACAGGAATGTGCGCTTCAGTGGGCCGCTGTAAAGTTTGAAGATACTTTTGAACTGTAGCGTGTTGAATGGACAATTGTGAATCTTTATTTTGTACTTTTTTTACGTTTAATTTGTATGGACAATGTAGGCCTGAGCTCCGAATGTAGGCCTGTATCATGTTAATTTCTCTGTTGTAAATAAGCCTCCATTGTGAGAAATTTGAAAATGTTCAACGAATACCATTTACTGAGACACCAACAGGGGAGTTGTACTGCTTAGCTTAGCTGGTGGGGGTTGGGGGCCCCGGTATGGTTGGACATGTTATATATCTAAAACAAGCCCAGTGGTTTACAGTGGCTTGCGAAAGTATTCACCCCCTTGGCATTTTTCCTACTTTGTTGCCTTACAACCTGGAATTAAAATTGTTTTTTGAGGGGTTTGTATCATTTGATTTACACAACATGCCTACCACTTTGAAGATGGAGAATATATTTTTTTGTGAAACAAACAAGAAATAAGACAAAAAAACAGAAAACTTTAGCGTGCATAAGGACTCATACAGGGTTACTATGATCAAAACCATGGGCTTTGGCTCATACTGTGTGCATAAGCAAAGTCAATACTTTGTAGAGCCACCTTTTGCAGCAATTACAGCTGCGAGTCTCTTGGGGTATGTCTCTATAAGCTTGGCACATCTAGCCACTGGGATTTTTGCCCATTCTTCAAGGCAAAACTGCTCCAGCTCCTTCAAGTTGGATGGGCTCCTGTGGTGAATGATGGACGCACGAGTAAAATAACCGGATGCAGATTTATTCCTTCCAGACATACAATGCGCCTACAACGGCAATTGAAACAGGTACAGGGGAAACAATCCTCCCTGACCAAACACAGTCTCAGAAAATACAATAAATGTAATGACACAGGGGAAAATCAACCCTGGCAAAATAAATGAGAGAGTCTCTCAACCGAGTTACTCTCCTCCCACATAGAACAATCATTCACAAAGACAAGGGGGCAGAGGGAACACTTATACACAGACTAATTAGGGGATGAGCACCAGGTGTGTGTGATTGACAAGACAAGACAAGTGGAGTGATGAGAATGGGAGTGGCAGTAGCTAGTAAACCGGTGACGACGAACGCCGAAACCTGCCCGAACAAGGAGGGGAGGCAGCCTCTGCGGAAGTCGTGACAGTTCCGCTGGTGTACAGCAATCTTTAAGTCATACCACTGATTTTCAATTGGATTGAGGTCTGGGCTTTAACTAGGCCATTCCAAGACATTTACATGTTTCCCCTTAAACCACTCAAGTGTTGCTTTAGCAGTATGCTTAGGGTCATTGTCCTGCTGTAAGGTGAACCTCTGTCCCAGTTTCAAATGTCTGGAAGACTGAAACAGGTTTCCCTCAAGAATTTCCCTGAATTTAGTGCCATACATCATTCCTTCAATTCTGACCAGTTTCCCAGTCCCTGCCGATGAAAAACATCCCCACAGCATGATGCTGCCACCACCATGCTTCATTGTGGGGATGGTGTTCTCGGGGTGATGAGAGGTGTTGGGTTTGCACCAGCATAGCATTTTTCGTGATGGCCAAAAAGCTCAATTTTAGTCTCATCTGACCAGTGTACCTTCTTCCATATGTTTGGGGAGTCTCCCACATGCCTTTTGGCGAACACCAAACGTGTTTGCTTATTTTTTTCTTTAAGCAATGGCCTTTTTCTGGCCACTCTTCCATAAAGCCCAGCTCTGTGGAGTGTACGGCTTAAAGTGGTCCTATGGACAGATACTCCAATCTCCACTGTGGAGCTTTGCAGCTCCTTCAGGGTTATCTTTGGTCTCTTTGTTGCCTCTCTGATTAATGCCCTCCTTGCCTGGTCCGTGAGTTTTGGTGGTCGGCCCTCTCTTTACAGGTTTGTTGTGGTGCCATATTCTTTCCATTTTTTAATAATGGATTTAATGTTGCTCAGTGGGATGTTCATAGTTTCGGATATAATTCTTTATAACCCAACCCCGAGCTGAACTTCTCCACAACTTTGTCCCTGACCTGTTTGGAGAGCTCCTTGGTCTTCATGGTGCCGCTTGCTTGGTGGTGCCCCTTGCTTAGTGGTTTTGCAGACTCTGGGGCCTTTCAGAACAGGTGTATATATACTGAGATCATGTGACAGATCATGTGACACTTAGATAGCACACAGGTGGACTCTATTTAACTAATTATGTGACTTCTGAAAGTAATTGGTTGCACCAGATCTTATTTAGGGGCTTCATAGCAAAGGGGGTGAATACATATGCACGCACCACTTTTCCGTTATTTATTTATTTGAATTTTTTGAAAGAGTTATTATTTTCATTTCACTTCACCAATTTGGACTATTTTGTGTATGTTCATTACATGAAATCCAAATAAAAATCCATTTAAATTACAGGTTGTAATGCAACAAAATAGGAAAAAGGCCAAGGGGGATGAATACTTATGCAAGGCACTGTATGAATTAAACATAAGTAGAGGGTCCAACATGAAATTGTATGTAATTAAGGGAGTTCTTGGCTTCACAACAATTATAGAATACTTTTTTTTTTACATGGGCTTAAGCCAGAGGCATGGAGGTTTGCTGAGACGCAAAGGCAACTATAGCCGTGAGCAGCAATGAACGAGGTTCACAGGATGACAGAAAGGACACAAGATCAGTTGGATAACAAAGCAAGCACTCTATCATGTAGGAACGACCTTAATTTATGTGCAATCAGTGAAAGCATTACTATGTTTATTTAAATCTGTTGGTGCACTCCACATTAGCATTCCAAAATACTTCAATAAATACTCACAGCTGTAATACGCTCACTGAGCAAGCGGCAGGACTTCCGGTTTCTCATTTTACCGAATAAAATATCCATAATTTAAATCTAACATTAATTTGTATTAGAAAAAGTGTACTTTATCAATTGTTATTGCTCTAGTATCCTATGGTGCCACTGATGCCAATGACATCTATAGTGTCACCAACTGGTCTGATGCAGCCATAAAAGGTTGCAGTGACTTTTTATTCATACAGCTTCTAAGGACATATACATACAAATGTAGGATCTTAATTTGATCACTCTTTTGTTGCTGAATATTTTCCTGCACAGCAGGAAATGCAAACTTGTAGTGTATTTGAGTTTTAAAAAAAGCTTCTAAAGTTTGTCATTTCCACTTTGAAATGTCAGACTTTATTTACTCTAACGAAAAATGTATCAACCCCTACAAAAATGTCCATTAATTATATTCCACATAATAATAAACATTTTCTGTTGCTGCAGGATAATTTTTTCCTGCTGTAGCAAACGGGCTCAAATTAAGATCCTACATCTGTAAGGTTTACATACCAAATTTCATGGCCCCATGTCCATTGGTTCAGATCTAGTAGCCAGCTTTTGTTGCCCATGGTGGAATCGTCTGATCTGCTGGCTCCTAAAGCTCCTATGCAGTCTAGCTAATGCGCTAGCTAGCTAGCATGCCAAATTTGTATTTCGCTAGCTAGCTGAGCTGTTTTACAAGAAAATGGCTGAGATGACTCAAACTCTGTAGCTAGCTAGCTAGCTAGCAAGCCCTCCTCGGTGACAATGTTATTGAGGCGCGGGAATGTTAGATTTGTCTTTTAATTTTAAATTAACTGTCATTGAAGTTGGTGCTTACTACTGGTTTCAGATCCGAGGCGAGAGAAACTGTCCACCATGTTTTGTGTTTTGGTAAGGGCTCAGAGTGACGTTATGTACCCAAGAAGCCTACACCAATCACCCGACGGATATGAATGACTTTTAATCTGGGTATCCTATGAAAGGAGATTACGCAACCGGATTTGCGATAACCCAGCATCTCCCAAAAACAAAGGATTTTTAGCACATTTTAGCATATGTGACCCGTTTCAGGAAGCTAGGAGTAGGTAGCACATCACTACTTCACAGGAGAGGCATTTGAATGTAGTTTCTTTTTTTTTAAATCAAAATGTGTTTTTTGGCAGAAATGCCTTCTGGAACATATGAACTTTCATGTGCCTTAATAAGAAACTTGTATGCCATCTGTAAATACAAATACAATTGTTAAATTACGAGCCTAGTGGGTTTAGCCACGGAAAAAGACAAGAACCTTCATGCTAGCCATGATTGGCTGAGATAATGCATGGGCTGGACATGCCAAGAGATGAGTTAGGATTGGTCTGTACTGTTAGCTAGCTAGCGAACGTTGGTTTGCTGGCTCGCTAGCTAATGTTACGTGTATGATTTGTGTAGTAATATTATTTGAATCTCAGAAATTCATTTGTATTGCTAATTATAGCCTAATATTAGCTAGCTAGCTAACATTGAACCTAGTTGGTTAGGTTTTAGCTACATGCAGATTCATACTACAGCATTCCATGCATGGTGGCTAGCTATGACAATCCGTTTGTACTGTAGCTATGGGTTCGGATTATGGTTCATTGTTTAGCTATCTAGCTAGCTACATGTCTAAACAAAAGACTCCACTTCGCCAGATGATTGCATGACCCATCAAGTTAGCCAGGTGTGTCTGGGGGTGATTACGGCCATCTATTGTATTTCATGAACATGTGTACATGTCTAGACAATAGTGACTCATCCACTTAGATAGATGTGGCTGGGGGTGGTTATAGCATTTCTTTAACATGACCCATCAATTTAGACAAGTGTGTCTGGGTAAGAATCATCTAATAATGATAAAATATGTATAAAATATTTGTATCTGGACACATTCCATTTTTTATATTTCTACTATGCAAATATGCAAGTAACCATTTCACTGTAACGTTTACACCGTCTGTATCCTGTGCATGTGACAAATAAACTTTGATTTTATTTGATATAGTGTGTGTTTACCAGAGACGGTAATGTGAAGAACAACATGACCTGCACCAAAGTCATATTAGGATATAGGCCAAGGACTAGATGAAGTATATTTTTACTACTACTTTTTGCTACTACTTTCACCACTTTTAGTGTAGTAAACAACCAAGGATTTCAAAACTAACTTACTCACTCTGTTTAGCACATGGCCTCACATATGAATCCTTAAAGAGATGGGTGGGGCTAAGGCTTAAGAAGGTGTGAACGATTCTGAAAGGGACAAAGAAGCGCTCTACCAAAACATTCAAGGGCCATTTTCTCAAAAGTGTGGTTACAAGTTCAACTTTCAAAGCAGAATTACTTTCGCATTGTTCCTCAACTGCATTGTATGATATAGCATTTTGTAGCTCTGAGTCTGTACTTTTATCCAATGTAAAAAACACCATTTAAAATGTTGCTAAATAAGACCGAATTGAGTTGGTTGGTCACATTTTAGCATAGTGTGGCCATCTTTGAATGAATCAATGTTATTTTCTCAAACTCTTTAGGGACAATTTTGAGTGAATCAGCATTTAGTCTATGAGAAGATTTTTTATGATTATTTTAAGCATTAGCGTTAAATAGTTTCCTTCTTTTTTGAAGTTGCACTATGCAGAAATCGCTCCGCCATTTCCTGGTTGATAAAAGTCTAATAGTTTGCCTAATTTCAGTTTATGTGACAAAATAAACTAGCATAGTGTAGAGAATCATTATACCATCTAAACGGCTGTAAAATATATTTTAAATAACCAAAAATATTGTTGTTTCAGCTGTTTGAAGATAGTGTACAAAACAGAACGGAAAAGATGCAAAAACCAAATGTAAGAACGGGAGGCATAGAAATAGAGCACATAGAACAAAGCTACCGCTTCTTAGACTTGCTTTCAAGTAGAATGATAGATCTATAACTCACATTTCTATGTGAATTTGGTCAGGTCACCCAAAAAGTTAGATATTGACACTTTAAGATATCAATGCCAAACTTAAGATGGTTCATCATGGTAATGTCTTTGATGACCCTAAAAAGTTTAAATTTGATAGGCCATTATGAAGTGGATTTACAAAGACTTTTAATGGACAAGTAAAATCTGATTCTGATTTATCAATAACTCAGCCATCTCTTAACCAATCCCTTAGCTTTTCTCAAACAAAGTTAAAGAGATGAACCATGGGCCTACATACCGAATTTGGTGTTATGAGAATACAATTCTGAATGGTTTTCCAAAATGTCCAAGATGGAGGAAAATCTATCCTGACGGACCTTATGGGTCCTTGAGGCAAATTTGTCAGCATGAGGAAAGACTAGCCTGAAGACTCACACTAATTTATTCTGCTGCTCTGTCGTTCGCTACATACTTTAGTCTGAGACTGCAATCATTGAAGTAATTTGTGGTTGAGACGAGGGGCATGAGGGGCGTTGTACAAAACAAAATCATCAGCGATTGGATCGTCTCTAACCAATCAGAGTATCATAGCCAATGACACATTCTCAAACTGCCGCTTTACCAACGTGTGTTCTGGCTCTAGCCCAAACCATCGGTTACTGGACCAATCTGATGGCCCCAAATGTGTTCGCATTCGGTGAAGAGTCGTGGAGGTACTCAGATCCAGACTCACTGAGTTGAAGAAACTAACGTCCGTGGGCGTCGTGTAGCTTTTGGCCGTAGCAAGGAGTCTGGGTAGCCAGGCAAAGGAAAGACACCAACATACAAAGTTTCAAGTCTCTAGATCCAACAGGGCGGCGGAAATGAGGGTTTAGGTGAGACTGCTTATAACAGCGCCACCTATAGGCCAATCGGTGCCATTCTTTTTGACCAAGTTACTCATCGCCTCTAGTTTCTGTGTGCCAAATTAGAAACAAGTTTAACTTTGCTGTGAACCCCTGATTACAGTATGAAAGGGAATGCACATACACAAATTAAAGTATTTTTACACTTCCATTTTCTTCTTAGATGATAAGTCCCCTATTTAGGGGACTTTGAATGGTTCTGGATTGGTTCCAGGGTCCAGTGCCTTATGCTGGGCATACACTAGTCGACTTCTAAAATCTTAACTTGGACGTGCTCACATTTCCCGATTTCCTTGTCCCAAATCTTTCATTCCGTCCATCATCAACCCCAGGACGTGGGTGCTCACACTACATGATGATTCCCTAGTTGATCCAGCCCTGCGTTTCTCGGTTGTCATAGGAAAAAAATGCTGACATGCAAACAGCGAGCTGCTTTGTTAGTGGGCACATTATTATGTGCAGAAACATAAAAACATATGGAGGTGCAGAATATGGACCTGCAAATGGTTGGGCATTGGGAATTGGAGGTAATATAACCGTTTTTATAAAGTTATAGCCTATAGTTAGCATGCTAGATACTTGGCATTATCAACAGGCTAGCTAACCATCTTGTCTACAGTATTTTACTCACAAACCCAAGATTTATACTGTCTATGATAATATCCACTTTGCTTACCAGGTTGCTGAAGGGCAGAGGCTTTTTAATTCCAGCTGCTGCATTCTTTCCTCTTCGCTGTCATTGTTTTGGTCTCACATGCTGATTGCTCATTGGCTATTGGCAGTAGTCCTTGTCCAATTGCGTCGTAGCACTACTCATACTACAAGATAAACGACCAACACTTCTGATGTGTCAGAAAATTATCCGGACATCCGACAGGGGTCTAGAGAAGAGAACAGCCATCATCGGTGCGTCCTTGACCTGCTCAAACTACGCGAGTCCCGACGCACTGTTCCTAGCCCAAGTTCATAGGATTTCACCCCAATCCCGAAAATGCGTCTGGGATGGCAAAAACGGGGCGAATTCATGACAAAATCCTATAGTATATGCCCGGCATTATAGTCTGTCTGCTTTCCACACCGAACATTTACATAGGGAGTAATCTGTCACATTTTCTGGCCTATCCAGAAAAATTATCGATTTCCTCTGCCTCTGAGCAACGGAGCCCAGCCTCATCTCGCTGTGATATTCATAGCCGGATTTAGAGCTCTCAACATGAAAAAATACTAAATAATTTCATAGAATTGAAACACAACCACTTTCTCTTGGTCACAGAGGGACGAAATCACTTTCTATGTAAAGCTGAAATTGTAACGAGCCTGCAGACATTCGAATGGTGTCTTTGCTTGACTCAGAGGACGCTTTGCAGAAGATGCTCTGTTGTCAGTTATATGAAATGGGGCCAAATTTGTACTGTCACTAAATATGATCATATTTATTTTACAGTTATAAGAAAGGTAAAATCTTATAATAAGTCGTTTATAATTTGATTGATACTATATTTAGAAAGCATTTCAGTAATTTCAAGCACTATTCCCCCACTTTTGTTGAATAGGAATATATGATTTTTTATATTTTCATAATATTTGTACTATGTACTTGAGCTTGTGTCCTCAAAAGTGAGTACACCTCAACAATTTATAATTTTTTTAAACCAGAAAGGTGAGTTCCAGACCTTTATAGAACTATGCATCATTACTAGTTATTGTTTATGGCCATCTCATGAAAAAGTATTACTTTTGTGTATATCTATTTAGGCAGAAATCTACATTTTGCCATAATGTTCAATTACAGTATGAAAGGGAATGCAAGGCACATATACTTAAATTAGTATTTTTACACGTCCATTTAGGGTTTGTTTCCTGAGCTACAGCTTAGCAAAGTTGAGCCAAACAATGGGACAAAATGGTTCTCTGGCACACGCACTGGGACAATTACAAATGTTGAAATGCTGTAAACAACAAAATAAAAAATAATGTGACCTAGTGACTAATGGACTTTCTTTTCACTAAGGTTTATCCATATTTTTACAGAAAGTTATAAAAAATAAAATGTATCGGCAACTATCCATCAACATGGATGGGAAGACTCAGAAAAGGAGTACATGTCACAAAGGGGTAAATCAACATATCTACATACTTTCCTCCAACTTGGGATGGCCATCTCTACATCAGCCAAAACTGTGACTTCTGCTGAGTTGCTTCAGAGAGAGGATATTGTATCATAGCAGTAAAATGTGTGGGTGGAAAGACAGTGTTGAAGAGCCTTGGACTGCTGCATGGATGTACCTGACCGTAGCACTGATCAAAAGCTCCTTCAGTTTTTCAACCTTCTACAGGCAGTTTGGAGGAGAGAGAACAAAGGGATCCTGTGCTTCCTCCTGACAGGATCAACGGACCTAGAGGGCCAATCTTTCATACTTGAGACTTCAGAACTTTTTCAGTCCCACATATCTGCCTACATCTAGTCTGTATCTGTTAGACCACATCAACGTCTGGAAGTTGAGGTGAGTTAAGGTGAGATGTTTCTCTGATATTCTTCCTGCCTATCATCCACGGCAATCAATGACCAGATACAGGATGAGGGATACACACACAGTGCTGTATCAGGGGAATATAACCTTGCCTTTCCTCCTCTGACCATCGCAAAGGGTGGCCCATAAGGTCAGTGTTTTGACTGTGCACGGAAAAAGCCATGGTAGCGAGTGTAACAAAAGCTCTTTCCGAGTTGTAAAGAATAAATGAATGAAGAGCGAGGTTCCCATCAGCCTAAAATGGGTATGTGAAATGGAGAACCATGGAGTTAATGATGAAGGCAGGCTTCAAAGCGATGTTAGAATCCATTATACCCTGACTTCCTTTTCTTCAACTGTAATTTCCACTTGAACCTGTGAGGATGAAATGGGGAAAGTGAGATGAAAAAGGGATATTGACTTGACAGCACTTATATGCATTGCCTGCATTGTATAAAATATATAAAAGAGATTTGGAACCCTGTCTTATCGAAATAAGTGCAGAAAGGCTCCTTCGCTAACATGGGCATACACACATGCACTGCATCTACATAGACTTGACTACCATTTTCACTTTCACCTGTAGGATCTGTCTTTCCATTTTATAGAAGGATTTCATGTTAACGCTGTGTCCAGGCAAAGACATTACAATGCATGGTTTTAGCTTACATTAATGCAAGAGACAGTCCCGTGTGGCTCAGTTAGTAGAGCATGGTGCTTGCAATGCCAGGGTTGTGGGTTCAATTCCCATGGGAGACCAGTATGGAAGGGAAAAAATGGTGTGAAAATGTATTCAACCACTACTGTAAGTTGCTCGGGATAAGAGCGTCTGCTAAATGACGTTAATGTAAATTTCCCCAGGTTGCATAAAGTCTTAGTATTGCAGCTTCTCCTTGATTTGTTTGCATAAAATTAGTCTATCAATGACCTGTTGCCCATTCTACTGTTGTCTCCCTTTTACTTTGGGGTTATGATTAACCTTTACTGATGAACTCATTCCGATGAACTCAACTTCAACAGTTGAAATGATTCACCGTGCTCAGTGCATTGAAGAGGTACGGTTTCAAGTGAAACATTTCTTCATTTTATGTACGTCTGCCTTAAATTATGTTGATGTTTCCTGCATCATGACATGGTATTCTATATCCCTGTGGGGTCTTTCTGCATAACTAATCAAAAGCATTAGCATCTGGATGCACATTTTGGCAGCTTTGATGTAGCAGGTGTGTCATTCATTACAGCGTGGGCGGATGTTCCCACATACAAACCTAAGTATGGGGGATAGAACAAAAAACACAATAATACATTTGGTTTTCAAGGGCTTGGTTTTCACGACATAGCATAATCATAATCTATTTTATTACAACAGAGAGTTGTGTTTTGATATATAAATGAAAGAGGTGAAGTATCTTATTTTGGCTATAATTCATGTTGAAATGTCAAATAGAGTTTATCAGATTCAATTTGAGTTCTGGTTATAGGGGAAATTGTAGAAATGTTGTACAGTAGCACCTCAATTGGAGCTTGGACCAGGAACACTATATAATTTGGACACCTTTTTTACATCTGCATACACAACTGCTGCAAAAAAAGGATGGTAAACCAAAGGACATTGCATTGCTGTTGGTTTGAGGGTAAGGTCAGTCTACATCTGTGCACAACAAAATAATTAATTTCCCCTCTGTAACTGACACGAAAAAAGTCCTTGAGTGTCGACCAGAAGTGATTGTCCTCTAAACCAGAGATCATTACTGCAGAGAGGCCATTTGACTGGACCAAATATCTATGCATGCAATCATACATGGAGCATTTATTTTATAAACAATTTATGATTAAACGCTTTACGAAGAAAAACACTGTTACCTCTACATAGAATATTGTGACCGAGATTAGAGAGTAATTTTGCTCCTTGAGAATAAATGAAGGGTTTAGTCATGAAAGAACATGCAGCTCCTTTCATGCCAATACAGTATTCAAAAGCTAGAAATCACTGCTTAAACGTTACTTTTTAATGAAGCGCAAGTCAATTTTCAATAGTTAAACATGGAGAAAAAGAAAACGATGGCACAAAACAGTTCTGTCTTTTCATCCTCATTTACCTAAAAAGCAGACAATGAAAAACACTTAAATTAAGATAAGTAAGAGATGAAGGATAGTAGGGAAAAACTGGTTTATGCGGGGTGTTCTGTCCATGATGTGTTAAATGAAAAGCTGAGTGTGTTAAGCAGATCAAAACAGCTGGTGGCCTACCAGAGGGCAAGGACAAAATGCATTCTGCCAATGTGGCGTTATATTACTGCATATAAACACCCAGCCGCTGTAGCAAAGTACAAATTAGTAGTACTACTCTCACGCTTGGAGTGAGAACTTTGAGGATAAATACTGTAATGTGTGTGGAGTGAGACTGACTGTAAGTACTACTTTATACAGGTAATGTATTTTGGCTCCCTGGTATTCTAGGTCAGTTTAGGTAGAATTGCTTGACACTGCTTCTTTGGCCCCAAAGTGGCTTCATCCCTTCAAATCCTGTTCCTCATCCTTGTTGATGTGAAATGACTGGTTTGGTGACAGAAAAATGGCAAAAGATTAAGGACAAGCTAGTAAGACATAATGTAGTTAGTGACATGGTGAAGTGGTTAGGCGCTGGATATTTTGTGTACTGAGACCACAAGAGGGCACTGTGTGACTTGAATCGCTCCCTCCCACCATACTACAATCTTCACCTGGGTGATGAAGAGCAAATGGATCAGTGCATACAGGATCAGAAGGGAACCCACTTTTTCTGTTTCTGTGAATCTATCCTCTTACCTCCACACATTATTCTTCATCCTGCCTTAAATAACTGTAAATATAATAAAAGATGTATAATAATAATATAATATGCCATTTAGCAGACGCTTTTATCCAAAGCGACTTACAGTCATGCGTGCATACATTTTAGTGTATGGGTGGTCCCGGGGATCGAACCCACTACCTTGGCGTTACAAGCGCCGTGCTCTACCAGTTGAGCTACAGAGGACCAGATAGAGCGAGATAACAATCCCCACTATATGATCAACATGGTCAGATCAATGTTTGCCCAAATAACCTACAAACAGAATTGTAATTTGGAGGCACTTAAAGTGGAACTGACAGCGTTGTAACTACTTTGCAGATATGAAACAAACAGACAATCATAATATCAGTAGAACATGTCAAATTCCCAGTTTATGCTACAAAACTAACTTTATAAGAGGTTTTGAGAGTTTATATTCAACTCAACATTACATGACGTACACTAAGGCATTGTTGGCAGAATAGATGGATACAGTTCAATGCATGATTAACATAATTCACCAATATATTTCTTGGTAGTCCAAAAAAGATTGCTATCAGGTTGTAAATCACAGCTGGCCTGGTACATTGTTTGCTGCCTCCATTCGGGATGCATTGTTTCAATTTCAATATTTTGGACAAAAACTGACAAATGTAACTAAGGCTGGGAATGTCAATACAATCAAACTAGCAAGGGCAATGATCACAAGTCAGTCATAACGTGGCTAATAGGCTAGTGTATCTATTTATGTAGCAAGCTAAAAACACAGAGCCTAACGTTAGCTAGCTAGCTAGCTGCTAGGAGGATCTCATGTCATGTCACTGTGTCACAGTGGCTGAGTGACTAACTTTTTCCCCTCATATCGTTTTCTTCGGTGGCTATACACAGCTAGAGATGCAGGTGTCATTTGATTATCTAGCAAGAACTTGAACGATTGTTATCCAGTTAGCATATCTCTTGCGTTCACAAATTCACTCTGGCTATCTACTCTGATTTCAGAGCACTCTTGTCTGAGTGTGCCAGAGCACAGAATAACTAATTAATTTATGAACGCAACACCCGCTGAATATGACCGGTTTCAGTAAACGTAGGCATAAAAAATAATACAGTTGAAGTCGAAAGTTTGCATACACTTAGGTTGGAGTCATTAAAACTCGTTTTTCAACCACTCCACAAATTTCTTGTTAACAAACTATAGTTTTGGCAAGTCGGTTAGGACATCTACTTTGTGCATGACACAAGTAATTTTTCCAACAATTGTTTACAGACAGACTACTTCACTTATAATTCACTGTATCACAATTCCAGTGGGTCAGAAGTTTACATACACGAGATTGACTGTGCCTTTAAACAGCTTAGAAAATTCCAGAAAATGATGTCATGGCTTTAGAAGCTTCTGAAAGGCTAATTGACATCATTTGAGTCAATTGGAGGTGTACCTGTGGATGTATTTCAAGGCTTACCTTCAAACTCAGTGCCTCTTTGCTTGACATCATGGGAAAATCAAAAGAAATCAGCCAAGACCTCAGAAAAATAATTGTAGACCTCCACAATTCTGGTTCATCATTGGGAGCAATTTCCAAATGGTACCACGTTCATCTGTACAAACAATAGTACGCAAGTATAAACACCATGGGACCACGCAGCCATCATACCGCTCAGGAAGGAGACGTGTTCTGTCTCCTAAAGTGCAAATCAATCCCAGAACAACAGCAAAGGACCTTGTGAAGATGCTGGAGGAAACAGGTACAAAAGTATCTATATCCACTGTAAAACTAATCCTATATCGACATAACCTGAAAGGCCGCTCAGCAAGGAAGAAGACACTGCTCCAAAACCGCCATAAAAAAGCCAGACAACGGTTTGCAACTGCACATGGGGACAAAGATCGTACTTTTTGGAGAAATGTCCTCTGGTCTGATGAAACAAAAATAGAACTGTTTGGCCATAATGACCATCGTTATGTTTGGAGGAAAAAGGGGGTTGCTTGCAAGCCGAAGAACACCATCCCAACCGTGAAGCACAGGGGTGGCAGCATCATGCTGTGGGGGTGCTTTGCTGCAGGAGGGACTGGTGCACTTCACAAAATAGATGGCATCATGAGGAAGGAAAATTATGTGGATATATTGAAGCAACATCTCAAGACATCAGTCAGGAAGTTAAAGCTTGGTCGCAAATGGGTCTTCCAAATGGACAATGACCCCAAGCATATTTTCAAAGTTGTGGCAAAATGGCTTAAGGACAACAAAGTCAAGGTATTGGAGTGGCCATCACAAAACCCTGACCTCAATCCTATAGAACATTTGTGGGCAGATCTGAAAAAGCATGTGCGAGCAAGGAGGCCTACAAACCTGACTCAGTTACACCAGCTCTGTCAGGAGGAATGGGCCAAAATTCACCCAACTTATTGTGGGAAGCTTGTGGAATGCTACCCGAAACGTTTGACCCAAGTTAAACAATTTAAAGGCAATGCTACCAAATACTAATTGAGTGTATGTAAACTTCTGACCAACTGGGAATGTGATGAAAGAAATAAAAGCTGAAATAAATCATTCTCTCTACAATTATTCGGACATTTCACATTCTTAAAATAAAGTGGCGATCCTAACTGACCTAAGACAGGGCATTTTTACTAGGATTAAATGTCAGTAATTGTGAAAAACTGAGTTTAAATGTATTTGGCTATGGTGTATGTAAACTTCTGACTTCAACTGTAGTTAGTCACGAACACTCTAGATAACATGTAAACAGCCTAGCTAACCAACTCTGCTAGGGCGAGTAAAATGGTCAGAGTGAGGTGTTCCCTCATTTGACTCTGGAAGTAGCTAGCTAGAAAGCTAGCCAATTTTAGCCAGTTAGCTTGGGTGCTTGGTTGCAGGCAAGCTGCAGAAGGCCGAGTAGGCTACAATTCCCCATTGTTTATTAGTGCAATTTTGACGGCCAACTAGCTGAAACAGTTTGAGACTTGTTTACCTAATGTTCCTTCATTAGATATTAGCTCATCTTGCTCTGGCTAGCATTAGTTATTGATCTTGCTGTTGTTGATGTGCATAACTGAGGGAGAGAGAGCCTACAGTGGGGAAAAAAAGTATTTAGTCAGCCACCAATTGTGCAAGTTCTCCCACTTAAAAAGATGAGAGAGGCCTGTATCATAGGTACATGTCAACTATGACAGACAAAATGAGATTTTTTTTCTCCAGAAAATCACATTGTAGGATTTTTAATGAATTTATTTGCAAATTATGGTGGAAAATAAGTGTTTGGTCAATAACAAATGTTTCTCAATACTTTGTAATATACCCATTGTTGGCAATGACACAGGTCAAACGTTTTCTGTAAGTCTTCACAAGGTTTTCACACACTGTTGCTGGTATTTTGGCCCATTCCTCCATGCAGATCTCCTCTAGAGCAGTGATGGGGCTGTCGCTGGGCAACACGGACTTTCAACTCCCTCCAAAGATTTTCTATGGGGTTGAGATCTGGAGACTGGCTAGGCCACTCCAGGACCTTGAAATGCTTCTTACGAAGCCACTCCTTCGTTGCCCGGGCGGTGTGTTTGGGATCATTGTCATGCTGAAAGACCCAGCCACGTTTCATCTTCAATGCCCTTGCTGATGGAAGGAGGTTTTCACTCAAAATCTCACGATACATGGCCCCATTCATTCTTTCCTTTACACGGATCAGTCGTCCTGGTCCCTTTGCAGAAAAACAGCCCCAAAGCATGATGTTTCCACCCCCATGCTTCACAGTAGGTATAATGTTCTTTGGATGCAACTCAGCATTCTTTGTCCTCCAAACACGACAAGTTGTTTTTACCAAAATGTTATATTTTGGTTTCATCTGACCATATGACATTCTCCCAATCCTCTTCTGGATCATCCAAATGCACTCTAGCAAACTTCAGACGGGCCTGGACATGTACTGGCTTAACCAGGGGGACACGTCTGGCACTGCAGGATTTGAGTCCCTGGCGGCGTAGTGTGTTACTGATGGTAGGCTTTGTTACTTTGGTCCCAGCTCTCTGCAGGTCATTCACTAGGTCCCCCCGTGTGGTTCTGGGATTTTTGCTCACCGTTCTTGTGATCATTTTGACCCCACAGGGTGAGATCTTGCGTGGAGCCCCAGATCGAGGGAGATTATCAGTGGTCTTGTATGTCTTCCATTTCCTAATAATTGCTCCCACAGTTGATTTCTTCAAACCAAGCTGCTTACCTATTGCAGATTCAGTCTTCCCAGCCTGGTGCAGGTCTACACTTTTGTTTCTGGTGTCCTTTGACATCTCTTTGGTCTTGGCCAAATTGGAGTTTGGAGTGTGGCTGTTTGAGGTTGTGGACAGGTGTCTTTTATACTGATAACAAGTTCAAAATGGTGCCATTAATACAGGTAACGAGTGGAGGACAGAGGAGCCTCTTAAAGAAGAAGTTACAGGTCTGTGAGAGCCAGAAAACCTTGTGAAGACTTACAGAAAAGGTTTGACCTGTGTCATTGCCAACAAAGGGTATATAACAAAGTATTGAGAAACTTTTGTTATTGACCAAATACTTATTTTCCACCATAATTTGCAAATAAATTCATTAAAATCCTACAATGTGATTTTCTGGATTTTTTTCCCTTAATTTGTCTGTCATAGTTGACGTGTACCTATGATGAAAATTACAGGCCTCTCTCATCTTTTTAAGTGGGAGAACTTGCACAATTGGTGGCTGACTAAATATTTTTTTTCCCCACTGTACCTTCCTACCTTTTCATGGTTTTTATTTTATTTTTTATTTTATTTATTTATTTAACCTTTATTTAACCAGGTAAGCCAGTTGAGAACAAGTTCTCATTTACAACTGCGACCTGGCCAAGATAAAGCAAAGCAGTGCGATAAAAACAACAACACAGAGTTACATAAAATATATATACAGTGTGTGCGAATGTAATAAGTTATCGAGGTAAGGCAATAAATAAATAGACCATAGTGCAAAAATAGTTACAATTTCGTAATTAACACTGGAATGATAGATGTGCAAAAGATTATGTGCAAATAGAGATACTGGGGTGCAAATTAGCAAAATAAATAACAATATGGGGATGAGGTAGTTGGGTGGGCTAATTTCAGAATGGCTGTGTACAGGTGCAGTGATCGGTAAGCTGCTCTGACAACTGATGCTTAAAGTTAGTGAGGGAGATAAGAGTCTCCAGCTTCAGAGATTTTTGCAGTTCGTTCCAGTCATTGGCAGCAGAGAACTGGAAGGAATGGCGGCCAAAGGAGGTGTTGGCTTTGAAGATGACCAGTGAGATATACCTGCTGGAGCGCAGACTACGGGTGGGTGTTGGTATGGTGACCAGTGAGCTAAGATAAGACGGGGATTTGCCTAGCAGTGATTTATAGATGACCTGGAGCCAGTGGGTTTGGCGACGAATATGTAGTGAGGGCCAGCCAACAAGAGCGTACAGGTCACAATGGTGGGTAGTATATGGGGCTTTGGTGACAAAACGGATGGCACTGTGATAGACTACATCCAATTTGCTGAGTAGAGTGTTGGAGGCTATTTTGTAAATGACATCGCCGAAGTAAAGGATCGGTAGGATAGTCAGTTTTACGAGGGCATGTTTGGCAGCATGAGTGAAGGAGGCTTTGTTGCGAAATAGGAAGCTGATTCTAGATCTAACTTTTGATTGGAGATGCTTAATGTGAGTCTGGAAGGAGAGTTTACAGTCTAACCAGACACCTAGATATGTGTTGTTGTCCACATACTCTAGGTCAGACCCGCCGAGAGTAGTGATTCTAGTCGGGTGGGCGGGTGCAAGCAGCGTTCGGTTGAAGAGCATGCATTTAGTTTTACTAGTGTTTAAGAGCAGTTGGAGGCTACGGAAGGAGTGTTGTATGGCGTTGAAGCTCGTTTGGAGGTTTGTTAACACAGTGTCCAATGAAGGGCCAGATGTATACAAAATGGTGTCGTCCGCATAGAGGTGGATCCGAGCGTCACCAGCAGCAAGAGCGACATCATTGATATACACAGAGAATAGAGTCGGCCCGAGAATTGAACCCTGTGGCACCCCCATAGAGACGGCCAGAGGTCCAGACAACAGGCCCTCCGATTTGACACATTGAACTTGACATATTTGCAGAAATCCATTCAGGTGTATTTTGTGGCTTTTGGCGAATGCGTTCTAATGATTTAAAGTCACGCTGTTGCAACTGCCTGTAAACACACAGCAGTTCAAAGTAAATGATGGCAGGCCAGTGTGGCAAATGGCTTGTTTGCATAAAGGCCGACTGTAGCTATGATTGGCTATGGTGCACTGGTCTGCGTAGAATCTGGTCCTGGATGAGACAGATGTTTTTATTAGGTTTTATTTACTCCAGTGTCTATTAACTGTCCAAACGCACGGCCTCTTTCCCACTCTGTATTGCTATAGATATTTCCCAAACATTCTAAGAATTTATGAAAACCTGAAAATGACCATGTCTAAGTGCTCTCTTGTCATAAAATGTTTTTAAAAGTGTAATATTCTTCCTGGGGGTGTATATGAACAGATTTTAATACGATTTCATATTGCTAAAATGCTGTCAGTTCCACTTTAACTCTTTGTATAAATCATATTCTTATTATTCCAGAGCCCTGTCCTCTGATTGTGTCTTAGTTCATGCTCTACTTCCATGTCCCGCACTTTCACCTTGCCTTGTACTATAACTTCTGATGCATGTGGGAAGATTACAGAGTGCTTTTCCACCTACTGTATGGATAACGGATAATCCACACACACAAGTGCGTTCCTCGCTACTTTAATACCCTTGTTCTGTCTCTCTCTCTGTTACAGCTTTACTTTAATCCTCCAACAGTACTTTTATTTTGTTTGTGTATTTCTTTTAATTATTATTTTCTATGTGGTTTTCATGCAGCTGAGCTATCCGCCAGGACTCACACCTTTATTTTCTCACTGTCTTACTCTGCCTGCCCAGAGGCATACTGTACATTATGCAAGTACTTCAATGGGTTTCTGGGGACTGGGTGGAGGTTGTTCAAAAACGAATGCTTTGGCCCACAGCACCAATTGTGCATTATTCACCACACAGAGATATACCTAATAAGATAATGTGCCAGGTTCATTACTATTTTATAATTTTATCATCAAAAGTTAGCCCCTTTGTAAACGCTACAATACAGACACTAGAGCAGATAAAAAAAGAAGAAAGGTGTTTGTGTGTGTACATATGTTTATGTTTTTATATCACTGATAAGACTGATGCTCTGCTCTAGTGACGGTCTTTGAATTCTAAAGCTGCTTACATTAATTAGAATGCTTTCCATCTTCATAATTATCCTGCTCTTGCTAAACAAGCAGCTGAAAGGAATAGCAGTTGCTCAGGATAGTGGATCATTGAAAGAAAATCATAAATTGATCACAATTTCTGATCCTGTTTTTCTGCATCCGTTCCATCTATATGACCTTTGCTAGAGAGCCAAGGACAAGGTTACTCAGAGATACAGAGATGGTCTCAGAGGAAATGATAGGAGTCTTTAAAGGGCACAGAGATTCACCCCTATAGTACAGCAGTTGAACATTCATGTTTTCCACAAAGGTCAGGAAATCCCCAGCCTTTAGAGATTGAGTCATAACCCACTGGGCACAAACTGGTTGGATCAACGTTGTTTCAATGTAATTTGTCAATATATTGTGACATTGAATATATGTTTGAAACACATTTGTATTTGAAAAAATAAATCAACCAGTACTGTTTTCATATCATTTCAACCAACGTTGCAAACATTAAAATTAGCGTAAAACTTCAGTTTAAATAAAATGACTTAACCTGACTAACAGGTTAACATCAATCTAATTTCAACATAATCATCAACACTATGTATACGTTGACATTTATTTGAAAATTCCATGTAGAATGGTTAAAAATCTCACATAGAATCTACGTGGAAATTGCAACACAATTCATGTCGTGTTGTAAATATGTTGAACATGCAACATCAGATCCACGTCACCTTTTCAGCATATTTTAGATGTTGACATTTTTACATATTCTCACTGTTTAATCAATGTCTGTTTTTCATCCTATATTCAATATATATATTGGGTGGTTGAAATTATGTTGAATTTCATATTTGTTTAGACATATTTTATTTGACCTTGTTTCAATGTTGATAGTAAAATGGTATGTTTGAATCAACGTCATTGTTTCAACGTCATACCATCAACCTTAAAAAATAGATACCTGTCTGAACAGTACCCCTTATATACCAGTAGGAGTCAATGTACTTCAGTGAGAACTAGCCTATCATCCAGATACGTTCCTCTATGTACCCTGCTTAACTTCGGAAACAAACAGTGTTAATGTCTGCTGAGCTATCACGTCAACACATATAGCTACTGATCAGCTTCCATTCTCATTTGCGTAGCTATGAGCTACCTTAACATTGAATAGTTGAACGTAATTCCTCTAACTTGTTTTACACAACCTATGTGAAAGTACATTTGGAGTGAGGTTGACTTTATGTAGGCTACGTTCAGTGTAGTCTGATTTTCCCAAAGGACACCATAATTTCAGCATGTAGCTAGGTATACTATCGTTCATTCATTATTGATCTTCAGAAGTTTAGAAGTAGTTACCATTAGTCCTATAAATAAACATTTACCTTTGGATATTGTCTTTTATGAATATGTTATTTATAATATATATGGATTAAACAATATCCAAATGTAAATATTATGTTTTGTGATTTAGATTGCATGAAGCGTTGCCACTAGTGAAAAAGGTGTCTTGTCAAAATGTTCACGACGTCGTCTGACAGCTGCACCCGATTGACCTGATTGCCTTATTAGTATGGGTAGCCTACAATAATTAACACAGAACACAACCAATTTCAAGCTAATCAAACCGTGTGGAGAAGACTAGGTATAAATGTCACCTATAAATGCAAATGGAACTTAGTTTGGTTGTTTGGATTACTGCAAGTTAGCTATGGCTTCTCATAAACAGTGGTGAAAATTCCATGCAGATGTTTTAGCTCCGGCAGAGTCTAGAAATAATGGAACATCTGATATTTCTACTGAAACTAGTGTAGATAGTAATCTGAGTGACACCTTCTCTAGTGTTACAAGTGATTGTACTGAAAGGTTGTTTGATAGTGATGAGATTGAGAGGTCGTCTGATAGTGTAGTGTGTGAAGCAGGATCTTCTCAAACTGCAAGAAAGGGTGCTATATGTGTGAAGCTGGCATCTTGGGCTAATGAAAACAACCTCACCAAGGGTGCAGTAAGTAGTTTATTGGTAATTCTCAGAGAAGAGGGGCTTAATGTTCCAAAAGATGCACGCATACTTATGCATACACCCAGAGAGTACAACACTATTGAGAAATGTGAGGGTAATTATACATATTTTGGTGTTGAGCAGGGTATAGTGAATGAAGACTCTGGTTGAGCATCCAGATTTCATCGAGGATTCAATAGATTTGAAAATCAACGTTGGTGTTCCTCTCTTCAAATCATCCATCTGCCAACTTTGGCCTATTTTATGCAGTTTTAATGAGTTCCATCCATTTGTTATTGCCTTATTCTGTGGAGAGGCTATGCCAGTACCTGTGGATGATTACCTGAGTGATGTCCTGAGTTGAAGGTGCTCCTGGTGCTCTCCCTCAACGTGATCAAGACAAAGGACATGATCGTGAACTACAGGAAAAGGAGGGCAGAGCACACCCCCATTCTCATCGATGGGGCTGTAGTGGAGCAGGTTGAGAGCTTCAAGTTCCTTGGTGTCCAAATCACCAACAAACTATCATGGTCCAAACACACCAAGACAGTCGTGAAGAGGGCATGACAATGCCTATTCCCCCTCAGGAGACTGAAAAGATTTGGCATGGGTCCTCAGATCCTCCAAAACAAATGATTGTCCCACTAAACCCAAACCAGATGGGATGGCGTAAGCTCGCAGAATGCTGTGGTAGCCATGCTGTTTAAGTGTGCCTTGAATTCTAAATAAATCACAGATAGTGTCACCAGCAAAGCACCCCCACACCATAACACCTCCTCCATGCTTTACGGTAGGAAATACACATGTGGAGATCATCCGTTCACCCACACTGCGTCTCACAAAGACACAGCGGTTGGAACCAGAAATCTCAAATTTGGACTCCAGACCAAAGGACACATTTCCACCAGTCTAATGTCCATTGCTCGTGTTTCTTGGCCTTGCTTGTGTTTCATGTCTCTTCTTCTTATTGGTGTCCTTTTAGTAGTGGTTTCTTTGCAGCAATTCGACCATGAAGGCCTGATTCACACAGTCTCCTCTGAACAATTGATGTTGAGATGTGTCTGTTACTTGAACTCTGTGAAGCATTTATTTGGGCTGCAATTTCTGAGGCTGGTAACTCTAATGAACTTATCCTCCTGCAGCAGAGGTAACGCTGGGTCTTCCATTCCTGTGGCGGTCCTCATGAGAGCCAGTTTCATCATAGCGCTTATGGTTTTTGAGACTGCACTTGAAGAAACTTTCAAAGTTCTTGAAATGTTCCGTATTGGCTGACATTCATGTCTTAAACTAATGATAGACTGTCGTTTCAATTTGCTTATTTGAGCTGTTCTTGCCATAATATGGACTTGGTATTTTACCAAATAGGGCTATCTTCTGTATACCAGCCCTACCTTGTCACAACACAACTGATTGGCTCAAACACATTAAGAAGGAAATAAATTCCACAAATTAACTTTTAAGAAGACACACCTGTTAATTGAAATGCATTCCAGGTGACTCTCTCATGAAGCTGATTGAGAGAATGCCAAGAGTGTGCGAAGCTGTCATCAAGGCAAAGGGTGGCTATTTGATGAATCTCAAATATAAAATATATTTTGAATTGTTTAACACTTTTTTTGGTTAGTACATGATTCCATATGTGTTATTTCATAGTTTTGATGTCTTCACTATTATTCTACAATGTAAAATTAAAGAAACCCTTGAATGTGTAGGTTTGTACAAACTTTTGACTGGTAGTGTACATGTACATTTACGTCATTTAGCAGAAGCTCTTATCCAGAGCGACTTACAGTTAGTGAGTGCATACATTTTCATACTGGCCCCCCCCCGTGGGAAACGAACCCACCACCCTGGCGTTGCAAGCGCCATGCGCTACCAACTGAGCTACAGGGGACTTCAATTACCTCGACTAACCTGTACCCCTGCACATTTACTCAGTACAGGTACCCCCTGTATATAGCCTCGTTATTGTTGCTCTTTTATTTTTTTACTTTAGTTTATTTTTCTTAACTACATTGTTGGTTGAGGGCTTGTAAGTAAGCATTTCACGGTACGGTCTACACCTCTTGCATTCGGCGCATGTGACAAATAAAAATTGATTTGGTTTCAGGTATCAATCTGAGAAATAGTCATTACCATTTCACAATCAAAGCTTTTCTTTGTGATGCACCAGTGCGAGCCATGCTAAAATGCATCAAATCCTATACAGTACTTTATATTTTGCATTCGCAATGTCAGATTAAAGAAATGCACATCCATTGACTCTCACAAAAACATTTGCATACATTTTTACTTGGACAAACGTTTACACAATGCTGTTCAAAGATACTGCTATTTGTTACACAGAATGACAATAGCCAACAGTAGTAGAGACCCTAAGTCTGGAAGATACAATTCTACTCTTGGTGCAAAATGTATTCTACATATCAAGGTGCTTTTCAAGTGTGCAACATCAAAGGTCCTGGTTGATAGTTCGTTTTCCTATTCTTAGCTCAGGCTCTTATCCTTATTTAATGTAAAGAAGCCTACATCACAAAATGGCAACTACTTGTAAACATCTAATCAACACACTTCATGGATTGGTGATAATCACTGTTGAATTCATGGTGTGTTTGTCAAATCAGATCACGTGTTCAAACTCAGTCAAATATTTATATGTAGTTGAATTATGGCGCTTGCAACGCCAGGGTTGTGGGTTTGTTTCCCACGGGGGGCCAGTATGAAAATGTATGCACTCACTAACTGTAAGTCGCTCTGGATAAGAGCGTCTGCTAAATGACTAAAATGTAAAATGTAAATTATTAGTAGAGTATAGTTTTAAAAAACTGTTGGCTCTCTTTTTGAGTGGGTAACTAATGGTTGAAAACTCATTGATCAATGTCTCAACCAAATATTACTGAATTTTCACGCTAAATTACATGGTGTGCCCAGTGGGAAGGTGCTTACTGTTGATCGGGGATGAATGGCTGAATGCTTGGATAATGGTTGTGTGCTGATAGACATGTTGAACCTGTCATAATACAGGCTTAGAAGGCATACAAATGCTACAATGAATATCCAAAATAACTTGTCAATATCATCTATATAAAGACATACAGAAATAGTTAGTTAGACATACTGAACAAAAATATAAATGCAAAATGTAAAGTGTTGGCCCCATGTTTCATGAGCTGAAATGAAAGATCCCAGATATTTTCCATACGCACAAAAAGCTTATTTCTCTCAAATTGTGTGCACAAATTTGTTTACATCCCTGTTGGTGAGCATTTCTCCTTTGCCAAGACAATCCATCCACCTGACAGATGTGGCATATCAAGAAGCTGATTAAACAGCATGATCATTACACAGGTGCACCTTGTGCTGGGGACAATAAAAGGCCACTCTAACATGTGCAATTTTGTCACACAACACAATGCCACAGATGTCTCAAGTTTTGAGGGAGTGTGCAATTGGCATGCTGACTGCAGGAATGTCCACCAAAGCTGTTGCCAGAGAATTGCCGGATCGTCTGAGACCAGCCACCTGGACAGCTGATGAAACTGAGGAGTATTTATATCTGTAATAAAGCCCTTTGTGGGGAAAAACTCATTCTGATTGGCTGGGCCTGGCTCCCAAATGGGTAAGCCTATGCCCACCCATGGCTGCACCCCTGCCCAGTCATCTGAAATCCATAGATTAGGGCCTAATACATTTATTTCAATTGACTGATTTCCTTATATGAACTGTAACTCAGTAAAATCATTGAAATTGTTGCATGTTGTGTTTATATTTTTGTTCAGTATATATTTAATTGTATCATTACTATGTCCCTTCAGAATAATTGGGTGGAACAACCAACAGGTCAGACAAGAATTACACTGGTTGATACATATGAAGCAAAATTCCAGGACTACACCATACAGACAGAATAAATCTACATCTAGGGCTAAAAATGGCTATAATCTAATTAGGCATTAAGCAGTGTAATGCTGAAGAGGAGTTCAGGGTGATTTGCTGTGTGGGGGGTAATGAAGAAAAAATAAGGCTTTGACGTTAATGCTTTTTTATGGCCGTCAGGGGAGCCAGCCGCGGATCTGAGAGCCAGTTGTGTTAAGCCGCTACAGATGGTGACTCACCAAAATAACCCCTTTACAGTAGAAATAAGTAACATTTCTGTAGAGAGGAAGAAACTTCTGTTTCCTCAAGTTGCTTTTCTGCTATTTACTTACTTGATGGTGGCCCTTGGTGGTGATTTACGCATTTATGACTGAGAATTAGGCAGGGAATAAAAGACTAGAGGAAATTAAATGAGGGTATTGTGCTCAATGGTTGCACACTCTGGGCATGGTTGGAATATATATTTTTTTAGTTAGCCCAATGAAATTACAAATATTATAACCTTAAAGTCTACAGTTCACCACTACATACAGTACCTGCTTATATTGAAATTAGCACTAGTCTTAAATGTTTGCAAACACTTTTATTAGCAGAATCAATCAGAGACCGATTGGGAAATATTAAGGAGTCCATAGGAGATAAGGATGTGATTATGTACTAATCATGTGTTGGTATTTGGTATTATAGTGTTTTTAATAGGAGGCCTCTTAATTGTCCATTAATTAAACCATAAATCACTAGAACACTTTGCTGCTTCCATCTCAGTCGTCATGCATGGGTTGGCCTCTGTCACTACCATCTCTTAAGACTAGCATTCCCTGCGAGCCTGCGCAGAGGCACTCATATGTTTTTGGGTTTAAGGTATTGTTACGTTCCCAAAAGACAAACTGAAAATGTTGTCACTCACAGAAAAAGGGAACTAACAAATGAGTCACTGACAACCGAAACGAAACAGGTGGGGTTTTAGAATGGGTTCTGAAAGGCATCCATGGGGGTGCCTACTGGGTACTGGCCAAGCAACTTGAGTAGGGTCTTAAAAAACACCCACATGGATGCCCACTGGATTTGTCTGAGAAGAGACAAAAATAAAAACCCACACCAATTTAGGATAGGGTGTGCCAAAAGATATGAAGAAAAACTGCACAGGGGGAAACTACTGAAGAGTATTAGGGCCAAAGGCAGAGAAAACAGTGACGGGTGGTGGTACTGGGATTATAATTTTTTCATTATATTACAAAAAGTGGCAATATTTTGAGAATAAACCGGCAATATTTCGAGAATAAAGTCTAAATAACATTTTGTGAATAAAGTGCCAATATTTAGAGAATAAAATGGCAATATTTTGAGAATAAACTCAAAAATACATTTTGAGAATATAGTAAATTTTGAGAATAAAGTCGCAGGTATATTTCAAGATTAACGTGGTCCTCTGTAGCTCAATTGGTAGAGCATGGCGCTTGTAACGCCAGCGTAGTGGGTTCGATCCCCGGGACCACCCATACGTTAAAATGTATGCGCACATGACTGTAAGTCGCTTTGGATAAAAGCGTCTGCTAAATGGCATATTATTATTATTAACTTATGGGATTTGGTTAAGTGCATGTCTCCCTGGCTCACTGTTGCTGGAGGGGGGTTAGGGTTAAGTGAAGGGATAGCTAAAAGGGTTAAGGTTAGGGGAAGGGTTAGCTAAGTAGTTTAAAAGTTGCTAATTAGCTAAAATACTAAAGTTGTCGTGATGAGATTCGGACTCGCAACCTTTGGGTTGCTAAAAGTTCGCGTTATACGCCCACCCATCCACCCTGACCAACCACCCTCCTTTCGTTTTTGCCTTAAGTAAACATCTGTCTTATGTAACCATACCAAACATATCATACTAAATGGAGTGTCTTGGATTTATGTACAGAATAATACGAAATGCTTTGAGACCAGGTTGTACAATGACAAGATAATAAGCATAGGCCTACGAGGCTACTTCATTGGAAGTGTAGCCTACAAAAAACACAATGCCATTACACAGACATTTGTAAATTAACCTTTCGTTTCGACATATAGGCTGCTGGCCTAGCTGTTACTGTCTAAAATATATTATGCAAGGTGTCGGCATACGCAGGGGATTGAGGATAACATTGTAGCGAATTTGAAAGAGCACCATGACAGGGACTGATGTACGCAACTCCATGTCTCTTCGCAGTCTGACAACGCACCATGGCCATTAGAATGGTATTGCTTTGGGGATACCATGTTTGTGACACCTGTTTGAACGAGTGTATTAGACCCCCGACCCTCTTCCCCTAACACACACCTGCATACACATACAACCTACCTGTCCGTGTGGTTCCTCCTTCTGAAAATTATCTTTGGCACAATCTCTTCCAGGTCCTAATAGGCCTACTTATAATAATATGGTTATTATGTGCTAAAATATAAATTATTTCCTTGTTACTAAAGCCTATTCTAAAGTATACAGTGGGGAAAAAATGTATTTAGTCAGCCACCAATTGTGCAAGTTCTCCCACTTAAAAAGATGAGAGAGGCCTGTAATTTTCATCATAGGTACACGTCAACTATGACAGACAAAATGAGAAAAAAATTCCAGAAAATCACATTGTAGGATTTTTAATGAATTTATTTGCAAATTATGGTGGAAAATAAGTATTTGGTCAATAACAAAAGTTTCTCAATACTTTGTTATATACCCTTTGTTGGCAATGACACAGGTCAAACGTTTTCTGTAAGTCTTCACAAGGTTTTCACACACTGTTGCTGGTATTTTGGCCCATTCCTCCATGCAGATCTCCTCTAGAGCAGTGATGTTTTGGGGCTGTCGCTGGACAACACAGACTTTCAACTCCCTCCAAAGATTTTCTATGGGGTTGAGATCTGGAGACTGGCTAGGCTTCTCCAGGACCTTGAAATGCTTCTTACGAAGCCACTCCTTCGTTGCCCGGGCGGAGTGTTTGGGATCATTGTCATGCTGAAAGACCTAGCCAAGTTTCATCTTCAATGCCCTTGCTGATGGAAGGAGGTTTTCACTCAAAATCTCACGATACATGGCCCCATTCATTCTTTCCTTTACACGGATCAGTCGTCCTGGTCCCTTTGCAGAAAAACAGCCCCAAAGCATGATGTTTCCACCCCCATGCTTCACAGTAGGTATGGTGTTCTTTGGATGCAACTCAGCATTCTTTGTCCTCCAAACACGACGAGTTGAGTTTTTACCAAAAAGTTATATTTTGATTTCATCTGACCATATGACATTCTCCCAATCCTCTTCTGGATCATCCAAATGCACTCTAGCAAACTTCAGACGGGCCTGGACATGTACTGGCTTAAGCAGGGGGACACGTCTGGCACTGCAGAATTTGAGTCCCTGGCGGCGTAGTGTGTTACTGATGGTAGGCTTTGTTACTTTGGTCCCAGCTCTCTGCAGGTCATTCACTAGGTCCCCCCGTGTGGTTCTGGGATTTTTGCTCACCGTTCTTGTGATCATTTTGACCCCACGGGGTGAGATCATGCGTGGAGCCCCAGATCGAGGGAGATTATCAGTGGTCTTGTATGTCTTCCATTTCCTAATAATTGCTCCCACAGTTGATTTCTTCAAACCAAGCTGCTTACCTATTGCAGATTCACTCACCACCTTCCGGAGACATTTGAAACCCCACCTCTTTAAGGAATACCTGGGATAGGATAAAGTAATCCTTCTACCCCCCCCCCCCCCCCTTACCCCAACCACCCCCCCCCCCCCCAAAAAAAAAAAAAAAAAAAAAAAAAACATTGTAAATTGGTTATCCCACTGGCTATAAGGTGAATGCACCTATTTGTAAGTCGCTCTGGATAAGAGCGTCTGCTAAATGACGTAAATGTAAATGTAAATGTATATTATCTTCAATATATCGTCCATGTAGAAAACCTGTCTGATCAGGATGAACAATATCTGGTAAAACCTTTTTTATTCTATGTGCTATGCATTTCGCCAGGATTTTCGCATCACAACATTGAAGTGTAAGAGGCCTCCATTTTTTTTAAATGGACTGGATCTTTATACTTACCACATTTTACATTTACATTTTAGTCATTTAGCAGACGCTCTTATCCAGAGAGACTTACAGTTAGTGAGTGCATACATTTTCATACTGGCCCCCCGTGGGACACAAACCCACAACCCTGGCGTTGCAAGCGCCATGCTCTACCAACTGAGCTACAGGGGAATGGGCCTGGGTCTTGTTTCAGTAGTAATGAAATCAGACCTTCTTGTTGAGTATCTGAAAATCTACCATTTTTATAAGAGTAATTAAAACATGCTAATAATGGATATTTGAGTACATCAAAAAAGGTGTGTGATTGGTTGGTAGATTAAACCAATTAAGCCAGTGCCTATACGCTGGGAGTTTCTCCCGGTCTGTCTGTATTGGCTAATACAGACAGTAATGCTAGATTGGGGTGCAATGACCAGTGGTGGTGAGTATAACCAGAGATACTGGAATATAATGACCTCTCTGGTATAATTTAGCTAACGACGTTAGATAACATTATTGCTGGTTATGTAGCTAGGTGGTAGCTATCTTTTGATAAAATGATGCAGGCTAGCTAACGTTAGCTAGCGAGGCAGGCTAATACATATTAGCTGCCTACAAGTCGGATTTGCAAGTTAGTTCGTAGCTCATACAAGTGTATTCTGTATTGTCTAGGGCAAAACTAAATAATGGATGCAGTTATGGTGGTAGCTAACTCTTCTTCTTCTTCTTCTTTGGAGTTTAATGGCGGTTGGCATCCAATATGTTGCATTACTGCCCCCAACTGGACTATAATATAAATCCATTATGCTTTGTGATACAAAATGGGAAAAGGGATATTTTACATTTATTATTAAAGTAATAATAATGCAAACATAAAACATAAAAACACCCCTTCCAACTAACCCTACACTCATTAAAAACCCACTACCCCATTCCACTACTTTGACAAAATCTGCTCCTGCACCATGCCAATGGCCTGGGAGGACGGGACATCAACACTCAACACACCCTGTAACGTATTCCCAAATACTTCTCTGCAGCTGCCACCACAACATCTATTTTCTGTGATTTACGTTCCATTTCTGTGGTACAGTTGATAGCCATTGCTATGAACGCTAAGAAGCCAACCTTACTGAAGCATATATCACTCGTTGGCCTATCCCTCTGTGCTGGCACAGATCTACTACACACAGGTATCCTCTAAGGATCCCTCACCCTTGACCCATCCACCTCTACCTTCTTCACTGCCTCAGCATACAACACCTTCTGCACTACTCTGACTCTAGCCACCTCAACCTGCCTCTCTCGCACTGGACACTTCCGATCCCCAGCCACATGGGCACCCCTACAGTTGACACACAAAAGTATCCACCGAAACTACACAATCCTCTATCCTATGCCCTCCTGCACACTTCCCACATCTTGGAATCTCCCTCCTACAAACTCCTGTGACATGACCAGCACAGTGAAACATCGCAGTGGATTTGGCACAAATGCTCTAACAGGATAACTGATATCCTAAAGACTCAAAAGGACTGACAGTGACTCCTCTGTTTCACCACACTCACCACCGGATCTGAGTCGCACCAAACAGCATGCATTACAAACACCAATAATCTTCAACTTCAATTGCTCCACTTCCACACTTAACGCTACCACAGAAATCACTCCATTCAATGGTGCCCTGTTCCTAAAAGCAAAGCAAGTAACAAATCTTGACCCAAGTTGCGTGACACAGGGAACCCCCTCCCTCTGGTCAGAAGAAACAAACACATATCACAAGTCCACTACAGGTTACATTCACTGATTCAACTGCACCCAACTCCTTTCCCACCCACCCTGAAACCACAAATGGATCTGCCAAAAGGCAAGGATCCACTTTCTCCAACAATGTCACTCTTATTGGACCAGATTCTTCTTTGTCATGTCCATTGATGCCAGGCTCGGGTTCCGAGCTCTTCACCACACCTTCCATCTCACTTAACTCGCCCTCATTCACTTCCGTTTCACCTCCAGAACTCGGTCTGGCTCACTCTGTTTGCACTTGAAACCAATATTTTTCGACTACCATCTCCATATCTATCGCCATCTTCCTCAAATTCAAATCCAACCTCTGCTTTCCTCCTAACCTCTGCTTTTCCTCCTCTTCGACCTCTTCTTCCTCTTTTTCCCCCTCTATTCCTAGTCAGAAATCCACCTTTCTGTGTCCCTGTCCCAATACTTCTCTTCTCCCGACTTCGCTTGCAGCCCGATGGCATCCCGATGTAACGCCATCTCATAATCTTCAAGCTCACGTCGGAAATGTGTCTTCTCCGGGCGCCAACATTTTGAGAGCATGAGCAGTGGCCACACACAGAAAAAAGACCCCCAAACTCAACTCTGTTCTACTCCCATCGCGGCGAGGTGCCATGTAGCTAATTAATGTCTGAGTCTGACTAATACAGTGAACTAGGAGCACCAAACCGTAATGGCGTCACCGGCCTGAATCTAATCCAATCTGGAGATACACTACCGGTCAAAAGTTTTAGAACACCTACTCTATCAAGTTTCAGGAGAAGACCCAGATGAAGACAGTGTCGAAGTAACAAACGTTTATTACAAAAACAGGGGGCAGGTAAACGACTGGTCAAGGGCAGGCAGAGGGCAGTAATCCAGATCAGAGTCCAAAAGGTAGAACGTCAGGCAGTCTCAGGGTCAGGGCAGGCTGAGGTCAATAATCCAGGGTGGTGTGACAAGGTACAGAACGGCAGGCAGGCTCAGGGTCAGGGCAGGCAGAATGGTCAAAACTGGGAAAACTAGAAACCAGGAACTTGAAAAAGACATGAGCAAGGGGGAAAATGAACTGGCAACAGACAAACAGAGAACACAGGTATAAATACACTGGGCATAATGGGGAAGATGGGCGACACCTGGAGGGGGGTGGAGACAATCACAAAGACAGGTGAAACAGATCAGGGTGTGACATACACATTCAAGGGTTTTTCTTTATTTTTACTATTTTCTACATAATAGTGAAGACATCAAAACTATGAAATAACACATATGGAATCATTTGTTTTTCAACAGGACAATGACCGGTCAAAAGTTTTGGATAATGACCCAACACACCTCCATGCCGTGTAAGGGCTATTGTACCAAGAAGGAGAGTGATGGAGTGCTGCATCAGGCCTCCACAATTCCCAGACCTCAACCAAATTGAGTCAGACCGCAGAGTGAAGGAAAAGTAGCCAACAAGTGCTCAGCATATGTGGGAACTCCTTCAAGACTGTTAGAGAAGCATTCCAGGTGAAGCTGGTTGAGAGAATACGAAGAGCGTGCAAAGCTGCCATCAAGGCAAAGGGTGGCTATTTGAAGAATCTCAAATACTCAATATATTGTGATTTGTTTAACACCTTTTGATTACTACATGATTCCATATGTGTTATTTCATAGTTTGGATGTCTTCACTATTATTCTACACTGTAGAAAGTAGTCAAAATAAAGAAAAAGCCTTGAATGAATAGGTGTTCTAAAACTTTTGACCGATAGTGTACATCTGTGAAGCATACAATTAGGATTTGCTAGTTACCATACCATGTTTTTGGTCTTAATTTAAGGTTAGGGTTAGGCATAAGGTTAGCAGTGTGGTTACGATTAATGTTAAGGCTAGGTTTAAAATCTAATTTTAAGAAGATAAATTGTAAAAATAGGCAGGCTTTGTGACTTTGTGTTTGTGGTATCTAGTGACGACCTAGAATTAGCTTGACATGAGTTACTGCCCTGATGACATTGACCGCTTCATCAACAACGGTAATGTGTGTTATGTGAAATTTTTTATAAAAAATACCCGGTTTGATAAACTAGTAGGTTAATTACCCTGCCAAGAAAATACAAGTAGTAGAGTCATTTTGGTTGTGAAGGGCATTATCAAAAAGCTTTGTCCTTTCTTTATAACAAAATGGTAATTCACCACTTGGCTGTCTATTGTATCACCCTGTCACATGCCCTCCCAGTCAACACTACCTCATAAGATGAGGAAGTACATTGTTTAAAAGAGATGTCCAGTTTGCAGCCGAACTTGCAAAATAGAGAAGACCGGCAAGAGAACCCTCAGCATCACACAGACATGCCCTCGATGTAAGTATTCTTATAAATAGAACAGGGAGGAGGACACTTGAATCAGGTTGGTGACATTTGACCTGGTCAAAGGTCAAAACAGTTTCGTGTTTTGTCCCAACTCACCTTCACAGCCTGATAGCTGCGCTTACCATTCTATTTCACTTCACATACTGTTTCATGATATCTGAAGTGAAATAGAAAGGTGAATGCAGCAATCAGGTGGGTTCCACCATGCTAATCATATCCACCATTGATAATGTATGCAGGAGGTGTGTTTGCTGTGATTGAGTGGGGGCAAAAAGCTGCGGGCAAGGTTCTGACAGATGGGTGTGTCTTGGTGAGGCAAGGACAAACCCAAGAAACACTCACATCAAACCACACCCAATAGCCAACTCACGTTTGGCGTCTGTAATGGCCGGCAGCATTTCTTGAGGAGCAAGCCAAAAATAAAGCCAAATCAGCGGGTGCAGTTCCCCTTTAAACTCTGTCCCTTGCTAATATCACTGTCCCGTCATCCACTGGTGACACTGGTCCCCAGTAATTGTCCCCCTCCACTCTACCAGCCAGCTTCCTGGCTATATTTAGATCTCCTTCTCAGATGATGTGATGAAGATATAATATCGCATCTAGCTATCATACACATTAATTATTTATGTCTCCTTGAAATAACAGGTTATTGGTGAACAATAATGATTTCCCTGCTGCTGCAGTTTAGCTATCCATTTCTATTTGAAACCTCTGACACTCTACAAACATCGCACATCCTCCTTTGACCTATATCTTGTCCTAAGGAGATTATTCTACTGTGTTGATCAAGTCAATATATAAGATATTACGTATTTGAACCGAGAAATCATTGGATGAAAACTCCATTCATAGTTCCTATGGATGTATTGGAAGCTTAATTGGAAACCTGTTCTCAGGCAGGTTGAGTTTTGTTATCTCACGCTGCACGCTAAAGTTTTGTCAGTTGTGCCACATTCACAACATTTGTCTAATTACCTGCCCATGCTGGATGGAGTAATCAGCTCGGACGCACACTTCTGTTGGGACTCATGATGGACTTCCTAATGAAGATACAAGTACCTGTAGAAGCCAGTCGCCAATTCCTCTTCTCTCTACGCTCTTCCTCCCCATGTGTGTCCTTCCAAGTCAGTGGGGGTCATTCCAAATGCTAACATCACCCCTCTTCCTTTGTCCATCTCCTCCCATGTGTATGATACTTGCTGATGAAGGACTTCAGATGACAGCAGGTTGTCATGTGAGTGAGGAGAGAAGAGATATTTACCAGAAATGAGTTGATGAATGCATGCATGCACCACTGGTATTCAAATTACTGCCTGCCTGAGTAAACACCATTTGTATTCCACACATCTCTCAGCAAAACCCAACACCCATCTTCTCCTGTCTCCTTGTCAGAGGAAGGCCCTAAAAATTGTCAAAGACTCCAGCCACCCTAGTCATAGACTGTTCTCTCTGCTACCACACGGCAAGCGGTACCGGAGCGCCAAGTCTAGGTCCAAAAGGCTACTTAACAGCTTGCACCCCCAAGCCATAAGACTCCTGAACAGCTAATCATGGCTACCCGGACTAAGACCCCCCCCCCCCCCTCTTTTACACTGCTGCTACTCTGTTTATTATCTATACATAGTCACTTTAACTCTACCCATATGTACATATTACCTCAATTACCTCACTAACCGGTGCCCCTGCACATTGACTCTGTACCGGTACCCCCTGTATATAGCCTCCCTACTATTATTTTATTGCTACTCTTTAATTATTTATTTTTTATTATCTATTTTTTATTTAACACTTTTTTTATTTTCTTAAAACTGCATTGTTGGTTAAGGGCTTGTACGTAAGCAGTTCACTGTAAGGTCTACACCTGTTGTATTCGGCCCATGTGGCAAATAAAAATTGATTTGATTATTTATTTCGATCTTATTTTACATTCACTCTTCAAAGAGTTGAAACTCAGTTCTGACACAAACGGGTTGTAGAATGTAACTATACCTTTTTATTTAAGCGGAATGCCTTGTGGATAACGTCAACCAATTTTCTCATTACAAAGTTGACATTTAAGTCCAATTTCATCTGCAGCTTCTAAAGCCTTCTATGTACTTTGTCTCATTAAACTATGCTAATGGCTTATAGGAGTCAGTAGCAAATATACAGTACAGTGCCTTGCAAAAGTATTCATCCCCCTTGGCGCTTTTCCTATTTTGTTGCATTACAACCTGTAATTAAATTTATTTTTATTTGGATTTCATGTAATGGACATACACAAAATAGTCCAAATTGGTGAAGTGAAATGAACAAAATAACTTGTTTCAAAAAATTCAAAAAAATAAATAACGGAAAAGTGTTGCGTACATATGTATTCAAACCCTTTTCTATGAAGCCCCTAAATAAGATCTGGTGCAACCAATTACCTTCAGAAGTCACATAATTAGTTAAATAAAGTCCACCTGTGTGCAGATCAAAGTGTCACATGATTTGTCTCAGTATATATACACCTGTTCTGAAAGGCCCCAGAGTCTGCAACACCACTAAGCAAGGGGCACCACCAAGCAAGCGGCACCACAAAGCAAGTGGCACCATGAAGACCAAGGAGCTCTCCAAACAGGTCAGGGACAAAGTTGTGGAGAAGTACAGATCAGGGTTGGGTTATAAAAAAATATGTGAAACTTTGAACATCCCACGGAGCACCATTAAATCCATTATTAAAAAATTGAAGAATATGGCACCACAACAAACCTGCCAAGAGAGGTCCGCCCACCAAAACTCACGGACCAGGCAAGGAGGGCATTAATCAGAGAGGCAACAAAGAGACCAAAGATAACCCTGAAGGAGCTGCAAAGCTCCAGAGCGGAGATTGGAGTATCTGTCCATAGGACCACTTTAAGACGTACACTCCACATAGCTGGGCTTTACGGAAGAGTGGCCAGAAAAAAAGCCATTGCTTAAAGAAAAAAATAAGCAAACATGTTTGGTGTTCATCAGAAGGCATGTGGGAGACTCTCCAAACATATGGAAGAAGGTACTCTGGTCAGATGAGACTAAAATTGAGCTTTTTGGCCATCAAGGAAATTGTCTGGCACAAACCCAACACGTCTCATCACCCCGAGAAAACCATCCCCACGGTGAAGCATGGTGGTGGCAGCGTCATGCTCTGGGGATGTTTTTCCATCGGCAGGGTCTGGGAAACTGGTCAGAATTGAAGGAATGATGAATCCTGTTTCAGTCTTCCATAGATTTGAGACTGGGATGGAGGTTCACCTTCCAGCAGGACAATGAACCTAAGCATACTGCTAAAGCAACACTCGAGTGGTTTAAGGGGAAACATTTTAATGTCTTGGAATGGCCTAGTCAAAGCCCAGACCTCAATCCAATTGAGAATCTGTGGTATGACTTAAAGATTGCTGTACACCAGCGGAACCCATCCAACTTGAAGGAGCTGGAGCAATTTTGCCTTGAAGAATGGGCAAAAATCCCAGTGGCTAGATGTGCCAAGCTTATAGAGACATACCCCAAGAGACTTGCAGCTCTAATTGCTGCAAAAGGTGGCTCTACAAAGTATTGACTTTGGGGGGTGAATAGTTATGCATGCTCAAGTTCTTTCTTGTTTGTGTGATCAGTGTGATGGAAAGGAGTCAGGCGCAGGAGGGTAATCACCGAATACAGAGTTTATTCCTTCGTAGAAACACAAATGCGCTCAAATAGCGATCAGGCACAGGGGAAGCTATCATCCCTGGCAAATACCCTGTAACGGATATCCAATAATACATAGGCACAGGGGAAAATCTACCCTGGCAACACAATGTTACGAGTAGCTCCACCGAGCTCCACTACTCTCACAAATAACAATCCCCACAAGGACAAGGGGGCAGAGGGAACACTTATACACAGACTAATGAGGGGATTAGGACCAGGTGTGTGTGATTGACAAGACAAGACAAATGTGATGATGATTGGGGTGGCAGTGGTTAGTAAGCCGGTGGCGATGAACGCCGAAGCCTGCCCGAACAAGGAGGGGAGGCAGCCTCGGCCGAAGTCGTGACAGTTTGTTTCACAATAAAAAATATTTTGCATCTTCAAAGTGGTAGGCATGTTGTATAAATCAAATGATACAAACCCCCAAAATTTCATTTTAATTCCAGAATGTAAGGCAACAAAATAGGAAAAATGCCAAGGTTTGGGTCGCAGTTGTACGTTTTTTGTTAAAAACAAATAGGCTATGTCTGGCATTTAAATGTCTTGGAATGGCCTAGTCAAAGCCCAGACCTCAATCCAATTGAGAATCTGTGGTATGACTTAAAGATTGCTGTACACCAGCGGAACCCATCCAACTTGAAGGAGCTGGAGCAGTTTTGCCTTGAAGAATGGGCAAAAATCCCAGTGACTATATGTGCCAAGCTTATAGAGACATACCCCAAGAGACTTGCAGCTGTAATTGCTGCAAAAGGGGGCTCTACTAAGTATTGACTTTGGGAGGGTGAATAGTTATTTCTTGTTTGTTTCACAATAAAAAAGATTTTGCATCTTCAAAGTGGTAGGCATGTTGTGTAAATCAAATGATACAAAATCCACTTTAATTCCAGGTTGTGAGGCAACAAAATAGGAAAAATGCCAAGGGGGGTGAATACTTTCGCAAACCACTGTACCTCAGAGAGAGAGAGAGAGAGAGAGAGAGAGAGAGAGAGAGAGAGAGAGAGAGAGAGAGATGCATTATTCTCTTGAATACATTGCACAACTTTTCTAGCAAATGGGCATGAATATGCCATTTACAAAATGTTATGATAGGCTCAAGCCTCAAATAGAATCCATTAGTGAGTAATAAGAATAAAAGAAACAATTTTTAAAATGTATTTCATTCTTGATCTTCTACTACATGAGAAAAATAAACTGATTAGCTGCTGACCTAGTACAGAGAGGGATGTAGAGTGGGAGAGGAAGGCTCTTCCTGGGCAGTAAGAGAGCACATTCACAGTCAGTCTAATGGGAAACAGCATGTGGGCCTGAATAGTCTGTAGCCACAGGTCCACTCAAATCACATTTAGCTAAATCAGGGAGCACTGATTGTTGTTTCTCACCCTGACAGACAAACAAGGCTGCCAGGGGCCCCAGTTAACACAAGGTCACACATGATGCCGCTGGAGACAGGCTAAGAACACTCCACTGGTAATTACTCATCTACATACCACATTAACATTATACTGAAAGCTGTATCATAATTGTTTGTACTCTGATTTGATATGAATTTAAATGTTTTGCAATGTCAGAAAGAGCCCTCCCATTTTTTTTTGGAATACTTTCTGTTCTGTACAATATAGCCTCCTTTATTTTTATATTTGACAATTCATTGCACATTCAGTATTTAACACAGCAGACACTGGTTGAATTGACAATGCTGTTCAGTTGTTTTCTGAAAATGCTCTTTGTACCCTGCTCAATTGTCCTTCCTCTATGCCCTTGTATTGTCCATGTTTCGCATTTGTTCAGAGTTTTTGTGATTGTTATATTGCGTCACTCTGTCAGTGTGTAGTCTATCCCTGTCTCCCCCCTTGTCGGCTGGCAGCCACGTCTGGCACAGGAGACTTGCTGCGGCAGGTGCTGATTATTCGCCAGCGCATTAGCGCTAGAGCAGTTCAATTAGTGAGCCACTCTCCTCATTTCAATTAGCACTCAGGTGTGTAGCACACAGTCATGGCTGAGACGTACTCAAACCATGTGGAAAATGCAGAACTCAGAGGGCCTCAGCGGAGACAGAGACAGCCTGCATCAGTGCACAAAACAACACAAACAACCAAAACAACGCTAAGCATTCCAACACATAATGTGTAAGGGAATCTTTTTTGATAGATTGGTCATGAGCAGAATGTAAATTAGAGAGCAGCATTCCTTGATTAAATTGAGAAGTGAAGCAAGAGTGTCATGAATGGGAGTAAATAAAACAGGGCTCTGTTTTGTTCAGTGCCAAATATCTTTAGAGAGAGATAATAACCCTTACCTACTGACAGATATGAATAAAACATGAGCTGATTCGGACTGGGAGATTGACAAAAATAGTGCTGGAACAATAACTAACAGGTTGAAGACACTTTTATGAATTAATCGAAGATAATGATGACTGTGAGGATGATTATCATGATGCAGATGATGGTGATGACCATAAAGATGACAATAACAATACCTATGACAATAATGATGTCCTTTATTACCTTAGCTAACCTCTTCAATTCATATTCATCACACACCATCATCATTATTAGGAATCTCATCATCCATACTACTGACATAATATCCGTCAGATGTTCAACTTTGGGAAAGAGAGGAAACTTTCCGAGCAGAAGTTCTGCTGCAAAATAGAGGAAGGATGTAGGCTGCTGAAAGCAGGCAGCTGTCAGTGGTCACCCTGGGGACTTCCAGCTCCAGCCTGAATATCTCAGCAGCGAGACAGGCAGTGTGCTGCGGAGGCCTCACCCAGAGCAGAGCGCAGGGTAAACTGGCAGAGGGAGAGGTGCCTGGCAATAATAACATCTATGCCAATTAAGAGGAAAGGGAGTAAGCCATGCTTGAAATTCACAACACGTCTCCCACAACACTGTATTTTCTGAGGGCTCTGTTTACCTTAAAAACATTTGTTACCCACAAACCCCAAGGTATGCAAAATTATGCTGAGTTTAGCTCATCTGATCTGTTTTAATTTGGGAATGGAGGCATATTTAGCTGACATCCCAATTAGCGTGTGAACATGTGGCTAAATTAAGGGCTCAATTCAATCCGAAGCGATGAAGAGCTGCGCTACAATGCAATAGAAATGTAAAGGCAATGTTCCCGCGGTGGCGGAGATTGTATTCACAGTAAACGCTGGTTCAAATGTTGGTTCAATTGGAAATGACCTTTACATTTCAATCACGCTATAATGCTTAACTTCAGCAATACAGATTGAATCAAGCCCTGAATACCATTGAACAATGCGCGTGTGGAGGTAATAAGTCAATGTCTTCCTCAGAATGCATTTAATGAGATGATTTTCATTTAGGGTAATCCATCTTGAATTAAAATGTTTTGCTTGTCTTGTCTTCTCCTTCTAGTCTACTGTTACACTCTGTCTCTGTGTTCTCACCCAAATATTTTTGTATATCTCCCTCTGTTCTTAATGATGTTGCTGAGTGACCCATATCATACTGTACTAAATGCCATCAGTTCCAATCTGTAGGTACAGTGCCTTCGGAAAGTATTCAGACCCTTTGACTTTTTACACATTTTGTTACGTTACAGCCTTATTCTAAAATGGATTAAATTAATTGTTTTCCTCATCAATCTACACACAATACCCCATAATGACAAAGCGAAAACAGGTTTTTTGAAATGTTAGCATATTTATTAAAAATAAGGAACAGAAATACCTTATTTAAATAAGTATCCAGGCCCTTTGATATGAGACTGAAAATTGAGCTCAGGTGCCTCCTGTTTCCATTGATCATCCTTGAGATGTTTCTACAACTTGATTGGAGTCCACCTGTGGTAAATTCAATTGATTGGACATGATTTGGAAAGGCACACACCTGTCTATATAAGGTCCCACAGTTGACAGTGCATGTCAGAGCAAAAACCTAGCCATGAGATCGAAGGAATTGTCCGTAGAGCTCCGAGACAGGATTGTGTTGAGGCACAGATCTGAGGAAGGGTACCAAAAAATGTCTGCAGCATTGAAGGTCCCGAAGAACACAGTGGCCTCCATCATTCTTAAATGGAAGAAGTTTGGAACCACCAAGACTTCCTAGAGCTGGCCGCCCAGCCAAACTGAGCAATCGGGGGAGAAGGGCCTTGGTCAGGGATGTGAACAAGAACCTCATGGTCACTCTGATAGAGCTCCAGACTTCCTCTGTGGAGATGGGAGAACCTTCCAGAAGGACAACCATCTGTGCAGCACTCCACTAATCAGGCCTTTATTGTAGAGCGGCCAGACGGAAGCCACTCCTCAGTAAAAGGTACATGACAAATCTTTAAAGAATAGGACTCAGACCATGAGAAAAAATATTATCTGGTCTGATGAAACCAAGATTCAACTCTTTGGCCTGAATGCCAAGCGTCACGTCTGGAAGAAATCTGGCACCATCCCGACGGTGAAGCATGGTGGTGGCAGCATCATGCTGTGAAGATGTTTTTCAGCGACAGGGACTGGGAGACTAATCAGGATTGAGGGAAAGATGAACGGAGCAAAGTACAGAGAGATCCTTGATGAAAACCTGCTCCAGAGCTTCAGGACCTCAGACTGGGGCGAAGGTTCACTTTCCAACAGGACAACAACTTTAATCACACAGCCAAGACAACGCAGGAGTGGCTTCGGGACAAGTCTCTGAATGTCCTTGAGTGGCCCAGCCAGAGCCCGGACTTGAACCCGATCGAACATCTCTGGAGAGACCTGAAAATAGCTGTGCAGCGACGCTCCCCATCCAACCTGACAGAGCTAGAGAGGATCTGCAGAGAAAAATGGGAGAAACTCCCCAAATACAGGTGTGCCAAGCTTGTAGCCCAAGAAGACTCAAGGCTGTAATCGCTGCCAAAGGTGCTTCAACAAAGTACTGCGTAAAGGGTCTGAATACTTATGTAAGTGTTTCAGTTACATTTGCAAATAACTCTAAAAACCTGTTTTTGCTTTGTCATTATGGGATATTGTGTGTAGATTTATGAAGAAAAAAATACAATTTAATCAATTTTAGAATAAGGCTATAACGTGACAAAATGTGGAAGAAGTCAAGGGGACTGAATACTTTGCGAATGCACTGTATGTAATCAGGTGAGAAATGCGCTTGTCTGTGCCACTCGTGGCCCTGTGAATTGTAAAGCATACTGTTTCTGTATCTATTGATTCATGGAGCCTTAAACAGTGAGATTGGTAACAACTTAACACACTGACATCAACAATATGAATCTGATAAGAAAACGAGACTGACACTTCATCTGAAGTATATATACTCATTACACGTATCACAATCCCTGGCTGCAAATTTCATTAATGGAAGGAAAATTGAGGCACGATGTGAAATAAGCTTTCGAAAGCCATGGAGGAACTGTAGCGGGCTCCTGAAGTTATTTGTTTAGTCAGATTGATATTTCATCAAACAAAGAAAAACAAAATTTTCATGTGCCAGAGGATCAATTTGAAGATTGGCAAAGGACAAATTAAAGCATAATTTGATTAAACATCTATTAGTGTATTGGACACAGTCTCAGTTTAATACCACAGTGACAGGAGACATAATGTAAGCATCCAATATATTTCATAATCCATTACTGGGCTGTGACAATAAGTTCGCCTATTTTTACAAAGTGATTTTAAGACAAGCAATACATTTCCATACCTTATATTTGACATTGAGATCAGAAAAGGAAAAATACTCGTATTATTGTATGTCACGTACGTTTAAGGACGGGTCAGACCAAGGCGCAGCGTGAAATAAAGTACATGTTTATAAACTGATAAACACACGACAAAACAATAAACATACGAAACGTGAAGTCCTAAGGTTGAACACACAACAAACCTATACACGGAACAAGATCCCACAACTAGACAGTGCCAATAGGCTGCCTAAGTATGATCCCCAATCAGAGACAACGAGCGACAGCTGTCTCTGATTGGGAATAATAATATAATATAATAATATGCCATTTAGCAGACGCTTTTATCCAAAGCGACTTACAGTCATGCATGCATTCATTTTTTTTTTGTGTATGGGTGGTCCCGGGGATCGAACCCACTACCTTGGCGTTACAAGCGCCGTGCTCTACCAGCTGAGCTACAGAGGACCAGAGCTAGAGAGGATCTGGGAATCACACCCGGCCAAACATAGATATACAACACCTAGACTGAAACATAGAAAACACAACATAGAATATTCACACCCTGACTCAACATACCAGAGTCCCATAAGCCAGGGCGTGACAGTACCCCCCCCCCTAGGAACACGCACCACTGGCTTGGTGCGAGGAGCAGGAACGGGCCGGGCTGGACTGGCGACACGCACCACTGGCTTGGTGCGAGGAGCAGAAATGGGCCGGGCCGGACTGGGAACACGCACCACTGGCTTGGTGCGAGGAGCAGAAACGGGCCGGGCCGGACTGGGAACACGCACCACTGGCTTGGTGCGAGGAGCAGAAACGGGCCGGGCCGGACTGGGAACACGCACCACTGGCTTGGTGCGAGGAACAGGAACGGGCCGGGCCGGACTGGGAACACGCACCACTGGTCTGGTGCGAGGAGCAGGAACGGGCCGGGCCGGACTGGGAACACGCACCACAGGTCTGGTGCGAGGAGCAGGAACGGGCCGGGCTGGACTGGGAACACGCACCACTGGCTTGGTGCGAGGAGCAGGAACGGCCAGGCCGGACTGGGAACACGCACCACTGGCTTGTTGCGAGGAGCAGGAACGGGCCGGACCGGACTGGGAAGGTGCACTGGTGACACAGTGCGTATCTCCGCATTCCTGGGTTCCTTTATTAACCCCCGCTCCTTATGCTGCCTAACCAGCTCCTCTCTCCGTGCCTCTACTTCCTCCTTTTCCCTACGAGCCTCCTGCAGTATAATACTGTTCCCACTCTTCTTCCCATGGTCGTAGGGACTCAATCTGGAAATCCACCGGGTGCAGTGGTCGGGGCTCTTCTCTCTCGCTCCCCGACCACCCCTTTAGCCACCCCAAAATGTTTTCTTGGGGCTGCTTCTAGGGCTTCCTCCTCGGCCGGCTTCTGTGTTGCCGTTGCTCCTCTCCTGCCTGGGCTTCCTTCTTCGCCCAGGGTCCTCTTCCCGCAAATATCTCCTCCCACGACCACATCTTCCCCACCTGTGTCCAGGGTGTTTGGTCCTCCTGGGCACGCTGCTTGATCCGTGTTTGGTGGGATCTTCTGTCACGTACGTTTAAGGATGGGTCAGACCAAGGCGCAGCGTGAAATGCGCACATGTTTATTAAACTGATAAACACACGACAAAACAATAAACAAACGAAACGTGAAGTCCTAAGGTTGAACACACAACAAACCTATACATGGAACAAGATCCCACAACTAATGCATGCCAACAGGCTGACTAAGTATGATCCCCAATCAGAGACAACGAGCGACAGCTGTCTCTGATTGGGAATCACACCCGGCCAAACATAGATATACAACACCTAGACTGAAACATAGAAAACACAACATAGAATATTCACACCCTGACTCAACATACCAGAGTCCCATAAGTCAGGGCGTGACACTGTATGTAATGGGAATGTTTGAATACAGACTTATTTTCAATTCAGTTTTGCTTTCGAATTTGCCTCTCAAAAGCATGTTGAGCTACTATGAAATAATTAATTAGTGAACTGCTATGATAAATGATTAGATTTATGGAGAGCAATTAGATCAACTGTATTGTAGCCTACAAAAACTATCAATCAGAGTCCGTTTTTATTCCCATTTCCCTATTCAGTCTAAATGGGTTAAATGAAAAGGGGTGACTTACAATAGACACAAAGAGGGTTGATACATCTGCCAGATTAATGGTGGGTTCTGAGACTACTACTTTCAAACAATCTAGTTCATAAACAAAAGGCTTTGTGATACAAGTGCTGTTTATTCATGATGTTTGATGATTCACCTGCTGAGATTCTCACAGATGCTGAAAAGCCCTTAAAACAAATCCTGAGAAGTATCTGATTACATATTTTTACGTATGTTTTTGTTTGTGCGAATTTTGGGGATTTTACAGGGCTCCCACTGGGCACAAACTGGTTGAATCAATGTTGTTTCAACATAATTTGTCAAGATATTGTGACATGGAATCTACGTGGAAAATACACAGGATTTGAAAAAAGTCATCAACTTTTGTTTTGAGAGTGAAATTTCAACCACAGGATTACATCATCATGGTAACTACTTGGATAGTTCCATCTGTGCCACCTTGTATAAAATGTGTTGAATTTGTACCTTAAAACAACATCAGATCTTCAACATTATATCCACTATCAGGAAAAAAAAACAATAGGCTTGGCAGAACCTCCTACTGGAAAATGGATCTGTCTACAAGCCCAGCCCTACTTACCATCAGAATGTTTGTTGAGAGATCTCCACTTAAAAAATAAAAAGATCAACAACTATTGTTTAAATTAAAACCAGGATGAAACTAAAACAAACAATACATACAGTATAGGCCTAGGGTTTCAAGATGGTTGATTTCAAATGTAATATTGAATTGTGTTTGGTTGTCAACACAACCAAATATCAACATTTGAAGGAGATGTGTCTTCTACTTGGACAGTTCCATCTGTGCCATTGACTTAGTCCTGCTTTAATTCCAGTTTTTATTACAAATGAATAAGTGATATGTTAGATTCATGTCGCCATCTCAACCAAAAATCTAATTTAAAGAATAGGACTAAATCAAATCAAACGTTATTTAAAGTGAATTTAAAGTGTCCTATGTGTTAAGATTTTGGGTTGTGATGGAGAGGTGAATCCAACCAGCCTGGTCTCATAGACTAGACGTAACTTAGTAAAAGTAAATCTGGGACATTTTAATTAGAATGATATGTTACTTTTGGTATGGTTGCATAAGACAAAAGGTTACTTAAGGCAAAAACGAAAGGAGGGGGATTGGTCAGGGTTGATGGGTGGGCGTATAACGCAAACGTCTAGCATGCGTGTTCGAATCTCATCACAGACAACTTAGCTAATTAGCAACTTTTCAACTATTTACTATTTTTTTGTTACTTTGCAACTACTTAGCATGTTAGCTAATCCTTCCCTAACCCTACACCTAGCCCTTTTAGCTAACCCTAACCCTAACCTTAACACTTTAGCCTGACTCCTAACATGAACCCTAACCCCTAGCCTAGCTAATGTTATCCAGCTAGCTAACGTTATTGTTAGCCACCTAGCTAACGTTAGCCACAACAAATTGGAATTCATAACATACGTTTTGCAAATTAAGACAATATTGTACGTTTTTTAAAATGTGTAACATATTGTACGAATTGCAATTCGTAACATATTAAACTAATTGCATTTCGTAACATATCATACAAATTGTAATTTGTAACATATCATACTAAATTGATGATGGCAAATTAATACATTCCATACGAAACGTAGCATATCATACTAAATGGTTGTGTCTCAGATTTACGTACAGAATAAAATGAAATGCTTTGAGACCAGGTTAATCCAACATCAGTTATTAATTTGTGGACAAACTGAAATTACAGTGGGGAAAAAAGTATTTAGTCAGCCACCAATTGTGCAAGTTCTCCCACTTAAAAACATGAGAGAGGCCTGTAATTTTCATCATAGGTACACGTCAACTAAGACAGACAAAATGAGATTTTTTTTTCCTGAAAATCACATTGTAGGATTTCTAATGAATTTATTTGCAAATTATGGTGGAAATAAGTATTTGGTCAATAACAAAAGTTTCTCAATACTTTGTTATATACCCTTTGTTGGCAATGACACAGGTCAAACGTTTTCTGTAAGTCTTCACAAGGTTTTCACACACTATTGCTGGTATTTTGGCCCATTCCTCCATGCAGATCTCCTCTAGAGCAGTGATGTTTTGGGGCTGTCGCTGGGCAACATGGACTTTCAACTCCCTCCAAAGATTTTCTATGGGGTTGAGATCTGGAGACTGGCTAGGCCACTCCAGGACCTTGAGATGCTTCTTACGAAGCCACTCCTTCGTTGCCCGGGCGGTTTGTTTGGGATCATTGTCATGCTGAAAGACCCAGCCACGTTTCATCTTCAATGCCCTTGCTGATGGAAGGAGGTTTTCACTCAAAATCTCACGATACATGGCCCCATTCATTCTTTCCTTTACACGGATCAGTCGTCCTGGTCCCTTTTCAGAAAAACAGCCCCAAAGCATGATGTTTCCACCCCCATGCTTCACAGTAGGTATGGTGTTCTTTGGATGCAACTCAGCATTCTTTGTCCTCCAAACAGTTGAGTTTTTACCAAAAAGTTCTATTTTGGTTTCATCTGACCATATGACATTCTCCCAATCCTCTTCTGGATCATCCAAATGCACTCTAGCAAACTTCAGACGGGCCTGGACAAATACTGGCTTAAGCAGGGGGACACGTCTGGCACTGCAGGATTTGAGTCCCTGGCGGCGTAGTGTGTTACTGATGGTAGGCTTTGTTACTTTGGTCCCAGCTCTCTGCAGGTCATTCACTAGGTCCCCCCGTGTGGTTCTGGGATTTTTGCTCACCGTTCTTGTGATCATTTTGACCCCATGGGGTGAGATCTTGCGTGGAGCCCCAGATCGAGGGAGATTATCAGTGGTCTTGTATGTCTTCCATTTCCTAATAATTGCTCCCACAGTTGATTTCTTCAAATCAAGCTGCTTACCTATTGCAGATTCAGTCTTCCCAGCCTGGTGCAGGTCTACAATTTTGTTTCTGGTGTCCTTTGACAGCTCTTTGGTCTTGGCCATAGTGGAGTTTGGAGTGTGACTGTTTGAGGTTGTGGACAGGTGTCTTTCTTTGTAACAAGTTCAAACAGGTGCCATTAATACAGGTAACGAGTAGAGGACAGAGGAGCCTCTTAAAGAAGAAGTTACAGGTCTGTGAGAGCCAGAAATCTTGCTTGTTTGTAGGTGACCAAATACTTATTTTCCACCATAATTTGCAAATAAATTCATTAAAAATCCTACAATGTGATTTTCTGGAAAAAAAAATCTCAATTTGTCAGTCATAGTTGACGTGTACCTATGATGAAAATTACAGGCCTCTCTCATCTTTTTAAGTGGGAGAACTTGCAAAATTGGTGGCTGACTAAATACTTGTTTTCCCCACTGTAAGGCCAGGCAGCAAACTCTAACAGGGATTTTTTTTTTTTTTTTATCATATCACAATCAACTTTTACCAGTTGAATGTAGACACAAATAAAATAGTTTTTGTATATATTTTTTCTGAAATATGTTATCAAAATATGCAAATGAGGCGATATCTCATTAAATATGCACATATTTGCATATCACGAAAATTCATTTTTCTGGACACTGGATGAAGTCAGCTTAAATATTTGTGTTTCATTTTGTTAATACACTCCAGGACCGGACTTCTCCAGAGCAGATTGTGGATAAATATTTTTTTCATCTTTCTATCTGTGAGAAAAAAAGAAGAAAAAAGAAGAAAAAGAAGAAACCAGCAAGCTGCTCATGCTGATATCACTGCTCTTGCTAGTATCTTTCTATTAGTAAAATACTAAAAAGACATGTAAGTAAAATGCATTTTTTGAGCAAGAAATTGACAGCATATCAACAATTCTCTCTGGGCATGTCTGGAGAATATATCTAAGTATAACCACACAAAATGTGTTGAATGCAGATGCTTCTGCAGCTGAGAAAAAATTGTTGGCGTGTGGGAAGAGTCTGACTTTCGGGAAATGGCAGTTAAAGACAAGTACACTGAATTAAGACTACCAAACGCCAAAAGCCTATTTAGACCCAATCATCATCTCTTCAAAGTAAGTTATATGTAGTCCAGTTTGTAACATTCTCTATGAAATGGGCTTTGAAATTATGTGTAATTAAATGTAGTGAGTTTTGAAATGATTGATGTATGTCCATTTTAAAATGGTTAACATTCATAAAAATGTTCATGACAGTAGTATGATAAACTAAAAATATACAGTACCAGTGAAAAGTTTGGACACACATACTCATTCCAGTGTTTTTCTTTAGTTTTACTATTTTCTACATTGTAGAATAATAGTGAAGACATCAAAACTATGAAAAAACACATATTAAACAAAAACTTGTTAAACAAATCAAAATATATTTTATATTTGAGATTCTTCAAAGTAGCCACCTTTTGCTTTGATGACAGCTTTGCACACTCTTGGCATTCTCTCAACCAGCTTCACCTGGAATGCTTTTCCAACAGTCTTGAAGGAGTTCCCACATATGCTGAGCACTTGTTGGCTGCTTTTCCTTCACTCTGCGGTCCAACTCATCCCAAACCATCTCAATTGGGTTGAGGTCGGGGGATTGTGGAGGCCAGGTAATCTGATGCAGCACACCATCACTCTCCTTCTTGGTCAAATAGCCCTTACACAGCCTGGAGGTGTGTTAAAAATAAAGAAAACCAGGGAATGAGTAGGTGTGTCCAAACTTTTGACTGGTACTGTACATTTTCATGATTTTTTAAACATTTTTATGTTTACTTTTTGAAAATACTAATATTAATATTAATGGACCAAGATACCAACAAATCTCCAAATGTATAGGTAGATGCAAAAATGTCATTTCAGCCTGTGGTGCCTGGCCTTCAAGCCAGACTAAGTCAACGGCACAGATGGTATTATCCAAGCAGAAGATAAATCTTAACAGCCAAACACAATTCAATATCACTTCTGAAATACAATAACTAGCCTATTAACTTGTCAATAACAAATGATATGTTGGATTCACGTCTCCAACACTAGCAGTTAGAGTGGGATTAAGCCTGATCGTCAGATGGAAATATCCAAGCAGTAAATACAGATCCTTTAAATGTTGATATTTGGTTGAGTTGTCAACCAAACATAATTCATTTAATATAAACTATTTTACAAACTAATGTCAAATTCAACCTCAAAATTAGTAACACATCCATAGCCACATTTTGAGGTTACTGTGACTATACATTTATTCTTATGTAATCATATAAGAAGTGCATGTTCGAAGAAAAAAATAATCAAAGGTCTGTGGAGATCTTCACAATTGCTGTAATAATATGTGCAGAATCTCGAAAGGCATCACCTGCACCATGTACTTTTAATGTAATCTCAACTGCAATCCAGGTCATTTGGTTTTGCTATTAGATGAAGCACAGTGATAACACATTAATCTGTTGTATAAATAAACAATATCTGGCATTATATTCCCATTTGAACTTGGCTGTGCTTTTAAATGGTTGACAGTGCATTGATAGACATTTGGGTGAAAACTAAAGCAAAAATCAGACATTGTTTTTCCATTGGAATTTGGTTGTGCTTTTAGATGGTTGAAAGCATAATGATAACACATTGGAAATTCAACTAACTTTTGTCTGTCTTATTGAGTGGAGGTTGCGATCTCATTGATAAAGGTCTCAACCAAATATGACCCAATTATCCACGTTGAAATGATGTGGTGTGTCCAGTGGGCTTCCTCTAAGGGATTTAGACAAGCAAGCGGAACTCAAACTGATAAGCCCTGAAACTTTCTTAAGAGGAGACACTCCCAAGGATCTCATTAGAATAAATCAATTTTACTTCCTTGCCTCTCTGGAGACAATTAGCCAGCCCCCCAAAGCCCTGTCTGTCTGCAAGTCAACCAGCGGCCAACCCCACAAGGTGTTTTAATTATCTCCTCTCACTGCTCTCTTTACCAACTCCTCCTCCATCTCTCCATCTCTCCATCTCTCTCTCGCTCTCTCTCTCTCTCTCTCTCTCTCTCTCTCTCTCTCTCTCTCTCTCTCTCTCTCTCTCTCTCTCTCTCTCTCTCTCTCTCTCTCTCTCTCTCTCTCTCTCTCTCTCCTTAAAATAACACTCATTCATCTTCCTCACTCTCTTTAACTGGCGTATTACTGACAAGGAGCTCAGGGGGACTCACTCTCAGACATTCAGATAGGAGGAGAGGAAGACAGAGAAAGGGGTAGGGACAATACGTGATTTTGCCTACATGAATTGCAGCCTGCGTGATATTGGTTGAATTTAGTGATTAAATGGCAAGACATACTAGATATCATGCTTACAAATATCTCTCTGAATATAATCCTCAATAAATTATTGTGTGTTGAGATCACAGTTTCTCCTTTAATTAATAACAGGTGTACAATACACTGCCATGCATATCATCATAAATAATGTTGGAGATGTGTGACCAATAGATAGACATTTATATTAAATGAAACAGTGGCTACACAGGGTGATTATTATGTCATTAATCATACAGTGGTGCAACATGGAATTAGGTGTGAGATTTAGTATTATGGGATCATTATAATATATGTTATATTATCTTTATATTATAAAGATAGCATGTATCATATCTGAGGATTAGCTACAGTTTTATTCAGGTGTATCAGATTTTTATTTTACCATAAAAAGTCTCATTGAAAATAAAATAGTTTTGAAAGAAAAATAATCATAATGGAATACAGCAATAGCATTAGTCTATGATGTTGCTCCAAATACTTTATGTTGAGGATAATGTGAAACCATGCTTTTTGATGTTACCATTCTGCGACATTAGTTCTGCAAGATTTTTAAATATTGTAATGTTCAAACTAGGACTACTGTATGACATGTATTGCAGGTGGCTTTCTTTGAATTTAGCAGACTATAGCGATATTCAAATGCTTTGAGGGAGGACAATACATTATTCATGATAGCAACAAATAGACACTGTAACCATAGTCACACAGGAAAAGCTGCCTCTACCCCAAGAGTGAACCTCTACACGAACAGGAATAATATTCACATAAAATAAACTTCTTCTGGGAGACGTGGCAGTAAAGGTGTATAATGAGACATTCAGTTCACTGAAAGAACACCCTATCCATGCTTTATTCTTATGTAGATACAGGGAGGTGGTGTCAGAGCTCAGAAAAAAACATTATCTGAGCTGTACCGCAGCCTCTGAAGTCCTGAGGGAAACACCCCCTCTATATCAGAGTTCCATTCAGAAGAGACTTGTCCCCTGATACACTTTGTACAGCCACATCCAGACATCAAGCAGCTGCAGTTGGTTACATTACTGTTCACGTAGACATGAGTGGCTAACAGATTGGGATGTCAAAATGAAATCAAATACATTTTTATTTCTCACATGTGCCTAATACAACAGGTGTAGACTTTACCTTGAAATGCTTACTTACGAGCTCTTTATCAACGATGCAGACTTAAAAATAAGAAAATAAAAAAACTAATCAATTTTCAATCAATCAATTTTTATTTTATATAGCCCTTCTTACATCAGCTAATATCTCGAAGTGCTGTACAGAAACCCAGCCTAAAACCCCAAACAGCTAGTAATGCAGGTGTAGAAGCACGGTGGCTAGGAAAAACTCCCTAGAAAGGCAAAACCTAGGAAGAAACCTAGAGAGGAACCAGGCTATGAGGGGTGGCCAGTCCTCTTCTGGCTGTGCCGGGTGGAGATTATAACAGAACCATGCCAAGATGTTCAAAAATGTTCATAAGTGACAAGCATGGTCAAATAATAATCAGGAATAAATCTCAGTTGGCTTTTCATAGCCGATCATTAGAGTTTAAAACAGCAGGTCTGGGACAGGTAGGGGTTCCATAACCGCAGGCAGAACAGTTTAAACTGGAATAGCAGCAAGGCCAGGCGGACTGGGGACAGCAAGGAGTCACCACGGCCGGTAGTCCCGACGTATGGTCCTAGGGCTCAGGTCTCTCAGTTGGCTTTTCATAGCCGATCATTTAGAGTTGAAAACAGCAGGTCAGCAGGTCTAATAAAATAAGTACATAAGAATGAAGTAATATACAGGGAGTACCATGTCAATGTGAATGGGTGCAAAGTAGTTGAGGTAGATATGTATATGAGGACAGGGGTAAAGTGACTAGGCATCAGGATAAATAATAAAACATGTTTAAACAAAAGTAGTAGCAGCGTATATGATGAGTGCATGTGTATATGTGTGAAGGTGAGTGTATATGTACGTGTGTATGTGTGTGTATGTGTTTGTGTGAGAGTGTCAGTGTGGCTGAGTTGTTGTTGTCTACCTTCAACACCTGGGGGAGAGCCATCAGGAAGTCCAGGATCCAGTTGCAGAGAGAGGTGTTCAGTCCCAGGATCCCGAGCTTGGTGATGAGCTTGGAGAGGACTATGGTGTTGAATGCAGAGCTGTAGTCAATGAACAGAATTCTCACCTAGGTATTCCTCTTGTCCAGGTGGGAGAGAGCAGTGTGAAGTGCAATTGAGATTGTGTCATCTGTGGATCTGTTGGGGCGGTATGCGTATTGGAGTGGGTCCAGAGTGGCTGGGATGATGGTGTTGATGTGTGCCATGACCTGCCTTTCAAAGCACTTTATGATTACAGATGTATGTGCTACGGGATGATAGTCATTTAGGCAGGCTAAGTTACAGTTCTTGGGAACAGGAAAAATTGTGGTCAGCTTGAAACATGTCGGGATTACCGACTGGGACAAGGAGAGGTTGAAAATGTCAGTGAAGACACTTTCCAGCTGGTCTGCGAATGCTCTGAGAACGCGCCCTGGTATTCAGGTGTTAACCAGTCTTACTCACGTCGGCCACAGAGAGCGAGATCACACAGTCGTCCGGGACAGCAGAGGCTCTCATGCATGGCTTAGTGTTGTTTACCTCGAAGCAAGCATAGAAGGCATTTTGTAAGTCTGGGAGGGCTGCGTCACTGGGAAACTCACGGCTGGGTTTCCCTTTGTAATCCATAATAGTCTCCAAGCCCTGCAACATCCAACGAGTATCGCAGATGCCGCCTGTAATCCATGGCTTTTGGTTTGGGTACCTACGTAAAGTCACTGTGGGGATGACGTCCTTGATGCACTTATTGATGAAGCCATGACTGATGTTTTAAACTCCTCAATGCCATCGGATGAGTCCTGGTTTTAGCACCTCTTGTGGCGCAGGAGACGTGCTGGTAGAAATTGGGTAAAATAGATTTGCGTCTCCCTGTGATAAAGTATCCAGCTACAAGGAACACTGCCTCTCCAGCTACAAGGTACGCTGTTTCTTGTTTGTTTACGGCCACGTACAGTTCGTTGAGTGCCAAAGTGGCGTTGGCTTGTAGTGGGATGTAGACAGCAGTGATAATTACAGATGAAAACTCTCTGGGTAGATAAAAGGGTCCGCATTTTACCATTAGGTTTTCTATGTCGGGTGAGCAAAAGCTTGAGACTTCCTTCACCCTGGAAGCTGCACACCAGTTGTTACTTAAAAAAGGCACACCCCTCCCACTTTGGTCGTGACAAAGCATGGAGAATCTGCCGAACTGTATATCCATAGCATTAGTCAGCCAAGTCTCTGTAAAGCATAGGATATTACAGCTTTTCAAGTCTCGTTGATAGGATACTCTCGAAAGGAGCTCGTCCATCTTATTCTCAAATGACTGAACATTTGCCAATAAAACGGAGGGGAGTGACGAATGATTTCCTCTGCATCTTAATCTAACCAAGACTCCGGCCCTTCTCCCGCATCTACGCTTGCGACGCTTCTTTGGTAGTCCGAACAATGGAATAGGGTCCGATGTAAACAAGGAGTCCAGAACAGCTAAGTCAAAGTTGAAATCGAGGCAAGTAACTGTCGATCTGATTTCCAAAAGTGCTTGGCGGTCATAGGTGATAATAGTATGAACTTTCTGTACAAAAAAAGTAAAGATAAACACAAAAAAGTAACTAAATGCAAAGTCAGGCTGAAATTCATGAGATCATCTTGAATCTACATACGTATAGACATTTGGGGCTTAGAGGTAATGTACATAGTACAGTAAAGGAGTTCACTGTACAGTAAAATAGTTAATTGTAGAGTCCATACAAGTGGAGAGTGGCACACTATATCACACAGCTCAGTCCACACCTCTCCCTCTCTGACTTTTACACCCACTTTCACAAGTCATATTACTTCTCCTCTCCTACTCTGTTATCTGTGGGTGCCCAGCTGATGGGGTTAGCATGTGCTAACATGTACTCACTTTAAGGAGATTCAAAATCTATTATGAGTGCAGTCATGCGGGTGTAATTATAGCTGGGCAGAATCAGCCCTATTCATCATGAGGCTCTGGAACTCTAGCAGTGCCATTAAAAACAGGCCTGTTACCTTATTCATTAACTCCAACATGATGTATACCTATGGAAGGAAGGAAGGTTTTAACACACTGTTCACATGTATAAATATATATCTAAAAACATTTATTTAGTGGCACTACCAATGCCTTGTAAGGATGGAGCGGTGGTGTGGAGAGGAGAGGAGGAAGGGGTGAATGACAGAGGGAGGGAGGAGAGGAAAGGAGAGAGAAATAGGCCTAGACATAAAGGTCGAAAATGACATGCTATTTTGTGGAGAGACTAGAGAACGACAGGGCATGCATGACCTACCTCGGGAAATGTCTTATAATTTCCCATCAACATTTGTCTTCCTGGGAAAAACACTGTTCATGCAGCAAAATAAAGATGGATTGTGGGTAATAGAGATGGATTGTGGGTAATGGAAAGGTTGCTCTCATGGAAGTATAAATTCAGACTGAACGTTTCATTGTAGCTAATGCTTGACGTTAATTCAGTAAGGTAGGCTAAATGCAATTTGGCGCAGAGAATGACACATCTCATATCAAATTTGATTATTTTCCCTACCCCATCTCCCACAAGGCACTGCAGATGTATTACTTGCTTTTACAGAGGTGGTATCATGCCTTTGGTTTTGGAGTATAATTTGCTTTATTTCTAACAGACATTCAGTTTCAGTGGAATTAAAAGAGCCTTAGAGATGATAAATCACAGAAGCTAATCTAATTAGGAGATACTGCTATCATGCAACAGTGATGGGTAAAGGGCAAGGTATATGAGCAAATCTCTACTATGAAGGCAATTTATAAATTAACTATAGATTATGCCAATCATTATTTATAAACAAATTAAATACATTATTGCAGAATAGAGATTATCTCTGCACTTTGACATAATTTCTGTTCTGCAAATTCCACTTCTTTTTAGCACAATAAGTACATACTGTACTTGTTATAATGCATCTTAATGAGGAAGAGTTTATTAGTATGAGCGCTTTCCTTTTGTTCTTTATTAATTTAGTTTAAACAAAGTCAAAACAAATATTTACAGAATGGACCAATCAAACTCCAGACTTCAATGACAATTTTCTTTGATTGTGCTTGCTCAATCTTCTCATCTTATTTCAATAAATATGAAGCATATAACAGAGGAGATAAATGTGTTTTCTTCTACATCAATTATCAAAACACATACCAGGCCTCTGGCAGGACTAGCTAAACTCTCTCAGTGGTCTGGAAAGCTCTGTAGAACAATGACAATGAGCAAATCAATACAAGTCTCTGTCACCAGGATTAGCACTCAATGTCAGAGGCAGGAAGTAAAAGCCCTGGAATCTGAATAGACATCTATGTCTGTCAAGGCAAGGCTTTCCATCCTAGTTGCTACACTGCATTTGTGTCCCTCCGTCTCCTTCAAAACGTAAGCCGAAAACGTCTGCATTTACACTGCAGCAAGGAAGGGCAATAAGGTTCAAAACTGTTCATATATGGCTAGATTGATTGTGGGCAAACCATTAGTGTTTGTTACTACTACCCACGTATTGGGAATAGGCTGAGGTTTTTCCACAGCAAGGTGCATGGGTGCTTAGACTTACAATACCAACTAATGAACCCTATGGATAACTGAACGGCAAAGAGCTGAGGTGGATGGTGAAGGAGGTAAAAGTGATTACATTTTCTCCTCTCACAGCTCTGTACAGGCCTCTTGAGAATGCAAGAAATGGAAAGGCAAAGACACGTTCAAGGAATGAAATGTGCTGTTGTCTTTTTATTTGTTGATTACAGAGAATAAGAATTTGGCAAAGAAAAACGAGAGGCCACTTTGTTATTTTTTTAATAGAGTTGCAGGTTGACGTTTATTGTCATGAATCTTGCCCTGGAGGCAGAATTTAGCGATTTCTGCTAGATGGGCCAGCTGCAAAGTCAAAATTGGCTATATTGTACAAATTAATGAAAAAAAAATTAAGTTAAGGTTAGGGTTAGGCATTATGGTTAGCAGTGTGGCTAAGGTTAGGGTTAAGGTTAGGGTTAGGTTTAAAATCTGATTTTATGACTTTGTGACTGTGCCAGCTAGTGACCACTCTGAAGAGCTGCCTCCAGGGCAAGATTCATTACAATAAAAGCCAACTTGCAGAGTGGGCGTGCTAACAGCAAATAGAGAGAGAGAGTGAGAGAGAGAGAGAGAGAGAGAGAGAGAGAGAGAGAGAGAGTGAGTACAGTGTATGTTCAAGGTCAGTCAGTTTTATCTGTGGTGATAACACATCCTCTTTGGTTGATAAAACATGGCAGTGTGATATAAGCACTCTGAGAAACAACCACTCACAGTCTCTATAACTGTCCTGGTCTGATATATAACTCACTGAATATTAATGTCTGATTTAACTGTCTTCATACACGACATTGGAGATCAGATGTCATCAACCACATGGCCGTCAATCTACTGCATTCCCATAGACCTGTCACAACTGCCATGCTTAAAAAAACCTAATACAGGTTTTCTACAGATTAATGCATGTCTTGTGATCATCAAACACGACTTATGGTACATGATATGAAAGATAATTTTCTTTGAGTGGATTATTGAGTGCTATGGAGGAGGTGGTTGTGCTGATATGGCACTATTCCATACTAGCATGTTCTGTAGAAAGTACTGTCGAGGATGAATTGTTTTTTATATATATTGCAGTACTCTAAGCATGTCTCGTAAAAAATGCAATGGATCATGGGTAACCTACTAAAGCCATTTTCAAAAGCATAAATCTTCAATCAAGAGTTAGTCTCCTTTACTGTATGTGTAGCACATGATTTTGTTGTTGGATTAGTGACAAAGGTAAATTGTTTCTGAATTTCTAATTGGATGGAAGGTAAGGTGTCATTTCAATCAGGTTTTGTTGATTCCACAACTAACACCTTTGAGTGGTACGGTAAATAGGAAATAATTACCCCTAATCTTGCGCAAATTGTCTTCTAATTAGCATGTCGAAAGCCAAAAAAAAAACACATCACTGTTCTTGTAACTTCCATCAATGTAATTGTCTGCATCATTTCCAATCTCCCATATGTTTTTTTTCTTCTCGCAAATATATATATACACATGGTCCTCTGTAGCTCAATTGGTAGAGCATGGCGCTTGTAACGCCAGGGTAGTGGATTCGAACCCCGGGACCACCCATACGTAAAAATGTATGCACGCATGACTGTAAGTCACTTTTGATAAAAGCGTCTGCTAAATGGCATATTATTATTTATTTACATTCATACACATCCTTTTAAAAAATATATTTACATTTTTTACCTTTAGCAGACGCTCTTATCCAGAGTGACTTACAGTTAGTGAGTGCATACATTTTCATACTGGCCCCTCGTGTGAAACGAACCCACAACCCTGGCGTTGCAAGCGCCATGCTCTACCAACTGAGCTACAAGGGACTATTTCCCTTTATTACTTTCCAACCCCACCATCCCTTCCCTAATTGGAGTAAACTAGTGAACAACAACGCTTAGGCCTCTACTTCCAGCTTATACATACTATATACATTTTATGGACACAGTCAATTTTACAATAATTATATTTAGTTTGTTTTTACTCCTGAACTTCCTCTACCCTCAACCTCTCCGATCATTTTCATGATGTCCATCTGGTTTGCTTCTATATGCCATATCTTTCTAACTGTGCTCTTTCACAAAAGCTCTCAACCAATAACCTATATACTTATTATGGACACAGTATGCTTTACATTAGTTATCTTGTTGTTACAGTGGGGGAAAAAAGTATTTAGTCAGCCACCAATTGTGCATGTTCTCCCACTTAAAAAGATGAGAGAGGCCTGTAATTTTCATCATAGGTACACGTCAATTATGACAGACAAATTGAGGAAAAAATATCCAGAAAATCACATTGTAGGATTTTTTATGAATTTATTTGCAAATTATGGTGGAAAATAAGTATTTGGTCACCTACAAACAAGCAAGAATTCTGGCTCTCACAGACCTGTAACTTCTTCTTTAAGAGGCTCCTCTGTCCTCCACTCGTTACCTGTATTAATGGCACCTGTTTGAACTTGTTATCAGTATAAAAGACACCTGTCCACAACCTCAAACAGTCACACTCCAAACTCCACTATGGCCAAGACCAAAGAGCTGTCAAAGGACACCAGAAACAAAATTGTAGACCTGCACCAGGCTGGGAAGACTGAATCTGCAATAGGTAAGCAGCTTGGTTTGAAGAAATCAACTGTGGGAGCAATTATTAGGAAATGGAAGACATACAAGACCACTGATAATCTCCCTCGATCTGGGGCTCCACGCAAGATCTCACCCCGTGGGGTCAAAATGATCACAAGAACGGTGAGCAAAAATCCCAGAACCACACGGGGGGACCTAGTGAATGACCTGCAGAGAGCTGGGACCAAAGTACCAAAGCCTACCATCAGTAACACACTACGCCGCCAGGGACTCAAATCCTGCAGTGCCAGACGTGTCCCCCTGCTTAAGCCAGTACATGTCCAGGCCAGTCTGAAGTTTGCTAGAGTGCATTTGGATGATCCAGAAGAGGATTGGGAGAATGTCATATGGTCAGATGAAACCAAAATAGAACTTTATGGTAAAAACTCAACTCGTCGTGTTTGGAGGACAAAGAATGCTGAGTTGCATCCAAAGAACACCATACCTACTGTGAAGCATGGGGGTGGAAACATCATGCTTTGGGGCTGTTTTTCTGCAAAGGGACCAGGACGACTGATCCGTGTAAAGGAAAGAATGAATGGGGCCATGTATCGAGAGATTTTGAGTGAAAACCTCCTTCCATCAGCAAGGGCATTGAAGATGAAACGTGGCTGGGTCTTTCAGCATGACAATGATCCCAAACACACCGCCCGGGCAACGAAGGAGTGGCTTCGTAAGAAGCATTTCAAGGTCCTGGAGTGGCCTAGCCAGTCTCCAGATCTCAACCCCATAGAAAATCTTTGGAGGGAGTTGAAAGTCCGTGTTGCCCAGCGACAGCCCCAAAACATCACTGCTCTAGAGGAGATCTGCATGGAGGAATGGGCCAAAATACCAGCAACAGTGTGTGAAAACCTTGTGAAGACTTACAGAAAACGTTTGACCTGTGTCATTGCCAACAAAGGGTATATAACAAAGTATTGAGAAACTTTTGTTATTGACCAAATACTTATTTTCCACCATAATTTGCAAATAAATTCATTAAAAATCCTACAATGTGATTTTCTGGTGAAAAAAAAATCTAATTTTGTCTGTCATAGTTGACGTGTACCTATGATGAAAATTACAGGCCTCTCTCATCTTTTTAAGTGGGAGAACTTGCACAATTGGTGGCTGACTACATACTTTTTTCCCCCACTGTAATGACTAATATGTTAATACGTTAACCCAATTAATCAACATATTCATGATTTCATTCACAATCCTCACCTTAACTTCCATGTTTCAAACATTATGATTCCTACAATGTCTACTCAAAATAAATAATATAAGTGTATCCTAAGACATTACCATAATGTATCACTGTTTTAACCCCTAATATCTATATAAGACAGTTCTAAATTGTACAATCAATATCCATCATTTTGAAAATTATTATACTAATACATACTAATGATTCACTTAAATCACTCAGTCATCTTATAAATTATAACCCAAAACCAAATTACTTAACTCAACCAAATTTAAAATAACAAATGTTATTGATTCACTTGATCCTTATCAATTAAAATTAAAATTCTCAAATGTATCACCCATTACAACTGTCAGAATGTGCATTTATATTAACATACAGTATAAACATCCATAATTATATGATGACCTTCCTCATCCTGATAATAAATACAGATCATTATCTCAATGCATTCTTAATACTATTAATTTATCAGTGTATATACCTACTACCCAAATTATCAATTTAGATAAACCCAATTGTATTATCAACACATCTAAGCAACCCCTTTTTCTCCCGGCACTTAAATCTTCTGCCGTCTCTTCAGACATCTTCACATTTCAAAATGACTTGCCCATGACAATATCACAAATACAATGTCTCATCCGAGTCACCACCAACTCCCCAACCTCATTGTCTTGTCCATTTGCCAACCATTATGCCCACAACATTATAAATGTTGTATCTGAACATATATTTCTCCATTCTCACTCAATGGTGGACTCCTGTCCCACTGTCTTCATACAAAAACATGAGAAAATCCATTGATAGCTTCGATTGGCTGTTGCACACCAGTTGCATGTAGAAGTGGTGCTTTGGTCTAAGTGGCGCAGTGGTCTAAGGCACTGCATCGCAGTGCTACCTGTGCCACTAGAGATGCTGGTTCGAATCCAGGTTCTGTCGTAGCCGGCCGCGACCGGGAGACCCATGGGGCGGCGCACAATTGGCCCAGCGTCGTCCAGGGTAGGGGAGGGAATGGCCGGCAGGGATGTAGCTCAGTTGGTACAGCATGGTGTTTGCAACGCCAGGGTTGTGGGTTCGATTCCCAGTATGAAAAAATATAAAAATAATGTATGCACTAACTGTAAGTCGCTCTGGATAAGAGCGTCTGCTAAATGACTAAAAATCTAAATCTGAAATCTTACAAAACATCTTCAACGCCTCTGATATTCATCTTCAGCCGGTTCATAGGTTATTTTATTTATTTAGGTTCACACCATTCTAGGCCAAATTATCCCTGCTATGCATCAAGACACCATCTGTATTTACCTCACTATAAGCCAAACATAACATTTTAATTGATTTCATTTCTAATCCAAGAAATCCATATAAATCACTGACCATATGACAAATTAGTATGTTTTAACAATTATTCTTAATACCAATTTCTATTCACATCACACACATTAGTGTGTCCTTCTTGCATCGCACCAATATGGAATAAGATTCACAGCTGCAACGACACACAGACATAGACATAGACACAAAAACAATGCTCCACAGTGACAGTTTCATCTTCCTCCTCTCCTACAGTGGGACAAATATATACAGGTATCTCTCTCTTCTACTTTCCCTCCATCAAGGTAGCCAGCAACACCTAGTACTAACCTCTCCACCTAGATTCTTTCCAGCTCTTACTTCTGTAATCCTTTACTGCCACACAGTCTCCTATGCTCAGAAAATGCCCAGATTATCCTGTTAGTTCTGCCAAAGCATCCTTACCCTTTTGGAAGAAAATCTTCAAAACATTGTTAGTTGATACACAATATGCTACTTTACCATGTCTACTTATCAGTCATGAAAAGCCTTGATTAGGAAGTGCACATTCTTGCATCTTGTTATAGTCACTCTTTCCATAGACATGCCGCCACTACATTCTACCTTATACCACAAATACATTTTCACCAAAATCATTTAATCTAACCCATAACATATTAATTACTACTGCTCATATTCTTACTACAATATGCAAATGTACCCATAAATCCTCATACAATCAGTACTACACCCTTTTGAACACATGAGTCACAACGTGATTCATGCTTTCAAAAACAAAAACAACAACATTGCCTATTAAACCAATATAAGAAATTAAAATGAAAACATTTGATAATACCTTACTTTCATCTATGTAAAAGTTTTACTTTCTGTCCCTACCTGGGCTTGAACCAGGGATCCTCTACACACATTGACGACATTCAACATCGAAACACCGTTACCCGTCACTCCACAAAATCCCCGGTCCTTGCAAAGCAAGTTAAACAACTACTTCCATGTCGCATAGCAAGTTACGTCACCACTCTAAACGCCACTAGTACGCACCACTAACTAGCTAGCCCTTTCACACCAAACATTCAACCCCCTATGACTTCCTTCTCCACAGCAACCATTGATCCTTGTACACCTAACGTAACCCCTAATGTCCCTTACAGTGCTCTCACGTTTCTCATTTTGTCTGTCATAGTTGACGTGTACCTATGATGAAAATTACAGGCCTCTCTCATCTTTTTAAGTGGGAGAACTTGCACAATTGGTGGCTGACTAAATACTATTTTTTTTACAAAACATGTAAGTCACTCTGGATAAGAGCGTCTGCTAAATGACTACAATGTAAAATATAAATATTGGATTTCTATTTGCCATATATTTTTCAACTGTACTGTGATGTTTCACAAAAGTTCTGAACCCTTCTATTCTCATTGTTTCTACAGATTGTAAATTGAAAATAAACATTATTACAAAAAATAGTATTATATTATTGATCGATTTACTCTGACTTTTCAGATCACCCAGTAGTGCTATCTGCAGGGTTAGCTCCAGGTATATATTGCAATCCTTCAGCCATTCCTGGACCTGTGACCAAAAACAAGCTACAAAGGGACAGTACCAAAACAAATGATCTAATGATTCTGTCTCTTAGCAGCAAAATCTGCAGAGCTGGGAAGATTGTATCCTCCATATAAATAACATTCTATTGTAGCAAGAATTTTGTATAATAATTTAAATAGAAAAATTATAAGTTTTGAATCCGGCATCGTTTTGCGTATCAGTTCATAAACACTATGCCATGGAATCGGTACATCAAAACTACTCTTCCCAACTACTTTGCAATCTATATGGGACGGCTGTCAATCCTTTGGTCCTTAAATGAAACTGGTATACTTTTTATTTATTACAGTTTTCTTGAACCAATTATGTTCTTTAATGCAGGGCCGACAGACAAGTTCCTTACTTTTTCCCCATTCCACATTCCTCTTCCATTTTTGCGGTAATGCTGCAATTATTTGGTTGTAATTTTGGGTAGAGCAGACATTTCCATATGTTTTTGTTAGCTGCATGTGCGAAATAACTCCACCAGTTCTACCTATGATATCATTTACGAAGATTATACCTTTTTTTAAATAAAATAATTATGGTTTTTTATCAATTAGTATATTTGAGTTTAACCACAATATTTGTTGCATTATTTGTTCTGTCGTTTCTGGAGGATTAAATTGAAATTGCAACCAACTTTCTATGGCTTGTTTTAGAAATAGTGATATTTGGGAGATTATTTCCTTTTCAAATAACTGAAAGTGAGAGGTTGTAATCTGAATAAAGGGAAAAAGGCCATTCTTGAACATGGGGTGAGACAATCTTACTATTTTGCTAGAGAACCAGTTCGGATTTAAGTATAACTTTATATGACTGAAGCTTTTAGTGATAGGTCTAATGCTTTAATATTTAATCATTTCGTCCTCCGAATTCATTTTCATTATATAAATAGGCCCGTTTAATTTTGTCTGGCTTGCCGTTCCAAATAAAATGGAATATTTTTTTCTCATAAAATAAAAAAAAAACTGTTTGTTAGGCGTAGGCAAGACCATAAGCAAATAGGTAAACTGGGATAATACTAAAGAGTTAATCAGGGTGATTTTTCCACAGATTGAAAGGTATTTACCTTTCCATGGCAGCAAGATCTTATCTATTTTTAACTTTCTATTAAAATGTATTGGAGTGAGATCATTTATTTAATTTGAGATATGTATTCCGAGTATATACACATCACCATCAGACCATTTTATTGGTAAACTACATGGTAATGTAAAATTTTTATTTTTTTGTGATCCAATACGTAATATAGTACATTTATCATCATTTGGTTGTAATCCAGAGAGGTTAGAAAATGTATCTAGATCCTCTATGAGGCTGTGGAGGGATTCAAGTTGTGGATTTAAAAGAAAACATGAATCATCAGCGTACAATGACAACTTTGTTTTTAAGCCCTGGATTTCTAATCCCTTGATATTATTGTTGGATCAGATTTTAATAGCTAACATCTCGATGGCCAGAATAAATATATATGCCGATAGTGGACAACCTTGTTTCACTCCTCTTGACAGTTTAAAAATTTCTGAGAAATAGCCATTATTTACTATTTTACACCTAGGGTTACTATACATGATTTTAACCCATTTTATATGAGATTCTCCAAAATTGAAATGCTCCAGGCATTTATATAGAAACTCCAGTCATACTTTATCAAATGCCTTTTCAAAGTCTGCTATGAATAGCAGGCCTGGTTTCCCAGATTTTTCATAGTGTTCTATTTTTTCCAGTACTTGCCTTATATTATCTCCAATGTACCGTCCATGTAAAAAACCTGTCTGATTAGAATGAATAATGTCTGACAATACCTTTTTAATTCTATGCGCTATACATTTAGCTAGAATATTTGCATCACAACACTGAAGTGTAAGGGGACAATTTTTTTTATGGACTGGATCTTTATATTTCCCACTTGTATCCTGTTTCAGTAATAATGAAATCAGACCTTCTCCTTGAGTGTCTGATAATCTACCATTTACATAGGAGTGGTTAAAACATGCTAATAACTGTCTTCTGAGTATATCAAAAAAAGTTTGGTATACCTTGACTGGTATGCCATCCAACCCTGGAGTTTTCCCAGACTTTAATTGCATCCAGAAGTTCCTCCTCTGTAATTTCACCTTCACATGAGTCTTTCTGTATGGCTGTTAATTTTACATTATCAATAGAAAAAAAATCCCTACAATTAGCTTCAGTTAGAGGAGATGGAGGCACTGTTCTTAATATCAGTGCCTTCATAAAGTATACATACTCCTTGACCTATTCCACATTTTGTTGTGTTACAGCCTGAATTCAAAATTGATGAAATTGATTATTTTACACACAATTCCCCATAATGACAAAGTGAAAACATGTTTTTTGAAAATGTTGCAAATGTATTGAAAATGAAATACAGAAAGATCTAATTTACATAAGTATTCACACCCCCGAGTCAATACATGTTAGAATCACCTTTGGCAGTGATTACAGCTCTGAGTCTTTCTGGGTAGGTCTTTAAGAGCTTTGCACACCTGGATTGTACAATATTTGCACATTATAAAGAAAAATGTATTCAAGCTCTGTCAAGTTGGTTGTTGATCATTGCTAGACAGCCATTTTCAAGCCGATTTAAGTCAAAACTGTAACTAGGCCACTCAGGAATATTCAATGTCATCTTGGTAAGCAACTCCAGTGTTTATTTGGCCTTATGTTTTAGGTTATTGTCCTGCTGAAAGGTGATTGTCTCCCAGTGTCTGTTGGAAAGCAGACTGAACCAGGTTTTCCTCTCAAATTTTGCCTATGCTTAGCTCTATTCTGTTTATTTTAATTTTTTTTAAACTCCCTAGTTCTTGCTGATGACAAGCATACCCATAACATGATGCAGCCACCACCATGCTTGAAAATATGTAGAGTGGTACTCAGTGATGTGTTGTGTTGGATTTGCCCGAAACATAACGCTTTCTATTCAGGACATAAAGTTCCTTTCTTTGTCAATTTTTTTTGCAGTTTTACTTTAGTGTCTGATTGCAAACAGGATGCATGTTTTTGAATATTTGTATTCTGTACAGGCTTCCTTCTTTTCTCTCTGTCATTTAGGTTAGTATTGTGAAGTAACTACAATGTTGCTAATCATCTTCAGTTTTCACCTATCACAGCCATTAAACTCTAACTGTTTTAAAGTCACCATTCGCCTCATGGTGAAATCCCTGAGCGGTTTCCTTCCTTTCCGGCAACTGAGTTAGGAAGGATGCCTGGGAGTTGAATATTTATTGACTCAAGACACTTCAACTTTTCATTTTTTATTAATTTGTACAAATGTAAAAACATCATTCCACTTTGACATTATGGGGTAATGTATGTAGGCAAGCGGGACAACATCTAAATGTAATCCATTTTGAATTCAGGCTGTGACAACAAAATGTAGAGAAAGTCAAGGGGTGTGAATACTTTCTTAAGGCACTGTACATATTTACAATAAACCTTTCCTCAATTACATTGCCTACAGCATTGCTTTTCAGGTAAGAGGGAGGTGTTTTATTTAGTTGCGTAAATCATAAAAAAAAGGCTTTTCTTTTTGCATCCATTTACAATTCATTTGCTCTCGCATTAAAAAAGATTTTCCTTGCAATATTTTGTTTTGCTATCAATACTTTTGGGCTTCACATGTGAAACTGCAATTCAGATGTGAGGTGAAAACATGTTATTCTCCTCACATGTGAAAATGTGGAGTTAACATATTAACTCTAAATTCAATACATGTGAAAATATGTTTTCACGTGTGAAATTTAAGCTCAACATGTGAAAACAGCTGTTTTTTTTGTAAGGCCTCACCCCACTGATCTGTCAGTCAAAGGCAATACCTAGGGATTTCCAGCTCTCTATCACTTCTTTGAACAAAAACAACACCCATGTGTCTCTTTTCAAAGAAAATACGTTAAAAGGGAGATATTGGTGAGCGACATTATAAAAAACTGTCTGTGCTCTTTGTCTGTGTATGGAGTCTACAGTGCAGGGAAAGGAAAGGGAAAGGAAAGGAAAGGCAGAAAATCATTCAGAGGAAGGGGGAATATGGAGAAAAAATATACATTCAGCAGTTATGTGCTGTAGACTGACTGTGATTCTGTGGAGTATGCTGGAAGAAACTATAGCTGTGCCACCAGGCCATCTTTGGGAGGTGTTTCAGTTCTTCCCTTCCTGTTCGCTGAATTGAAACTCTCATATCTACCTGTGTAAAGCGAGAGGAAGGGGGAATATGAGCTGGGAGATTCTAAACTGACCCTGGGGTGGAACTTTGAACGCTCTGATACCAGCCTCTCAAGGGAAGCATAATTTGTTCTGATTGGTTGAAGATGCATCTATTGGGTTTACATCGCTAATGAATACGGAATCATCGTTCAGCTATCCCACAACCCCCACCACCTGTGACTTGTCAAGGTTAGGTTTATCAGATAGAAAGCTGGAACAGAACAGAAGGAGGAAGTGTGCCGAGAGATAAAGAGAGAAACACAGAGTGGGACAAAGAGATAAATGAAGACTGAATCGTCTGTGGATGGATGGTTAAATGAGACAGGAGAATATACAGTATCATTATTTGAAATAGAGAGTGGTCTCAGAGGTTAATACTCCTTCGAAGCAGGTATTGAGTGAGCTGCTCTATTTGCAACAAAGACAAATTGAGCTGCTGTAGGCTACCAGACCAACATGTCCTGAAGAATCCCCACTCTGCACGGTCAACAACAAGCCCCCAAGGTGGGGACCATCTATGGAGCCAGATACAGTACCAGTCAACAAATATCATTTAAATGAATCACGTGGAATGGAAAGAAGCCTGTCTTAACCTATTCGAATTTCTGATTAAATGCTAACTTAAGAGTCTATTGACGTACCTGTGCGTCAACCAAATTAACATAATACAGAAATCTCCATCAAAATCTGTCAGTTTAAGGTAGAGATCCGCCCATGTCAGCCTTTCACATCTACGGTGGAAAGTGGCAGAGCTACAGTGCTGTTTGTCAGACCAGGAGGCATCACGAAAATATGTCTTCTCATGAAAACGTACTTTTGGCTTTGGAATTTCCATAAAAAATTAAAATAAATGTTAAGTTATTATTTCATAATGCATTTAATGTTTAAAGAAATAATCAAACTGAAATCGAACTGACCTCAAAAAGCACTAAATCGCTCAGCACTAGTGGTCTGACGAAGTGTTCCTCTGTTCTGCCATATTTTCTGACTTCTGGGTCTTCTGTTGCAGGTTGTTCTGTGTTGCTCCTCTCCAGCAGCAGCCTGAGCCCTAGTGACACATATGTATAGGTAGCTACAGGCCCAGGAAGATGGATAGCCCTGCTGAGACCACAGGAGGATGGAAGAGAGAGATAACGACTCCCATATCACTGTGCTACTGCAGCCTCCACAGCCCACAGGAGTCAACAGAACAGGGCAGCCAGAATACTGTCTGTCTGTCTGAGTGGGGTGAAGTCAGACCTCTGCCAGAGAAGGGTTTCAAGTATCTGTTTCATTCCCAGGCACTGTTCCATGGTATTGTGTTTCTTTTAGGGTGAAGTTTTCAGACACTTTAAAAGTTAGCTTATGAAAATACAATTATTGTTTAACTGTTGGGTAAGGGAAAAGGTGTGGCCCACAATAAGGAGAGCTTAGCTGTACATTCAGCACCACCGTAAGTCCTAAGTAATCAGCACCTTGGACAGCGACCAACTCTTTGCTTTCATGTTTCTTGACAACTAAATCAAATATCAACCAAAATTGGATTTTGATCGAACATTTGTGCCTGGTGAGAAGTCTCTAACCACTCTTTGGAATGCCTTAAGCTCTCAAAAACTGATGGCATTGCTAATAGTTCACAGTAGATAAGAATTACAGCAACAGTGCTGCTTTGTGCTCATAATTTACACTGATAAAACCTATAATGACATGTCCAGCACAATTGCCGACAAATCAGTGACAGAGACCAACATGGAATATTAATTTGAAGCAATATATAAGAACAAAAAGCAGCATCTCCTTTCCATAATGATGTTTTAAGTGGTTTTCATGCTTTATATACTGAGGAAAAGAGTGAATATCAAAAGTGAAGGCTATAGCCCAGAAATGTAATTTCTAATAACTTCTATTCAAGGAAAAATTAACACCCTCGGGGGATATTGATGAAGACTGGCCTCAGATCTTTTGGGACTGGTCTCAGATTTTACTCTGAGATCCTGTGTTTGAAGAGAGACCGATGAGTTCAAATACAATATTCAGAAGTGTCAGGGTTGGTCAGGGGGAAATTATCTGTCCTTACATTAAGTAAAAATGATTTTGTCGAGGCAAGTCAAGCCTGTATCTAATACATGTTTCGGTATAAAGCATCATCTTTCTAGGGCCAATATTTCAAGAAACTGCAATGTTTTCTTTAGAAAAATATGACTTTCTTTCCAGACAACCTTTTTTTCATCAATGAAATATTAATGTTAAGATAGAATGTATGTACTGTATGATACTCTGAGCCTCGGTATCCTGTGTTTATAGTCCTGAGGTTTCAAAGCCATATAGCATGACATTTCCATTTCCTAAAGAGGTAGATATGATATTACTCTGTAACTTACTGTATCTGACCACATAGGACTTAGCAGACTGAGGACTGTTTGCACATACAGCAAGTGCACCTTGGAAAGCAATGTGATCTCATTTACCACAGACATAATTAATACAGCATGTTTTTTTTTTAAATATAAAATGTATGGCCTGAGATGGGGACTTTTGAAAACGTATGGATTTTGACTAAAAGTGATTATGTGAAATTAATAAGATGTTTAGATTCACAACAGTAATGCCACTTGCATTCATAATCAACCAATAACAAAGCAGTGTTTGGTGATTGATGTCTTTGCCCATGATCCACATGATATGGTGGGCATTATTATCAATCTCATTAAAATCTGAGAGTTTACTTTGCCAAACTAAGTGACGTGCCATGCCATACAAATAGATCATACATATTTCAGGAAATGACGGCAAACGTGCCACGGTGCCATCCTATTAAATATATATGATGTCACATGAAAGAGAAGTGTTGTAAAAAAAATACATAATTTCTGTGCACAACAACAGATGAAGACAGCTTCTGCACCATCATTACTCAGTGCTGTTTACTACTTCTGTAACAAATCACACACTTCTACAAAGTGTAGAGGGAGTACCAACTCAACCAGTCTAAAACAAAACTACCCAGCCAGCACAATGAGTTGTAATCACCCATTGTGGCATTAGTGAATTGAAAGGGGATGCCAGTTCTACTCATTCTAGGTCTGTGCTTGTAATGATGTCATTGCAACCAGCTTTGGCCTCTGGGTAATCCCAGTTTTCTTCAGTCTATTGGAATCCAGTGACACTGATGATGAGGAAGCTGTTTAATGAGGTTAACACAGTGTTGTGTGACCCCGATGGATGGAGTGAAATTTTTAACACAGCAAAACACACAACAAAGCAGCTGGTTGAACACCTCCCTCCAATCAATAACACACCAATCAATAGTTGGATCGATGATACTGTGCTGAGAGCAATGCTGACCCGACAGCATGGGATTTTAAACTGTCTACAACAAGGATGGGACAGGGGATCATCTCAGACCATCTAAAATATACAAGGTCACTCTCTCTCTCTCTCTCTCTCTCTCTCTCTCTCTCTCTCTCTCTCTCTCTCTCTCTCTCTCTCTCTCTCTCTCTCTCTCTCTCTCTCTCTCTCTCTCTCTCTCTCTCTCTCTCTCTCTCTCTCTCTCTCTCTCTCTCTCTCTCTCTCTCTCTCTCTCTCTCTCTCTCTCTCTCTCTCTCTCTCTCTCTCTCTCTCTCTCTCTCTCTCAGAGAAGACTAATACAAGGCCTCATTGTTTTTCACTTGACTAGAGGAAATAGAGGATAATGTGTAACAGTGGATATCAGCCAGATAACGGGTCAAAAGACAACATCTGCTGTGGGCCAATAGTAAAAGGTTACCCATTCCTTCTGTATCTTCCTTCTTGAGTGGAATGCTAATTTACTTGGCCCTCTTTTCTAAAGTATGAAGTTTATTCTATTCACCCTCGACAGAAAAGGGCAACAGAGAGCAGGAACATCCATCTACCACAGCGAGAGCTCTTCATGCACTCAATGAAAATATTGCTTCATTTAGATTTAATGACTTGTGTCTTCTCTTTGCAGCCGATGGCACGGCCCCGTCTCAGTTACAATAACAATAATGGACTGCTTTTATAGGCCGCCCTTCACGTCCAAAAAGCCGGAGAGCTCTTTACCCACTACATAAAGGAACGAGTGCAAATAAATCTCAGAGCTCATGAAATAAGTTTAATGATCCAATGAGGTACGGGAAGGGAGGGGGTGGGCAACTGTGCCCTTCAAAGTCAACTGATACAATAAAAAGGTTACACAACTGCTATGCAGTGAAACAAGCGTTAAAGTAAACCTCTACTCAAAAACAATCTTTGGGTATTTTTTTCATTAGTCCACTGTTGATAAAGTCCCAAAAAGGTTTGCATGTCAGCAGTCAAGTTTTCAAGATATTGGACTTTCAAGAAGCAAGGTGTCACCGGCCACATCATCATATGACATAAAATAATGGACCTAGCCTATACCTACCCACCCAGTCTAGCCTAGAGAAAGTTAGTTGGTAGTTGTAACGTACAGGTAATTGAGAAACAACATTATATAACATTCCCACTTCCTCTTTTTCCAGTTCATGACTGTGTCTCATTTTAGTCATGTAGCAGATGCTCTAATCCAGAGCGATTTACAGTAATTGCACACATTTTCATACATTTCTTTCTCCATAAATCAAATCAAATCAAATTTTACTTGTCACATACACGTGTTTAGCAGATGTTATTGCGGGTGTAGTGAAATGCTTGTGCTTCTAGCTCCGACAGTGCAGTAATATCTAACAAGTAATATCTAACAATTTCACAACATATACCCAATACACACAAATCTAGTAAGGAATGGAATTTAAGAATATATACATATATGGACAAGCAATGACAGAGCGGCATGGACTAAGATACAGTAGAATATTATAGAATAGAATACAGTATAGACAGTACATATGAGATGAGTAGTGCAAGATATCTAAACATTATTAAAGTGACTAGTGTTCCATTTCTTAAAGTGGCCAGTGATTTCAATAGGCAGCAGCAGCCTCTAATGTGCTAGTGGTGGCTATTGATCCAAGATGGCGTAGCAGTGCGGTCGTGGTCTTTGTTGTGTGTCTGTGTAAATAGCCTGTTTTTTGTATTTTTTTTGTATTTTTCGTACATATTTCCCTATCACACTTTTCATCCTTCTACAAAATATACTTTCCTGCAACCCGCCTCACTCAATGTGGAACGGATTCTATTATTGACTTACCTTTTATCTAGAATCTCCAGTTGAAACCAGCTAGCCAGCTAACTAGCTACTTGCTATTAGCCACTGTTAGCGGTTTTCACCCAGAACATCGGATTTTCTGCCAGAATAACTGAATCACTGGACATTAACACCGGATCGCAACTAGCAAGCTGCAACCGAATGGATGTTGCTGTTTGGCTAATCACCACTGCCCCCGAAGCAAGCACCAGTTAGCCTTGAGCTAGCCTCGAGCCAGGCCCATATACCGGCTATCTACCTCTGTCTACCGGACGGGAGTAGCTAGCTAACTAGCTACTTGCTATTAGCCACCGTTAGTGGTTTTTCACCATTGTCCGTGGCCTGCACTACCTACCAGCCAGCTCTAGCCTGGACTATTATCGGCCAGTCTGCACTGTCTGCACAGCGCGTTATCGACCCAGAACATATCGTTTTTTCAGCCAGAGTCACTGAATCATTGGACCTTTAACACCGGATCATCACAGCTAGCTAGCTGCAACCAAATGGATGTTGTTGTTGGCTAATCAGCCTTGAGCTAGCTGCGAGCCAGGCCCAACTCCCGGCTATCTACCTCTCTGTCAACCGGACGGGACCTCCTAGTGTTGACACGGAGCCCCGTCGATCCAACACGACTGGTCTGCCGACGAAATCGTCTGATGTGGTTACAACAGGCTTCCCGTTACGACGTCGACCACGAAGATCCATCTGCTAGCCCTGGCCCGCTAGCACACGCTAGCCGTGGCCTCTTGCTCGCCAGTGCTATAGCAGCCCCCGAACTACCTCCGAACTCTCCTATTGCTGTTCACCGGACCTTATGATAACTCAGCTATACAGCTGATGCCTGCTGGACTGTTCCTTTATACGGTACCGCATCCTGTTTATGTTTAGCCTCAGCCCAAACTTTGTCGCCTTTACCAGCTGTTGTCTTAGCCCTCTTGAATAACACCTGTGATTGCTTTATGCCTCTCTCCCATGTCAATATGCCTTGCTTATTGCTGTTTCGGTTATTTCTTATTGTACTATTTCACTGTAGATCCCCCAGCCAAGCTCAACCTGCCATAGATAGCTCCTTTGTCCCACCCCCCATAGACGCGGAGACCGACTCAATCGGTGCCTCCAGTGATGCTATCTCTTTCATCGTTACCCAACGCTTAGGTTTACCTCCACTGTACTCATATCCTTCCATTTACTTTTCTGTACATAATGCCCTGAATCTATTCTACAACGCCCGGAAACCTGCCCCTTTTTTTCTCTGTACCCAACGCACTAGAAGACCAGTACTTAAACCCTTTAGCCGTATCCTTATTCTACTCCTCCTCTGTTCCTCTGGTGATGTAGAGGTTAACCCAGGCCCTGTAGGCCCCAGTATCACTGCTACTCCCCAGGCGTTATCATTTGTTGACTTTCTGTAACCGTAAAAGCCTTGGTTTCTTGCACGTTAACATCCGAAGCCTCCTCCCTAAGTTTGAGTTATTCACTGCGTTAGCACACTCCGCCAACCCTGATGTTCTAGCAGTGTCTGAATCCTGGCTTAGGAAGGCCACCAACAATTCAGAAATGTCCATCCCCAACTACAACATTTTCCGTCTCGATAGAATTGCCAAAGGGGGTGGGGTTGCAATCTACTGTAGAGATAGCCTTCAGAGCTCTATCGTACTATCCAGGTCTGTGCCCAAACAGTTTGAGCTTCTACTTCTAAAAATCCACCCTTCCAGAAATAAGTCTCTCACTGTTGCCGCTTGCTACAGACCCCCCTCAGCCCCGAGCTGTGCCCTGGACACCATATGTGAACTGATTGCCCCCCATCTATCCTCAGAGTTCGTACTGCTTGGTGACCTAAACTGGGATATGCTTAACACCCCGGCCAACCTACAATCTAAACTAGATGCCCTCAATCTCTCACAAATTATCAATGAAACAATCAGGTACAACCCTAAATCTGTAAACATGGGCTAGATATCATCCTGACCAATTTACGCTCTATATACACCTCCGCTGTCTTCAACCAGGATCTCAGCGATCACTGCCTTATTGCCTGCGTCCGTAATGGGTTCGTGGTCAAACGACCACCCCTCATCACTGTCAAACGCTCCCTAAAACACTTTAGCGAGCAGGCCTTTCTAATTGACCTGGCCCGGGTATCCTGGATGGATATTGACCTCATTCCGTCAGTAGAGAATGCCTGGTTGTTCTTTAAAAGTGCTTTCCTCTCAATCTTAAATAAGCATGCCCCATTCAAAAATTCAGAACTAAGAACAGATATAGCCCCTGGTTCTCCTCAGACTTGACTGCCCTTGACCAGCACAAAATCATCCTGTGGCGTACTGCATTAGCATCGAACAGCCCCCGCGATATGCAACTTTTCAGGGAAGTCAGGAACCAATATACACAATCAGTTAGGAAAGCAAAGGCTAGCTTTTTCAAACAGAAATGTGCATCCTGTAGCACTAACTCCAAAAAGTTTTGGGACACTGTAAAGTCCATGGAAAATAAGAGCCCTCCTCCCAACTGCCCACTGCACTGAGGCTAGGAAACACTATCACCACCGATAAATCTACAATAATCGAGAATTTCAACAAGCATTTTGCTACGGCTGGCCATGCTTTCCACATGGCTACCACTACCCCGGCCACCAGCTCTGCACCCTCCGCTGTAACTTGCCCATGCCCCCCCTGCTTCTCCTTCACACAAATTCAGTCAGCTGATGTTCTGAAAGAGCTGAAAAATCTGGACCCCTACAAATCAGCTGGGCTAGACAATCTGGACCCTTTCTTTCTAAAATTAGCTGCCGAAATTGTCGCAACCCCTATTACTAGCCTGTTCAACCTCTCTTTCGTAACGTCTGAGATCCCCAGAAATTGGAAAGCTGCCGCGGTCATCCCCCTCTTCAAAGGGGGTGACACTCTAGATCCAAACTGTTACAAACCTATATCCATCCTGCCCTGCCTTTCGAAAGTATTTGAAAGCCAAGTTAACGAACAGATCACCGACCATTTCTAATCCCACCGTACCTTCTCCGCTATGCAATCCGGTTTCCAAGCTGGTCATGGGTACACCTCAGTCACGCTCAAGGTCCTAAACAATATTATAACCGCGATCGATAAAAGACAGTACTGCGCAGTCGTCTTCATCGACCTGGCCAAGGCTTTTGACTCTGTCAACCACCGCATTCTTATTGGCAGACTAAATAGCCTTGGTTTCTCTAATGACTGCCTCACCTGGTTCACCAACTACTTCTCAGATAGAGTTCAATGTGTCAAATCGGAGGGCCTGTTGTCTGGACCTCTGGCCGTCTCTAAGGGGGTGCCACAGGGTTCAATTCTCGGGCCGACTCTATTCTCTGTGTATATAAATTCCTTCCAGTTCTCTGCTGCCAATGACTGGAACGAACTGCAAAAATCTCTGAAGCTGGAGACTCTTATCTCCCTCACTAACTTTAAGCGTCAGTTGTCAGAGCAGCTTACCGATCACTGCACCTGTACACAGCCATTCTGAAATTAGGCCACCCAACTACCTCATCCCCATATTGTTATTTATTTTGCCAATTTGCACCCCAGTATCTCTATTTGCACATCATCTTTTGCACATCTATCATTCCAGTGTTAATACGAAATTGTAACTATTTTGTACTATGGCCTATTTATTGCCTTACCTCCATAACTTACTACATTCGCACACACTGTATATATATTTTCTGTTGTATTTTTGACTTTATGTTTTGTTTACCCCCTATGTAACTCTGTTTTGTTGTTTTTATCGCACTGCTTTGCTTTATCATGGCCAGGTTGCAGTTGTAAATGAGAACTTGTTCTCAACTGGCTTACCTGGTTAAATAAAGGTGAAATCAAATAAATAAAATATTTAACAGTCTGATGGCCTTGAGATAGAAGCTGTTTTTCATTCTCTCGGTCCCAGCTTTGATGCACCTGTACTGACCTCGCCTGGATGATAGCAGGGTGAACAGGCAGTGGCTCGGGTGGTTGATGTCCTTGATGATCTTTTTGGCCTTCCTGTGACATCAGGTGCTGTAGGTGTCTTGGAGGGCAGGTAGTTTGCCCCTGGTAATGCGTTCCTCAGACCGCACCACCCTCTGGAGAGCCCTGCGGTTGCGGGTGGTGCAGTTGCCGTACCAGGCGGTGATACAACCCGACAGGATGCTCTCAATTGTGCATCTGTAAAAGTTTGTGAGGGTTTTAGGTGCCAAGACACATTTCTTCAGCCTCCTGAGGTTGAAGAGGCTCTGTTGCGCCTTCCTCGCCACACTGTCTGCGTGGGTGGACCATTTCAGTTTGGCAGTGATGTGTACGCCAAGGAACTTGAAGCTTTCCACCTTCTCCACTGCGGTCCCGTCGATGTGGATAGGGGGGTGCACCCTCTGCTGTTTCCTGAAGTCCAAAATCATCTCCTTTGTTTTGTTGACGCTGAGTGAGAGGTTATTTTCCTGGCACCACACTCCCAGAGCCCTCACCTCCTCCCTGTAGGTGGTCTCGTCATTGTTGGTAATCAAGCCTACTACTGTTGTGTTGTATGCAAACTTGATGATTGAGTTGGAGGCGTGCTTGGCCACGCAATCATGGGTGAACAGGGAGTACAGGAGGGGGCTGAGCATGCACCCTTGTGGGGCCCCAGTGTTGAGGATCAGTGAAGTGGAGTTGTTGTTTCCTACCTTCACCACCACAATGAACAGCATTCTTACATAGGTATTCCTCTTGTCCAGATGGGATAGGGCAGTGTGCAGTGTGATGGCGATTGCATCGTCTGTGGATCTATTGGGGCGGTAAGCAACTTGAAGTGGGTCTAGGGTGACAGGTAAGGTAGAGGTGATATGATCCTTGACTAGTCTCTCAAAGTACTTCATGATGACAGAGGTGAGTGCTACGGGGCACTCACCAGTCATTTAGTTCAGTTACCTTTGCTGTCTTGGGTACAGGAACAATGGTGGCCATCTACTGGTCCCCTGTGTGAATCCAACCCACAACCCTGGTGCTGCAAGCGCCATGCTCTACCAACTAAGCTACACAGGAATTCATCAAACCTGGGGTGACAGAAGAGAGTTCATAGCCCCTAACCACGTGCCTCCTCACTTCTTTATGACAGATGGTGTTTTCTGCTGTCACACTAGAGCTCCCCTGAACACAACCCAACACTCACTGGCTGTCAACAACACAATCTGTCTGACTGAGTGGCATGTTTATTTACTGACACGCCATGCCCCCACCTTCCCTTCACGTATCCTCTTCGTCTTCAGCAGAAAGACATAGTAAGGTGAGTGAATGTTGCGGTGACAGGATCAGTAGCTCTAGCTCTCAGACAGACGATGAGCAAAAAGATCCACCTAGCACAGGTCACTCAGCTATCCTACTCAAGTACTAACCACAATTATTATAAACCCTGAACTTGTATAGAACAGGACTACTATGAACGATTCATCGAAAACTCAAGTGATTAAGATTGAATGATTGAAAAACTGTTTTATACCAATTAATTATTTGCCACCCACCCACTAGGCAAGGACATTTGAACAATAAAATATTGAAATTAACGTTTCATATTGCATGTTATGTTGGCGGGATGAAAGTAGTTTCTCACACAGTAATAAAAAAAAACAGTATCTGTCTGGTAAGAGATATAGTAGAATGGATCGTGGTTTAGCGGTCTTCCTTAACGGCCTAACTGGGGAGTAAATGGGCATTATCACAGTGGTACAATGCACTTAGGCCGTAGGGTGTGACTGAATAGCTCATCAGATGGAGAGTGACTGATTTTGGGCTGGATTTGAAAGCTCTATAGCTAAAGACGGAACAGTTAGGACTGGTTTGACTCTTTCTCCATTTGCCCAAATCGACAGACTATAACAAGCCATTTAAGTATGCATATATAGTAACAAAAGCCTACTTCTATGAGCCACTTGGTGTGATCCATCATACCAACATACTGTACAGTGCATCTACTCTTTATCTTTCTCAAACTCGTCACTTCCTCTTTCTTTTCTGTTTCTCTGACAGTAGCTTCAGTTGCTAACCCCAGAGAGCTATATATCGTCATCATGGCCATAAGGAATCCATTCCCCTCCACAACCCAGCAGGGAGATGTCATGGACCATGTAATGTTACAAGGGAGCACAAACAGGCACACAAACCTGCAGTGAACACAGCAGAGACACATCACTAACACTGGAGTGGAGCCTATCCTCACTGTGTGACTCTGTACTAAAACACAGGTTCCGACCTCACGCATGCACACACAAGCTCTTTTACCTATTTTCTGGTTGGCGTCTGCTCATGTCTGCTCATTCGTGTCAAAGTGGCCACTGAATCCATGTGAGTGATGAGCCTAAACACAGACAATGTCAGGCTATGATTCCTATCTCCTAGTTGGCATGGAGAACACAGCAAACATGCCAGAGTAATGGCTAGAGACACATGATGGAGCTCGCCACTGATCCACTGCATCTGGAGAAAAATGAACTTCTGGGGGAGCTAATGAGTCTGTTTTGCATTACAGGGAGACTTTTTCCTCCGTCAATGTTTATATTTTCTTGTGACAAACATGAGTAACTTATAATGTCTTTAGATCGGCAGAGCAGGGGTAAAGTAGGTGTCGTCTGCTGTAACTCAGTAAATCAACACAGATGCCACAGAGACAAACTCTGACAGTTAGCCGGTTACGTCATCAAATATGTAGTGTTATGGATCTCTGACCTATACTGCATAGTGTGTATACTTAATTAACATTTCATGTACTCCCTTAAAAGTACAGTATTGCAGAATATTACCAATTCAAATTCTCTCATTCTGTAACTTTGGCCCTCTAGGCCCATATTAGTTAGCATTTCAAATAATTGAAAACACTGTCCACAGTGTTCATAATTGAGTACTGCATCCAATAGAGACTTAGATCCATGTTGGGACCATATTCTGAATCAAACTGGCATTTGATCTCATGCAGTATATTTCATTACTTACTACAGGGGGAAGTTTAAGGTTCTGCAGATTCATTCATTGACAGATTGTAATTCATCTAGCATGATATTCTCCAAGGCTTGACTTTAATAAATCTGCTTTCCACCACACAGAGGCTGAATCCAATACTGATGGGGCATTCAAGTACCCATCAGAAGTGGAAAACTTCCAATAAGGAAGTCTTAAAGTGGAACTGACAGCGTTTTAGCAACATAAAATCTAATTAAAATATTTTCATATACACCCCACGAAGAATATGACACCCCTTATTTTTTATTTTATGACAAGGGAGCAGTAACAAACATCCGGTTATCTGGGCCCCCCCGGGCTTCGGCAAGGAACGCTGCGCCTCCCGGATCTGTTTCCCTATTCCCCAACTGAGTGCCGTCGCCAAGCACGAGGTGGGAAGGATTGTCTCGGATTCTGGAGATGTAGCCGCAAGGCTATAGCGGTGTGACAGCACATCTGGCATGACATTATTGGATCCCGGTCGGTATGAGAAGGAGAAGTTGAACCGGGTGAAAAGCAGGGCCCACTTAGCTTTCCTGGAATTGAGACGCTAGGGGTGCGGAGATATTCCAAGTTCTTGTGGTCTTTCCACACAATGAACGGATGTTCCGCCCCCTCCAGCCAGTGCCTCCACTCCTCCAATGCCATCTTCACTGCGAGAAGCTCACAATTCCCCACATCATAATTCCTCTCCGTGGTGTTGAGGCGAAGGGAGAAGAAGGCGCAGGGATGTAACTTAAGGTCCAGGGCCGAACGCTGGGACAGGACCGCCCCCATTCCGACATCCGAAGCGTCGTCCTCCACCACGGAATGGTGGGACGGGTCAGGATGAACCAAGATGGGAGCAGCAGTGAAACAGTGTTTGATGTCCCGGAATGCCCGGTCAGCAGCTGGGGACCATGTGAACGGAACCTTGGGAGAAGTGAGTGCATACAGGAGGGAAGCCAGGGTGCTGTAACCCCAGATAAAGTGGCAATAAAAGTTGGCGAATCCCAGGAAACGTTGCAGCTGCACTCTGGACGTAGGCTGGGGCCAATGCACCACCGCTCTCACCTTCCCGGGATCCATCTGTACACTCCCTGCAGCGATGATGTAGCCCAGGAAGGGGATGGTGGAGCGATGGAATTCGCGTTTCTCTGCTTTCACAAAAAGCTGGTTCTCCAGGAGGCGTCGGACGTGGAGCACGTGTTCTTGGGTGGAGCGGGAGAAGACGAGGATGTCGTCGAGGTAGACGAAGACGAACCGGTTCAACATGTCGTGGAGAACATCATTAACCAGGGCCTGGAACACAGCAGGAGCATTGGTAAGGCCAAATGGCATGACCAGATACTATTAGTGACTATCACATATCAGGAGAAGAACCAGATGCAGACAGTTTTGAAGTAACAAAAGTTTATTACAAAAACAGGGGGCAGGCAAATGTTAGTAATCCAGATCGGAGTCCAAAAGGTACAGAACGGCAGGCAGTCTCATGGTCAGGGCAGGCAGAGGTCAATAAGCTCAGTTGGTAGAGCATGGCGCTTGCAACACCAGGGTTGTGGGTTCGTTTCCCACGGGGGGCCAGTATGAAAATGTATGCACTCACTAACTGTAAGTCGCTCTGGATAAGAGTGTCTGCTAAATGACTAAAATGTAAATGTAAAATGTGGTGTGACAAGGTACAGAACGGCAGGCAGTCTCAGGGTCAGGGCAGGCAGAATGGTCGAAACCGGGAAAACTAGAAAACAGGAACTAGAGAAAGATGCTGGTAGGCTTGACGAAACAAAACAAACTGGCAACAGACAAACAGAGAACAAAGGTATAAATACACTGGGGATAATGGGGAAGATGGGCGACACCTGGAGGGGGGTGGAGACAATCCCAAAGACAGGTGAAACAGATCAGGGTGTGACAAATAGACACTGCAGTAAATACAAACTAATTAAACATCTGTCTTGTCCAGGATCGAGTCTACGCAGACCGGTGCACCATAGCCAATCATAGCTACCTTAGGCCTATATACAAATCAGCCATTTTCCACACAGGCCTGCCATCGTTCACTTTGAACTGGACTGTGATTAAAGGCAGTAGCAACAACTTTAGATCATTAGAACGCATTCGCCAAAAGCCACAAAATACACTTGAATGGATTTCTGCAAATATGTAAAGACCTCTTACATTTGGGAACTTCACAGTCCTACTGATCAAACAACCATGAAAAGGTAGGCCATCTCTCCCTCAGTTGCCTATGCACATCAATAACAACAAGATCAACAACTAATGCTAGCCAGAGTGAGATGAGCAAAAATCTAACGAGGGAACATTAGATAAACACTCTCAGACTTTTTCTAGTTGGCCGTCAATATTGCACTGATAAACGATGGGGAATAGTAGCCTGCTAATGTTTAGCTAGTGAAAATGTAAGATAATATTGATAAAACATGAATAAAACAGCCTGCCTGCCCGCCAATTTGATCGATGCCAAATACATTTGATTGACAACTAATAGATATGCTAACTGTGGATAACAGTCATTCAAGTTCAGCATGGCTAGCTAGCTAGCAAAGCGATTCACTAACAAAATGACACCTGCATCTCTACAGTAGCTGTAGTCACCGAAAAACGATATGAGGGGGAAAAGTCGGTCACTCACCCACTCCTCCAATGAGATGACATCCTCCCAGCAGCTAGCTAGCTAGCTAACGTTAGGCTCCGTGTTTTTAGCTTGCCACATAAATAGATAAGCTAACCCAGGGGTGTTGAACTCAATCACGGCCATATTGAAAAAACAAGCCAGACATAGCCTATTTGTTTTTAACAAAAAACGTGCAACTGCAAACCAAACTGGCCATTGTTTTATTCAAAATAATTTTTATTCAGAATGTCCACTTACAGTGGGGAGAACCTGGTCAAGACCTACAGGAAACGTATGATTTCTGTAATTGCAAACAAAGGTTTCTGTACCAAATATTAAGTTCTGCTTTTCTGATGTATCAAATACTTATGTCATGCAATAAAATGCAAATTAATTACTTAAAAATCATACATTGTGATTTTCTGGATTTTTGTTTTAGATTCCGTCTCTCACAGTTGAAGTGTACCTATGATAAAAATTACAGACCTCTACATGCTTTGTAAGTAGGAAAATCTGCAAAATCGGCAGTGGATCAAATACTTGTTCTCCCCACTGTATGTACATAGGATGCTGTATATAGCATTTTAACATATTAAAACAAAAGAGAAATCATATTTGTCCAGCCTTTGCCGCTATGCTTACAGATACAGTGAGGGAAAAAAGTATTTGATCCCCTGCTGATTTTGTACGTTTGCCCACTGACAAAGACATGATCAGACTAAAATTTAAATGGTAGGTTTATTTGAACAGTGAGAGACAGAATAACAACAAAAAAATCCAGAAAAATGCATGTCAAAAATGTTATAAACTGATTTGCATTTTAATGAGGGAAATAGGTATTTCACCCATCTGCAAAACATGACTTAGTACTTGGTGGCAAAACCCTTGTTGGCAATCACAGAGGTCAGACGTTTCTTGTAGTTGGCCATCAGGTTTGCAAACATCTCAGGAGGCATATTGTCCCACTCCTCTTTGCAGATCTTCTCCAAGTCATTAAGGTTTCGAGGCTGACGTTTGGCAACTCGAACCTTCAGCTCCCTCCACAGATTTTCTATGGGATTAAGGTCTGGAGACTGGCTAGGCCACTCCAGGACCTTCATGTGCTTATTCTTGAGCCACTCCTTTGTTGCCTTGGCCGTGTGTTTTGGGTCATTCTCATGCTGGAATACCCATCCACAACCTATTTTCAATGCCCTGGCTGAGGGAAGGATGTTCTCACCCAAGATTTGATGGTACATTGCCCAGTCCATCGTCCCTTTGATGCGGTGAAGTTGTCCTGTCCCCTTACCAGAAAAACACCCCCAAAGCATAATGTTTCCACCTCCATGTTTGACGGTGGGGATGGTGTTCTTGGGGTCATTGGCAGCATTCCTCCTCCTCCAAACACGGCGAGTGAGTTGATGCCAAAGAGCTCCATTTTGGTCTCATCTGACCACAACACTTTCACCCAGTTCTCCTCTGAATCATTCAGATGTTCATTGGCAAACTTCCGACGGCCCTGTATATGTGCTTTCTTGAGCAGGGGGACCTTGCGGGCGCTGCAGGATTTCAGTCCTTCACGGCGTAGTGTGTTACCAATTGTTTTCTTGGTGACTATGGTCCCAGCTGCCTTGGGATCATTGACAAGATCCTCCCGTGTAGTTCTGGGCTGATTCCTCACCGTTCTCATGATCATTGCAACTCCACGAGGTGAGATCTTGCATGGAACCCCAGGCCGAGGGAGATTGACAGTTATTTTGTGTTTCTTCCATTTGCGAATAATCGCACCAACTGTTGTCACCTTCTCACCAAGCTGCTTGGCGATGGTCTTGTAGCCCATTCCAGCCTTGTGTAGGTCAACAATCTTGTCCCTGACATCCTTGGAGAGCTCTTTGGTCTTGGCCATGGTGGAGAGTTTGGAATCTAATTGATTGATTGCTTCTGTGGACAGGTGTCTTTTATACAGGTAACAAGCTGAGATTAGGAGCACTCCCTTTAAGAGTGTGTTCCTAATCTCAGCTCGTTACCTATGTAAAAGACACCTGGGAGCCAGAAATCTTTCTGATTGATAGGGGGTCAAATAATTATTTCCCTCATTAAAATGCAAATCAATATTTTTGACATGCGTTTTTCTGGAATTTTTTGTTGTTATTCTGTGTCTCACTGTTCAAATAAACTTACCATTAAAATTATAGACTGATCATTTCTTTGTCAGTGGGCAAACGTACAAAATCAGCAGGGGATCAAATACTTTTTTTCCCCTCACTGTATGCCTAATATGCTGCGACCCTAATCAAAAAGTATTTAATAACTCCAAATGTCAAAAAGCGTAGCTACAGAGGCTTGCGGAAGTATTCACCCCCCTTGCCATTTTTCCTATTTTGTTGCCTTACAACCTGGAATTAAAATTGATTTTTTGGGGGGTTTGCAGCAATTACAACTGCAAGTCTCTTGGGGTATGTCTCTATAAGCTTGGCACATCTTGCCACTGGGATTTTTGCCCATTCTTCAAGGCAAAACTGCTCCAGCTCCTTCAAGTTGGATGGGTTCCGCTGGTGTACAGCAATCTTTAAGTCATACCACAGATTCTCAATTGGATTGAGGTCTGGGCTTTGACTAGGCCATTCCAAGATATTTAAATGTTTCCCCCTTAAATCACTCGAGTATTGCTTTAGCAGTATGCTTAGGGTCATTGTCCTGCTGGAAGGTGAACCTCCATCCCAGTCTCAAATCTCTGGAAGACTGAAACAGGTTTCCCTCAAGAATGTTCCTGTATTTAGCGCCATCCATCAATCCTTCATTTATGACCAGTTTCCCAGTCTCTGCAGATGAAAAACATTATTATTATTATTTATTTTTTTACATTTTAGTCATTTAGCAGACGCTCTTATCCAGAGCGACTTACAGTTAGTGAGTGCATACATTTTCATACTGTCCCCCCGTGTGAAAGGAACCCACAACCCTGGTGTTGCAAGCGCCATGCTCTACCAACTGAGCTACAGGGGCTACATCCACACAGCATGATGCTGCCACCACCGTGCTTCACCGTGGGGATGGTGTTCTCGGGGTGATGAGAGGTGTTGGGTTTGCACCAGATATAGCGTTTTCCTTGATGGCCAAAAGCTCAATTTTAGTCTCATCTGACCAGAGTACCTTCTTCCATATGTTTGGGGAGTCTCACACATGCCTTTTGGCGAACACCAAACGTGTTTGCTTATTTTTTTCTTTAAGCAATGGCTTTTTTCTGGCCACTCTTCTGTAAAGCCCAGCTCTGTGGAGTGTACGGCTTAAAGTGGTCCTATGGACAGATACTCCAATCTCTGCTGTGGAGCTTTGCAGCTCCTTCAGGATTATCTTTGGTCTCTTTGTTGCCTCTCTGATTAATGCCATCCTTGCCTGGTCCGTACATTTTGGTGGGTGGCCCTCTCTTGGCAGGTTTGCTGTGGTGCCATATTTTTTAAATTTTTTAATAAAGGATTTAATGTTGCTCCGTGGGATGTTCAAAGTTTCTGATATTTTTTTAATAACCCAACCCTGATCTGTACTTCTCCACAACTTTGTTCACAACTTCACAACACATTTTTTTTTCATTCCACTTCACCAATTTGGACTATTTTGTGTATGTCCATTACATGAAATCCAAATAAAAATCAATTTAAATTACAGGTTGTAATGCAACAAAATAGGAAAAATGCCAAGGGGGATGAATAGTTTTGCAAGGCACTTTTTAGTTTAAACATAAAACATGTTTTTAATTTCTTTGCACTGCGTGGATCACTGGTGTGGTTGACTGCAGCATTGTTGTATGTTGCACTCAAAATGTATTGTACTTGAGTAGCTAGCCTAGGCTACGGCTCAGATGTTTCTGTAAAAGGCCTACATGTTTCTCCTTTGCATGGTGTTTTGTTGCAGGTTTTGTTTTTTGGTTATTCATTGACAAGCTTTAAAACCGAAGCCAGACTGCAACATTTTAGTAGCCTAGCTAGGACTGTAGTATGTATCTGTACACTTTCCCTCTGCTGCGTGCTGTAAATGGGATACACGAAAACAGCGCAATTGAAGTTGAAATCACCAATGGAGCGCATCAGGCTGTAATTTCAGCAGTAGATAACTCAACTGTTGACTCATTTATACTGGTTTGTGTCTCCTATTCAGCCCCCCGGGCCTTGTTTTTTTAAATTCATTTTTATTTTTCAGTCATTTAGCAGACACTCTTATCCAGAGCAACTAGGGTTAAGTGCCTTACTCAAGGGCACATCGACAGATTTTTCAACTAGTCGGCTCAGGGATTAGAACCAGCAACCTTTTGGTTACTGACACAACGCTCTTAACCACTAAGCTACCTGCGCTAGCCTATTAGCCACGTTATGACTGACTTGTGATCATTGCCCTTGCTAGTTTGATTGTATTGATATTCCAAGTCTTAGTTACAGTCGTCCATTTTTGTTCAAAATATTGAGTAAATGAAACTGAAACAGTGCACCCCAAATGGGTGGAGGCAGCAAACAATGTACCAGGCCAGCTGTGATTTACAACCTGATAGCAATCTTTTTTACCAAGAAATGTATTGGTGAATTATATGAATCATGCATTGAACTGCATGCATCTATTCAGCCAACAATGCCTTACTGTCATGGAATTTTGAGTAAAATATAACCTAATTTTAAAACCTCTTATAAAGTTGGTTTTTAAGTGTAAACTGGGAATTTTATATTTTTGACTGATATTATGAATGTCTGTTTGTTTCATATCTGCAAAGTAGTTAAAAACGCTGTCAGTTCCACTTTCAGTACAGCATGATTGTGTTCAAGTTCTTTTGAAGTCGGAACAATTCTTCAACCAATAACATTTTAGCTAGCTAGACAATCTAGCTAACGTTGGTTATAATAAAGTTAGATATCTTGCTTAACATTGACAATATGGTCAAAGTAGCTACATTATCCACTTTGATAAATTTGTCATTTTTAAAAACTGTTTTGTTGTCATCTTGTGGTGAAGCGTCACAACTCTGCAACTCAGTAACAACATTTTCTCTGTTTCTTCACTTGTAATTACGACTTGGAGGGTCGTTTAAGTGAAACTTCCAAGTCAGAACTCCGAACTTCCGATAACTCCGACAGCATGTGAATGCATCAGTAACTCTGAGCAAATGACCCAGTGACATCAATGCATGATTTAGTTTGGATTCGGTACATGTACACTTTAATGGTGATGTTGAGATAGGTTGATCTCTTCCCTCACTTCACACAAAGTAAAACAAGCTCCACAGGAAATATTGACAGGTGTGCAGAAAGGAGGATCATCATTAAAATCCAATCACATCAATAACTTGAACAGAAAATAATGAAAAAAGGCATTAGTGTCCTCTAAATGATCAATGAGAAAACTCTTCCCACTCAAGTCTATTACAAAGCACATTTGGATGTTATACTCTGGAGAGATTGACTAATGAACGAAACCTTTTAATCTATAAAACCTGCAAAGGAATTATCTTTTGTTGAAGCTTTACTAAATATTTTTCTCTTGTCTTGAATCATCACACAATGTAAAAGTATTTCAAAAGCACTGGATGTTTTCTCACAGGAGATCAAATATATCCTATTTAGTACAAAGCCAGTTGACAGTATTGACAGGAATATAGCAGTCTGTGTCGGTTACAGTATACCTTAGTGTAATGGTGGTCTCAGAGCATGAAAAACAGCACACACTGTAGCCTACATTAGATTGTCACATTAGCCCTCATAACGAGTTCCAAAACATGGCCGCAACACAACACCTTCTGTAATCATTTGCTGATGTTCAGTACGATGACCCCACAGATACTGTTGAAAACCAACTGCCATATTACAGTTTGGTGCCCGTGCTTTTCTGAAGTTGTTGATATTGTTGTTGTTCTAATTAACACTCTACTTTTGAATATCAGACTGAGTCAAATGTCATAGGTCATACATTTGGACAACATAGTTGGAATGGAGTAAACAGCCTAAAGCACTCTACTTTCTACAAATGTTATGTCAAGTTTTAGCTTTTATTGATTCCGTGCAGGTTTGAGTGTACAAAGAGTCTCAACAAAGTTTGTAACCAAATAAAAAGGCCTGGGAAGATGTTGTTAAAGAAACAACTTAAAACAGTGCTCCCTCTATCTTATATCTATAATTCATTATGGCTGATTATGGCTTAGTCTGTTTGATGCTAATACAGCAAGAACCAATTCACAGTAACAGTATGTGCATATCTCTGACATATTCCTCATGATGATTAAGTATACCGGGAAACGATAACTAATGATTCCATGGAAGCACTATACCAGGAAATCAACAAAACAATACAAAAATAGCAACATCATCGACCAAGGCAGGTCACACAAAGTAATGCGCTGTATCTATGCATAATATGGATCTCTGTTGCTGAAGGTTGCATGACGGAGACTGCACTTGATGACCAATGATGACTGCTGATTTGTTTAAGCACCTTATGATCAGGGAGGAAATAGAAAAGTGATTCATCAAAGGCATAAAAACGAGAGAAGAGATGCCAATATGAAAATCTCATTTTCAAACCATTTGAATAACAGCTTTTGGAAACCTCAAATGGGCCCTTGACATAAACGTCCCCCCCCCCCCCCCCAGGACTCTTTTCAAATGTGCTTAAGATAAATGAATCCATCCAAATCCTTGGCTAATGTTATTAGCTCAGAGTAATTCATATTGTCCAAGTGAGGAATGAGACAGTTTAATGCAGCTCATCTATAAGTGACAGTATTAAATGTTTATTGTTTTCTCAAAAGCCCAATTGAAATAGTGCTTTCCTAAATACATTGAAGCATGCACACGTTGGTAATGATAAACATTTTGCTTTAATGTTGACAGTTTAGTGATGCAATGTACACTATATATACAAAAGTATGTGGACACCCCTTCAAATTAGTGGATTCAAATATTTCAGCCACACCCATTGCTGACAGGTGTATAAAATCGAGCACACAGCTATGCAGTCTCCATAGACAAACAGCAGGCCTTACTGAAGTGTTCAGTGACTTTCAACGTGGCACGGGCATAGGATGCCACCTTTCCAACAAGTGAGTTCGTTTCTGCCCTGCTAGAGCTGCCCCGGTCAGCTGTAAGTGCTGTTATTGTGAAGTGGAAATGTCTAGGAGCAACAATGGCTCAGCCGCGAAGTGGTAGGCCACACAAGCTCACAGAACGGGACTGCCGAGAACGGGATCTGTCCTCGGTTGCAACACTCACTACCGAGTTCTGTCTCTGGAAGCAACGTCAGCACAAGAACTGTTCGTTGGGAGTTTCATTAAATGGGTTTCCATGTCCGAGCAGCCGCACACAAGCCTTAGCTCATCATGCACAATGCCAAGCGCCGGCTGGAGCAGTAGAAACGCGTTCTCTGGGGTGATGAATCACGCTTCACCATCTGGCAGTCCGACTGACACATCTGGGTTTGGCGGATGCCAGGAGAACGCTACCTACCCCAATGCATAGTGCGAACTGTAATGTTTGATGGAGGAGGAATAATGGTCTGGGGCTGTTTTTAATGGTTCGGGCTAGGCCCCTTAGTTCCAGTGAAGGAACATCTTAATGCTACAGCATACAATGACATTCTAGATGATTCATGCTTCCAACATCGTGGTAACAATTTGGGGAAGGCCCTCTCCTGTTTCAGCATGACAATGTCCCCGTGCACAAAGCGAGGTCCATACAGAAATGGTTGGTCGAGATCGGTGTGGAAGAACTTGACTGGCCTACACTGAGCCCTGACCTCAACCCCATCGAACAAATTTGGGATGAATTGGAACGCCAACTGCGAGCCAGGCCTAATCGCCCAACATCAGTGCCCGACCTCACTAATGCTCTTGTGGCTGAATGGAAGCAAGTCCCCGCAGCAATGTTCCAACATATAGTGGAAAGCCTTCCCAGAAGAGTGGAGGCTGTTATAGCAGCAAATGCCATATGAAAGCCCATGATTTTGGAATGAGATGTTCGACAAGTAGGTGTCCACATACTTTTTGTCATGTAGTGTATCTGTTGTTCATCCACTGCTTTACAGAGCTTCCAATTGCATTTGAATTCTTTCTTTTATCCTTGCATCTGCAAAAAAAACTAAAACAAGCATTTCATTTGTGCATGGCCTGCAAAGTAAAGGTACTCATGGTCTAATCATTGTTTGTAATAATCAGGTACTCCTAGTGAAAGTAGTGAAAGTCACCAAAAGTGGTGTGAAATCCTTTAGGCAAAAGCAACATCTTTGAGTTGCACCTCTTTTGCTGCTTTTCTGGCAGTATAAAGTGAGTCTTGTTGCAGCCTCAACCTTCCGCTCATTAAACTAAAACTGTGGTCATCCATCAAAGTGCTGCTGCTACTTTTTGAATGAATCAGCCAGCACTGCAGATAGCTCAGCTCACAGAACACAAAGAAAGTCTCATTCAAACCTTGGCAGCTAAAAGTTTAACTGTGCTGAGTTGTGGATGGATTTGAGTGTTTTTTGCTGTCTTTTAGACACTTTCACCTATCCTAGTGAAATAAATACAAGAATGTCAAGTCAATATTATCATAGATTCCTATCCAGAATATTTTTGTGGTCTGTGAATTATATTATAACTTGTTGTATGATTGGGCAGTGTAAATTTGAGAAACAGATTAATAAAGGAATGAAAATGCCCAAAAACATAGTTTCAGGGAGAGCAGAGAGAGTAGAGGGAGGGAGAAAATTAGAGAGGGAGCCAGAGAGAGAAGGTGAAAAGGAGAGACAGAAGGAATAAATGAAAATAGCTTCATCCCTGCCATTATGATCATTACAGAGCCAACCTCTCTCTCCTTCCGGACCACGTACACAATCTTCAAGAGCGGCACTTTATTTACTGCAGTTTAAAAGGATGTTTCAAAAATGCCTCAAGGTCACAGGACGTCTGTGTGTGTATTCAATAGCACCACATCTCCCAGCAGTGACTTCAACAGCCAACTAAGACCATGTGCTCTACATTTCTAGAGTGCTCACATCATTCCTCTGGCTCTTTGATGGTCGATTGTGGTATTTACATTACCATGTCTGCTCCATAGTTGTGTCTAGGCCATTATACTGAAAGGGAATGTTTCAATTTCTCTAATCTTCTCTCACATTCTCTCCACCATGTGCTCTCATTAGTCTTTTTCTCTGTTTCAATATGACAATATAGTTGAAATTTTAGTGTTTGATGGCCCCCCAAAAATGTTAAATGTAGGATTCCTTAATAAAAGTATATTTATTCACCTTATGCATGCTCAAAGCATGCTCGAAGCAGCATTCTTCAATAACAAATATGGGTAAGAAATACAAAAATGAATGTGGCTATTATATTTTCTGAGTAAAAGACTTACCCACTAATATTATCTTGCAAAGGAAGTAAGAGATAATTATCTTGAAAATGTGAGACAATGAGCTTGTGGAGGGTGATCTTTGTAGGAGGACA